>NC_081418.1:149007580-149350080 GCF_949786415.1 Peromyscus eremicus | reverse complement strand
CTGATGTCTGCCAAAGACCCTTACAAACACTGTTCCAGATGTTGGCTATGATGAGGTACTTTCTTACCCCACTCTGCACCTCGTTAATCCTGTTTACCCACCAGATCCAGATCAAGCCCTGCCTATTCCTTTACAAGTGCTCCTTGTGCCTCAGGAAAATCTTTTGCTTTTTAATTATTCAAACCTGAGGATTGAACCTAAGGCCTTATACACACTAGAAAAACTGTACCACAGAGCTATATCCACAGCCTTTAATCTTTCAATTTATAACTACACCACAGATTGAACTACTCCATGGCACTTACTTACATATTCTTGCAATTTTTATCTCAACTATGTCCTATTTTCCTTTAATCATTATTACTTGCTTATATTTTTATATTTTCATAATAGATCTTAGTAGCAAAGTCTTGAATATACCATTACTGTTGAATAATTCAAGAAATGGGATCTAATATTTTTAGGTTGAGACAAGGTCTCATGTATCCCAGGATGGCCTTGAACTCCTGATCTTCCAACTCTGTTTCCCAAGTGCTGGGATAATCACACCAGGCTTGAATCAGATCCATTTCTAACAAATAATTCAACTTTAGTTTATTTTTAAAATATGCATTTACTCATAAAACATCATAAATATTACCTAAAACTGATCATTTCTCTTTCTCTTGGGCTATAAATAATTAAGAGTGAGATGGGATGAATCATTCTTCTATCATGGTGTTGCACACAGACGACAAATCCAAAGGAAAATTTACTGTGTCTGACAGAAAACCCCTAGTTCTACATCCCAGAAGCAGAAAGGGAAGAAGCTAATCTCCCTGTGATTGGGGCAGACAGCATTCTTCACTCTCATGGTCATAAAGATGTCCCAAGGAAGATAAGGATCCTCTCAAACAACTGGCTGTTGAAACAGATTCTCCCACCAAGCAAACCCTGCTCCTCCTTAAGACCTTTAATCTCAGCTGATGGTTGCAAACAACATTTGTAAAAGGTTGTGGACATGATATGGCTTATTGAAGAAAAAATTTACTTATAAAGAAACTAAAGAGCTGGGGAAGTGGTTTAGTCTTAGGGCATAAAGCTTTTGCCTCACAAGCATGAGAAGGTGAATTCAGATCTCCACCACCAGCATAGAAGCCTGTTCCAAGGAGGCAGAGACAGATCCCTTACTCTCATCAGCCAGCTGGTCTAGTCAAGTTGGTGATATCCAGGTTTAACGAGACCCCCCTCTCCAACAATAGAGTGGACAGCAATGGAAGAAGACACCTGCTGTTGATCAGTGACAATGTGCACATATATGCACACTCTGGCACAGGTACATGTACTAGGAGGGGAGGGAGGGACAGAGGGGGGAGGGAGGAAGGGAGGAGAAGGGAATGAAATAGATGGAATGGGGATGGAGAGAGGGAGGAGAAGGGAACAGAATAGAAGGGAACAGAATAGATGGGATGGGAAGGGAGAGAGAGGGAGGCAGAGGAGGGAAGAAAAGAAGGGAAGGAACAAGGGAGAGAGGATGTTGGAAAGAAGGAAGGGAGGAAAGGACAGAAGGGAAGGTGGAGGAAGAAAAGTGGGAAGAACTCTGGAAAACATGGGCCCAGCCAAGGCCTTTACCTTAAGTGATTCAATGAAATTATAAAAGAGTTAAAGAATAGATTCTGCTAACCAGCCTGATGCCAGCTTATCTGGGCTAGGCTGTGACTGTAAATTGGTTCTCTATGAAGCCTTTCTGGAGTAAGCCCCAAGCAACCTGTGGGACCACAGAATTGCCTACCAATTCCTTTTCCCTCCTAAATTACTTTGGGATTGAAGTCTTTTGGAGGTCAATATCTAAAACAATCCTAACAGTTCCATGTCCTGCACTGAGTACATCAGGGTAGCTTTTCACACTGTTACAAATGTGCAGCACTCTCACACTCATTCCAGTCAACACTTGTAGTGATACATTGTATACCCTAATAAAACTTGCCTTGAGGATCAGAGGACAGAGCCAGCCACTGGATTAGACATAGAGGCCAGACAGTGGTGGCACACACCCTTCGTCCTATCACTTCAGAGGCAGAGATCCATCTGGATCTCTGTGAGTTCAAGGCCACACTGAAAACAGAGCCAGGCAGTGGCAGTATACACCTTTAATCTAAGGAAGTAATGTGGCAGGACACAGAAAGGTATATAAGGCATGAGGAAATGGAACTCACTCTCTTGAGGCTGAGGATTTTGTAGAGGCAAGCTGGTGGCTAGCTGTGTCCTCTGATCCTCAAGGCAAGCTTTATTCAGGTACACAATATATCACTACAGATTCCTTTGAAAATTACACCCTACAACTGATTTCTGTAAATTTCCTTATTTTTATATGGTGCATGGATATAATCAACCAGAAGGAATATTAGTAAGAAAATTAAATATTGATTTAAATGGGTAAAATAGGCAAAGAAATTACCTTTCACACAGAGTTCATTTAGCAAAATAAAAACACTCAGCCATCACAAAGCAAAAATCTCTTCAGTAGTGCTAACTCTCTGGGTCTACATTTTCCAGACCGATCTGTGCAACATCCTGCTGGTCTGACATGGAAAATATGCCTGTGGGTGGGTCTGGGGAGGGTAGCTCATTTTCTTTTTTAAAGTCCTAATTGGAAACAGATAGTTAAACAATACAATAAACTTCCTGTCCTCTGCAGATATTTTGAACTTATGCATTGCAGAACTATAAGGTACAAGGGAGCAGTAATTATCTTGAAAGAAAAAACTTCACAGACCTCCCTTTTGTCCACAGCATGAAAAAAAAAACTATTAATCAAAATACTTTGTCCCAGGAGATAAGTACTTACCAGTGTCCAAAGATCTGAGTCTTTTCAAGTGGACTAAGTCGTATGTCAAATGGAGTTTTTATTTGATTTCCTCCAAATGTTGCTGTAGAGACTTAAAAACTATTGAGATGGTGATGTTTTTCCCCTTCCCAAATGATAAGAACCAATACAGTGAGTATATAACCTCCCATTCAGGATTCTCTGCCTTCTATGTTGACCAGAAGTCAATACAAATAGATAAAACTTGTAGAATATCATCTATAATAAATACTTGGACCAAAATAAGTTTACAGAGGTTTTCTATCAAAGTTTAGGTCTCCTCAATAATTTATTTCCTGATTTCATTCTCCTTCCCAAGCTAAGAGCCTTTAGGGATCTGTTACCCTTTCTGTAAACAACTATAGAAAACTTGTATTTTAAAACTAAGTGAAGATTTAATCTTCTACCTTTTGAAACTGACTAATAGAATATAATAGGTGAGAAGAAAAACCCAAGAACCATGGGTATGGCTCAATAAGGACCAGTAGATGTTTGACAGAAGAAAACAAGGCACCTCTCTGACAGGTAGCCATATCCTAAGAAGGAGGCTAACAGTGCCACTCACAACTTGGATAACGAAGATACCATGACAGAAAGTTCCCTAATTTCAGCATGCCAGATTTCAGTTTATGTCTGAACACACACCATTTATTCCAGCTAGATTCATCATTACTTTTTTAGATGAATGACTGTTTAAACATATTTTCCCATATTACTAAATTATTCAGTGTAATGTCAACATCTGAAAATAATTCTATGTAATTACATGACCTAGGAATGCAGAGAATCGTACTTGGCTTACAATAGAGATTAACTGCTGTGACAACTCCACATTAACATTATACATAGAAACTTCTGGAAGGAAGTGACTGACTGCATTATAGCCTCATAATAAAGGCAGAAGAGCTAGCTGCACCCAAGATTAATCCAAACTTTAGGAGGCAGGACACCTAACAGTCAAGAGGCTCCTTAAAAATGAATTAGGAGTCATCTTGGTGAACTCTACTGAAAAGTGAACTTAATTACTTCTAGCAACAATGTCTTCATTGCCCAGAACAAGAAGACTTCTTCACTAGGTAGGATCACACCTACCAAAGACCCAAGAGAATCCTTAGCCTTAGCAGTGACCTTGCATGAATCTGCTTTGGAAGACACCTTAAACAGAATGATTTCTAGGTTTGACTGGTAATCTTACTGAGAAAAAGAATTGATAATTTTCTTCTATTAAAAGAAAAAGTATAGGGACAAGGTAGATTGCTTGATCAGTAAAGTGCTTGCTGTGTGTAAACATGAAGACCTGAATTCAGATTCCCAGCATCCTTTTTAAAAAAACCCTGTGTGGTGGTGCATGTCTGTAATCCCATCACTGGGGAAGAGACAGGAACAGAAGGATCCCTGGAGATTGCTGGCAAACCAATCTAACTGAATGCATGAGACTCTGTCTCAAAAAATAAAGTGAAGAGCAATTAAGGAAGACATCAGATGTTGACCTCTGGCCTCTACATGAACACACATGTGAAAGCTCACTCCCAACATGAACACACACACACACACATACACACACACAATAAATAGATAGATAGATAGATAGATAAAAATAAAAACAAGCTTTTTAAAAAAAAGTATAACATTGGAGAGTGCTTTAATGTGAGTAGCATGGTGTTAACTCTATGTAGTTAATGTCAAACTTCTGCAGAATGGGCTCAGAAGGATGTCCACTATGATAAAGTATAAGCTATGTGATAGAAACCCGCCATTCACTCTGGTCCCAGCACCTGTAAATAGCACATACTAGGGATTCAAAATTTGTAGAATAAGTAGATAAAGGCAGATTTGTAGTGACACAAGTTCCCTGATGGTGGTCATTGCAAGGTGTCAGTAATTTGTACCAGAACAGCACAGAGGTGGCCTGAAAATTGATCACAAGCCATCTACTAATGCCTAGTCTCACATTACCACTGAAAAGTCTAGACTCTTTAGTAGTATATTTCAGAATATAGTCAGTACTGAGGGGAATCAGATAGCATCTCGCACATCAGACTATCACACTCTGTACTAGAGGTCCCAGGCAGTGTGGCAAAGGTATGGAGAAGGAGGAAAACCCATGTAGACTACAGTTCTAGAAGAGGGGTGACCAGAAGTCTGCTCAACCATCCTGAAAAGGAAAGCTCTGTTCAGACAAAAACAAAACCAAACTTGGATATTTTAAAATATATTTTAATTGAAATAGAATTATGTCACTTTCCCCCTCCATCTCCTCCCTCCAGCCCCTCCTAGTCTCCTTCCCTCCAACGTTTTCCATGTCTCCTGCCACTGTCATGTTAATATCCTCTGTTTCTTTTGTTATTGTTATATTCATATATGTATGTGAATATATGCATGCATATAGATAATATACATAGATAATAGATAAATGATAGATACATACATAGATTATTGGTAGACGATAGATAGATAGATAGATAGATAGATAGATAGATAGATAGATAGATAGATAGACAGATGATCTTTAAGTTAAGTCACTTGGGCCAACGCTACTTGAACCTTTTTTTAATCCTAAGCCTCACTAAGGGTGAAACTGAGAACACAGTGGCAGTCACATAGAAAATATTTGAGTAACTGGAGTGTTCGTTCCAATTTTCAAATGGGTATGTAATCTTTACTCAGAATTTAAGCTTGCCATAATCTGGATTTCACTCCATAAGAGGAAAAAGTGTGACAGATAGAGTGGTACACATATATAATCCAATCACTTGGGAGAGAGGGGCCAGAAAATCAGGAGTTCAAAGCCAACCTCAGCTCTAGTGTGAATATTACGTCAACTTGGACTATATGAAACCATTTTTCAGTGGGAAGAGGAAGGCGAAGTTAGAAGGGGGGATGGAGATGGAGGTAAGCAAGAATGGGAAAGGAGGGGAAAGCAGGGGAAGTTGATTGATTTTATGAAACACCACTATCCCCAGGCAATATACATCTCATCTTGTGGAAATTGGACCACAATAAGTAAGAAATGGTGAACAGAAACCAGATTCCTAGAGATAGCTCATACCATACAGGTCTCCCAGTAATTTCCCAGTTCCTCTAAGTATTTCCCTGTTTAATCTCAGACCCTATAACCATCAGTCACCTGTGGTCTGTTACCACAATAGAAGGCAGATCCAAATGCCAGAAAAGTCTTAGCAGCAAAACCCAACGTTTTGAATAGTGGTTGGCTCAGAGTAGTAATTAGAGGATATGAGCCTTTCACCCCAAAATGCTCCTGGGAACAGAAAGCAGTATGTGTTTGCAGGAGCACTTCCTGTTCCCATTCTCCCAGGTAGTGCTGAAACATCAAGCAGCTGCTGTTGTGGTCTTCATCACAGCTTCAAGAAGATTTTTTTTTCTTTGCAAAGACCAGAACAGTCTGCCACCTTAGCGGAAGCCACGCCTACTGCCACAAGAGGATTGTATTGAAGTGCAGATTTTATTAACAGTTATTTGGACGATGGGCAGAGAGCCCCACATTCCTAGGAGCAATAAGTGGATCTGTGAACCTCACTCTGAGAAGACAGACTGTGTCTGTCTTTACCTATGGAATGTAACTTTGCAAAGTCTTAGTCATTGTTCTTTTGCTGTAAACAGACACCAAGACCAAGGCAACTTATAAAGGGACGCATTTAATTTGAGGCTTGCTTACAGTTGCAAAGAATTTATCTGTGATCATCGTGGTGAGGAGCATGGCAGCAGGCAGGCAGTCATAAAGCTGGAGCAGCAGCTGAGAGCTTACATCCTGATCTACAGGGTTGCAGCAGAGAGTCTACCAACTCTAGACCAAGCATGCAAATATATGAGCCTCTGGGGGTCATTTAACCCAAACCACCACAGAGAACAACAATTTCTCCCTCAACAAAAATCATAATTATGGCCATCAACTCTCTGAAACTAAGTTAGGCTACCTATCCAGGGTTCTGTAGCTAGAGCTAACAATCAGAAGCAAGTTTTGTGATTCTATCCCACACTATAGTCTGTCAATAAACCAATGACTTTCATATGACCCACTTTCCTAATTCCCAGAGAAAACTTTAATTTGTTTCCGAAGTGGGAAAGCACAGCAAGAATCTAAGGGGTTGTAGCTTGGGGCTCACTATTTCAGTGCATGGGGCACTGTATATTGGAAAGGCAAGGCTAAATTATACTGGAAGACATTACAGAATAGGAGAAAAAATTAGGGATTCTCATGATTTAATTTATGAAAAGACAATTTATATGTGTTTCTGTGCTGTGGGATGGTCTGTATGTCAAATTGCTCTGATTGGTCAATAAATAAAACACTGATTGGCCAGTGGCTAGGCAGGAAGTATAGGCGGGACTAACAGAGAGGAGAAAAGAAAGAACAGGAAGGCACAAGGAGTCACTGCCAGCCGCCACCATGACAAGCAGCATGTGAAGATGCCAGTAAGCCACGAGCCACGTGGCAAGGTATAGATTTATGGAAATGGATTAATTTAAGCTATAAGAAAAGTTAGCAAGAAGCCTGCCACGGCCATACAGTTTGTAAGCAATATAAGTCTCTGTGTTTACTTGGTTGGGTCTGAGCGGCTGTGGGACTGGCGGGTGACAAAGATTTGTCCTGACTGTGGGCAAGGCAGGAAAACTCTAGCTACATTTCTGTTTGTCTTGTTTATTTGTTTTGAGCAAGTCTCACTTTGTAGTTCATGTTGACCTGGAGCTTATTATGCAGCCCAGGCTAGACATCTTCCCACAATGGTCCTCCTTCCTCAGCCTCCCAAGTGGGATTAAACATGTTATGTCTCCAAATCAGGCTCAGTGTGTGTGTGTGTGTGTGTGTGTGTGTGTGTGTGTGTGTGTGTGTGTGTGTATGAGAGAGAGAGAGAGAGAGAGAGAGAGAGAGAGAGAGAGAGAGAGAGAGAGAGAGGTTTGTATACACACATAGATGTTGGGGTAAGCATTTGTGTGGAGGCTAGAGACTGAGGTGAGATGGCTTCTTTAATCAGTCTTCACCTCACTTTTCATTGTGGAAAGTGGAATGTTTAGGGGTGGGCCCTGGATGGTGGAGGTAGGTCACTGGAGACAGACTTCTGGAGGTCACAGCTCTGCTGCTTCTGGTCCTGTAGGTCTGATTCTCTAGGCCCTAATCTTCAGAGGTACAAACAGCCTGTCTCAGCCTTACCACCATATTTCCCACCATGATGGTGCCCTCCAGAACAGTAAGCCCACTAGGCTTTACCTTCCTAAATCTCTTCTGTTAGGTATTTTGTCACAGCTAGGAGAAACGCAAGTAACAGAGGACCACTTGCTGAATTACTGGAACAACCTTAACCCCTCCCATTTAACTTCCTCCTCACAGAAACCCAAACATCCCCATCTTACACAGAAAGAAATATCAGAGAGGCAGGTACATCAAATACTTTAGGGTCACAGAGCCAGTAAAGTCACCCACACCACCGTTCACCCCCAACACCACAGGCATGGTGCTCACATTCCTTATCCTCCTGTGTCATGGGAACTTCCCTCCCAGGAACCAACAAGACAGAAAAAGCATTTCACCGAACAACACAGCATCATCTCATAAGCTTTTCTGTGGAAGCCACATGCAGAAACTGACATAGAGAAGCTGGAGGGTAGCTCAGTGGGAGAAGTGTTTGCTCTAAAGGCATGAGAGCTTGAGTTCAGACCCCCAGCATCCACACTGAGAGGCCAGCTAGATTAGGTGAATTGGTGAACTCCAGGTTCAGTGAGAAACAAAACAGTAATAAATACGACAGGGAGCAATTTTAGGAAAAACTTGATGTCAAACCCTGGCCTCCACAGGCACATGCACACATACCAAGAAATGGGTGTTCTTCCTTTCTCCCCGGAAGCAGTGTCCCAGGATAAAAAAGGGAACATTGTGTTTGTTTCTTCCATTATGCCTTGCAGGGGCTTCTGTATGTCATGAGTGAGAATTCTGACACATGAGGGAAGACAGACAAATACATACAAGAAGACGTCAGTATACTTTAACTTCAGAACTTCAGTAGGAAAGGGTCTGAGTTGTTTTCTTTATCCACTGCTCATTGGCTTGAACAGCATCTTCTAAGTGATCTCTGCTGCATTATGTATTTAAAGCAGTCTTTTGGCATTCTGACCTGGGACAATGGGTGAAGAACATACTTCAACGCCATTTACCTTCAACCAAAGTCATAGAAGAGTCCAAAACTCTTTTTGCCATCTTCCTGCAATCCTTTAAGCTACACTTCTTGCTTCAGATAATTTGGTATTTTTATAAATAAGTAATAAACAAATGTAAGGGTGATGTGTGCCAGGCTGTCCACCACTCTTCCAATGAAAGGTACTTTGCTGCGAGGGCAGTCAGACCAGTGTCCATGGATGCAATACCCGCTGTGACCATTAGAAGGAGCTGGAGGGAGCTCTCCTTGTATGGCATATGGAATCTGGTGAGCCACTCATTGGCAGGAAACTCAAAGAGACTGAAGAATACTAACATGAAGCATACTTCAAGCCACGCCAATCTTGGCAATAAAGCACTTACAGATCACCATGCCCCTGTGTGCCCAAGAACTGTCTGCATTTGCTAATGGTGAGAACTAAGACACGGGAAGATGACTGAACTGCTATCCTTAGGAGACCTATACACTCAAGTGCTGGCCTGCCAACCTTCAGAACACCTGTGTGCACTTTGCCAGTTTCCTGCTGGCTTCTGGTACTTCTCAAACTATATAAGATGATGCAACTCACTTGCAAAAGATGCCCTATGAGCATGTGTGGAAGGAAGCCAACATGATATGGGAATGGAAAAATATCAAATTTATTATTTTTTATTAATTTCTTGCACAATATTAAGTAGTCTATCCTATGTAAAATGCTTGGGCATTTGGAAAACAAACATGTAAAACTGAAAAAGTTTTCATATTTGAAATAATTTACTCAACTTACTTTCTCTTTTCAAACCTTGAGCTCAAATCTTGTGCTAAAGATGAATGCTCACATCCTTTTCTCAGGCAATCAATATCAGCCTTTTAGTGAAGGCATTTATCTGACTTGTGTCTTCCTAAACATTGTGTAACCACTTTTTATTTGAGAAAAAGGGAGAGGGGAGAAAGAAAGAAAGAGAGAGAGAGAGAGAGAAAGAGAGAGAGAGAGAGAGAGAGAGAGAGAGAGAGAAGGAAGGAAGGAAGGAAGGAAAGAAAGAAGAGAAAGAAAGAAAGAAAAAAGAGAGAAAGAAGGGAAGGAAAGAAAGAAAAGAAAGAAAAAATAGAGAGAAAGAAAGAAAGAAAAAGAGAGAAAGAAAGAACAGCTACCGTTCTCTAAGCTTTGAAACTCTTAGTTCATGGAGGTTTTATGGCTGCAAAGATCAGCGTTTGTGAGCTTGTTTTATTACCTTATACTGGGTCTGTTCATCTGATTTCCTGGAAAAAGTACAAGATCACAAGACTGGTTGACGGAGCCATGCCCATGCTGCGCCATAGCTTATCCATACTGTCTAGAGTGAATCACTAAGCCATACCACAAGTCTCTGATCTACAAATGACATGTGTAACTGCTTTCTGGATGTTCACAGCTGTGTCTCTGACTCAGCTATCAGGCCTGATGCTTCACATGAAGCACCCTCAAGAGCTTCTGTGAGGACCACAGCTCTGCCTCCCAGCATTGTGTGAATGTGCTGCCACAGGACTCACAGATTTAAAAAAGCCCAGATGCCCTTTCTTCATGATCACACAGAATGGGGAGAAGCCTTGAGGAGTTCAGTGGGCAAGCCTGGCTTGACTGCTGTGCTAGCCACACAGCTTGTGTGCACTCCCCAGAACCATATAAAGAGGCAGCACATACTTGTCATGCCAGAGCTGGATAGTGGAGACAGAGGACTCCTGTGGACAGCAGACCAAGCCAAATTGAGGATCCTGAAGAAAAACACCCAGGGGTAACTCCAGCCTCCATACATAGTACACACACACACACACACACACACACACACACACACAAAAAAAAAAAAAAAAAAAGAAAAAAGAAAAAAGAAAAGAAAAAGAAAGAAAAGAAAAAGAAAAAAAGAAAACCAGAGCTGAGAAGGTAGCTCAACAAGTTAAGGTGCTTCCTGCCATGTAAGCCTGACAACTTAAGTAGTTCAGTCCCTGGAACACATTGTGGAAGAGAGAGTCTGTAAAGATTTCTCTGCCGTCCACATACACTCTATGGCACGTGCATGTGTGCGCACACACATACACACAAACACACACATACACACACACACACACACACACACACTAAGTAAAATTGTAAAAATTAATAAGAAAGGGAAATTCATTAGGTTGTTTAAAAGATGAATTCAAGGAGCATGTTGTATAAAAAGGGATTCATAGTCTATTAAGTCAGAAAACTGCAACCCCAGATTTCTGTTTGTCTCAAACCGCATGCAATGGCTGGGTTTTAAATTGTAGGGTCAATACTGCCTGGCTGCAACACTAACTGATTTGGTTCTCCTCTGTTCATAAATATGCTTGTGGATTAAACTGTAAAAGGTTACACTGCCTTCAAAAATTTTAAAGCTTATTCTTTGCCAAGGGTCGAGTGTTTTAATGACCTTTGAAAGACAATGAAGCAGTGTGCTAAGCCCTGTGTTTAGATACCCAAAACATCGCGAGCAGCAGAGTCACCTTGGAGAACTTTCTCCGAGGGCACTGCTCTTTGAAAATACCATTGCGCTCTTCTGTTTACTTGGGAAATCAAGCCCAGCAAACAGTTAAATACCATAGGCTACAAGTCATGGAAAAAGGAGTTTAACTGCAGTTCACATAAAACTGTGAACTCAAAAGGAGGTTACTTTGAAAATACACACAAATAAAATTTAAAAACATTTGGGGAGGGGGGGGTCACACATCAGAGTTCAAGTCTACAAACGTGGGACAGAATGCGGCAGATGTTGCATGTAGGGAGCTGTCTGGATGTCACAGAAACAGACAGCCAGACCTAACACACATGGATTTAAAGCTTCAGTGAGACTCAAAAAGGAAACATACTCTGCCAAGCCAAAACTAAACATACATCGGCTTCCTCTCTCATACTCCCTTCCTCTCCATGTGTTTTGCTTGTAGTAGGTGGTCAGTAAAGACTGGTTCGCCTTTACCTACCATCTTCCTGGAGGGGGCGCTATTACTCAGTGTCCTCTTCCTACTCCCCTGGCTTTGCTGGGTAAATCCGCTCTTGGCTTAGAAGGATATGTCATAGAAACTCAGCACATAGATACAGATAAAAATAAATAAAATTTTTAAAAGAATTACAATAATGATTATTGAAACAGTGTAGTTTGGGTTATGGTGCCTTCCCACAATGTGTAACAACTGGACACAAAACAATGACACATCTCAACACCAAATCCTTTAGCCTTATAGAAAATGTAGCCTAGCCAGCCAGAACTAACTTAGCAGAAACAAGCAATCCCTAAGGAAGCTTTATAGGTTTCAAAGAATATAAAGACTGTTATATTTGGAGATGAATGAGATGGTTCACACCTGGCATCCTAGCATAAGAGAGGCCAAGGCAGGAGGATCAGGAGCTCCAAGTTCACCTGGGACACAGAGAAAAGATTCTGTGTCAAAATACACATACACACATGCAAATACACAGACACATGCACACATACATACACACACATGCAAAACAAACATGCACAAAAATTATATATATACATGTATACATATGCATACACACATGCACACATAGATTCACACATACATATATGCACATGCATATATTATACACACAAATATGACTTATTTATTTGAATGGTTTGGGGATTACAGTGTATTCTAGATTATAAGGAACTCACATTTCCGACACCATAAAAGAAAAGTCTATTCAGTAATTGTATGAATCATAAAGTTATTTTAGTGCATGGGACTGAAGTCAGTGACACTGGAACTCTTATAGACTTGCCACTGGCACCCATAAAGAAGGGCAAGTCTAAGGCTGGAGAGATGGCTCAGTGGTTACTGCTGCCCTTACAAAGGACCTGGGTTCACTTTCCATCCATCTCCTTACAACTGCCCATTACCCAGTCCCAGGGGATTCGATGCCCTCTTCTGGCTTCCCCAGACACTGAATGCACACGACGTACAGACATACACTATAACACACAGACAGGCATGCACGCACACATGTAATAAATCTTTTAAAATAATGTCATCTTGTCTTAAGCCTTGGTTTCATCACTTTCCCCCTTGAGTTGAAATGTGCCTTCATTTTCTTCTTGAAATCTACTTTTTGTTTTCTGGAGTTAGGCATGAGTGCATCCATTTCCTTTTTAATGGTAACTTTGTAGTAACTTGAGATATGTGTTTTAATTCTCATTAGCTTTCCCTTCTTCAGCTGCACAGTCCCACTTCCTGGTTGTTGCATGGTTTCCAGACTTCTGGCACTTCACTTAGCCCATGTCCTTCCTAAAATTATGGAGCCTTGGACAGAACACAGTATTCCAGATGAGCGGCCAGCGTGAAGTGCGTCAACGACATTACTTCCCAAGGAGTGGACACTCGTTTCTATTTATACTAAGGAAGTTTCTTTTTTTTTTTTTTTTTTCACTGTTAAGCAGCTGCATCATATGGTTGGCTCACATGAAGTTCGCAGTTAAATAAAACTTCCAAATGTTTTTCAGAAACTAAAATTTTACTTGTCCCTCAGATCCAGGAGCCACCAACACCAGGGATAGAGCAGGAACTCAGAGGGAAGGACAAAAATGTAAGGGGCAATTATCTATACTCTATCACAAAATCTCTTGCTATTGCCATTCTCAACACTTAGAATGTCATCAAAAATAAGGATTTTCTTTGGAAAAGTCTTAATACAAACACATACTTGTAGTGATATTGTGTCCCCCGTGCACCCTAATGGACTAATCTGGGGTCTGTGGTGATATTGTGTCCCCCAATATATTGTGCACCCTAATAAACTAATCTGGGGTCAGAGAACAAAAAAAAAAGTAAATTATTGAATCTACTCTGAAAAGAAAAAAAGATATAGAAATGATAAGATAAAAGGTAGACTTTTGAATCTACTTTTTTTTGTTGTTATTGTTCTCTGACCCCTGTAACATGAATCTTTAAGGGTCTTATTAATAAAAACAAACACAGAGCCAGGTATTGGGGTGAATGCTGGAAGATCAGAGAAACAGAACCAGCCACAGCTAACCTCACCTCACCAGTTTTTCAGCTGATCTCGTTTCCTTCCTCAAACTGGAAGCCTCTGAGTCCTCATCCAAATGGATCTCGCTGAACTGCTGCTAAAAAGCCTAAAGCTTAACTGACTCTAGTTCTTGGTTTTCATGACTTATATACCTTTCTGCTTCTTGCCATCACTTCCTGGGATTAAAGGCGTGAGTCACCATGCCTGGCTGTTTCTAGTGTGGCTTTGAACTCACAGAGATCCAGATGGATCTCTGCCTCCAGAATGCTAGGATTAAAGGTGTGTGTGCCACCATTTTCTGGCCTCTATGTCTGTCTAGTGACTTTTCTGTCTCTGACCCCAGATAAGTTTATTAAGGTGTATAATATATTGGGGGACACAATATCACTACAGACCCCAGATTAGTTTATTAGGATGCACAATATATTGGGGGACACAGTATCACCACACACACTTCTGCATCTGAGTGCTATGTTACATATAAAAACATGCTAGCTGTGAGTCTAAGGACTTTAGAAAGGTGAATATATTTAATCTGGATAACAACCCTATTAAGTGAGATTATTATTATCACACTCGTCTCACAAATAACAAAGTGGACGTACAGTTTAAGTAGCTCCTTCCAAAGCACACTACCTGTAAGAAGCAGAGCCAGGATCGGAAACCCACTGGGATGTGGCTCAGTTAGCAGTATGCCTGTCTTGGATTCAAGAGGCTCTGGGTCCAGTCCCTAGCAACACATATACTGGGCGTGGTAACATATGCCTGTTGTCCAGCGCTCAGGAGAAAGAGACTGGAGGTCAGAAGATGAAAGTCATCCTTCCCTATGTAGCAAGTTTGGGGCCAGCCTGAGGTACAGGAGACCTTGGCTCAGAAACAATTTTTTTTAAATAAATAAAGAAAGAAAGAAGAAGAAAGCCAGAGAGTCTTCTAGAATGAGACTCATCGCCCTTATACTTTTTCCCTTCTCTATATGAAAATAGTGAGACACACACTGTATCAAGCACTGTGGAAAACAAGTATAATAATATAATATTATCTTAAAATGCATGTATATTAGCTTTAGAATCATTAAAGAGGGCCACAAGCAACAGAACCAGGTCGTAGGCAGTGTAAGTATGACTTCCTATTTTCCCTCCTAAACATGAAGTTCACTTTCACTTTTGAAGGGATTCAAATATTTATATCTGCAAAGAGCTCATAACAATATCTGGCCTAAGTGCAGGCTCATTTCAACTATCAATGCTATTTGTAATCCATGCAAACACACATCCATGTCAATGAATAAATTGCAAAGCTTTTTGGAGCAAGAAAATAATCTTTACATTGTAATGCAATTTTACTTTTAAAAAGTGAAATATTCTATTAGAAGAAAAGAACAGTGAAAAATTATCAAAGTAGGAATACAAGACAAAGCACCAGGCTGGAGATGTGACACAGCAGCAGAAGAGTTGCCTATCATGTGCAAGGCCCTGGGTTCGAGACCACATCACAAGAAAAATAAATTCCTCTTTCATATTCTATCCTCCCATGGAACAAATCTCTCTGGCTCATGCAAGTCTCTACCTTGCTTTGTGAACAAAAACAAAACTGCTCCAGGAATGCATGTTACCACTCTACACTATACATATCACCTATGTTGACCCCAGTACATACCTATCTAAATATTCAGAATTGAGACTCTAGGCAATGTGCGACTGTGTGTGTGGGGAGCGGGGAGGGTGTTCCTCATAACCCAATGTTACCTAAAATCATGCATGTTAGAGTTGTTCCAAATGAATGAGAGTGTCATAGGCTGTCACCTTTGTTAACAACTAAGTGCAACACAAGAGTAAAACAGTCTCTTCGCCAGCACTTCTGTAGGCCCTGCCTCCTTTCCGATTCAGCTGCTATGCTCTACAGAGCCAAAGCAAAAAGAGAGCCAAGTGGTGAAGTCCTGATGAGCTCCTCCCTGGGAGCCACTGATTTTCTTACAATGGCTCAGCTACTGTTAAAATTCTGGGTTTTTTATTTTTAATGAATTACCGATTCTTAATCATGTATGTCTGTGAACCACACAAATACCTGGTACCCATGAAGGCAGAAGACAGCATCAGATCCCCTGGAACTCGAGATGATTGTAAGATGTTACGTGAGTGCTGGGAATCAAACCCAGGTTATCTGCTAGAGCAGCAAGTGCTCTTAAATGCTAAGTCATGTCTCTAACTCAAAGATTCTGTAATATTTTTATTATTATAACCATTCAAATTTATCAGTATTCATCATTAGTTACTTTATTTATGGCACAGTAACAGAAAATTACCTATTTTCTATGCTTTTCCAGAAAGTACATATTTGGACACATGTCTTTCAGAAGCCATGTAAATCACCCATGAGGCAGTGTAAACTTTATTCCACACCACGTCCCAAATATTTTCATTTGTTTGTTTCTCACAGACAGGAGTGCATCACTCTGGATTTATCTGTGAATTTATATTTACAATTTACAATGGAACAATTGCTTTATAAAATAAAATCATGAGCATGCATTCATGTTCCCTCTATAAAATAGTAATTCGTGTGTGCTCCTCTGCATGTGCTGACAATTAGTGAACACTTTTCCTGCTGAAATGGAAAGCTACCCTGTAAGTGAATGAAAAGAAAGAAGGAGGGGAGACAAACAGGTCTCCTGATATAAATCACCACCATCCAGAGACAAAAGAGGCAGATTTCTTTGTTGCTGGTTGTATGTCCCTTCATACAACATATTTTTTCCCTACATGCTCCTTCCTGCTTTTTCCTGACAACCCAAAATCGTGTATCTATTCTACAAGAACAAATATAATCACTATCAAGTAGTAAGAATTCCAAGCTCAAATTATTTTGCCTTTTAAATATTACTCTAGTGATATCTATTTATTGTAATACTAAAGTTGTGACTGATTATACTGAAATGTGCAAAAATATAACAATTTCTATTTCTAACCTGCATCATCTTTCACGCATTTTCCATTGCACAGAAAGGCACGGTTTCTCTCCTTCATGACTCTGTGCACTATGACTGCAGCACACACGGGCTACAGTTGTTATCTGGTATTTTCTATGTTTATTATGAATTCACTCCATGTCTCCAGCACATATCTTCTAGTTCCAACTCTGAGCCTTACCTTGGGATACGTCTTCACTGAAGAGCCTATCATCCCAGCCAGCTGGCCCTGCATGACACCAGGAGGCTACAGGAAGCTGAAGGTCTGTCCTGGGATCCCTTGCTACACTGGGAGCCCGAGCTTTAAGAGGGCACTGGGCAATGAAAACACAGGAGAAGCAGACGCCAGCTCAGCCACGCACTAGCTCTGACACTTCCCACGGGAGGCCACTTCGCCTTCATCACTGCGTCTAAATCAAAATTAATGAATCTGAAAGTCTGTTTTTGTTTGTCCAGGTGCAGGTGGCTGTTTCCTGCTACACAGAGAAACAAGTCCAAGGCATTGCAGACAGGGTGCTCTTAAAGAGAACACTTTAATCTTAGCTATATGTGCAGTGTGAAACAGTTAAGATCCAGAGAAGGAGATGAACTAAGACAGACACCATAGCACAAGAAGTTTTTAAGCTCAGTGTGGTGGAAGCAACCTGTATTGCAGCACAAGATCAGGAATTCAAAGCCATCCTGGGCTATGCAGCTAGTTCGAGGACAGCCCGGGCTAAGGGATACCATGTTTCAATGCTTCCCCGCAAGTGGCACACTTGTAAATTGTATCAAATCAAGAGTATAAGATGAAGAAAAGAGACAGTAAAAGCAAGAGACAAGCAGGAGTTGGGGGTGTGTTCCTATTCAGACATGCCTGCCTGGCAACTCTAATGGGAATCACCCAGAAAGCAGGTTAAAACTCATATCACACAGGACTATTGAAGAAAATCATGGGACAGCAATACATCTAAATGCCATTATTTTAATAACTTTCACAGCTCTGAAGACAGCACAATTTATAAGGTGTGTGTTTAAACTGTATATATTCCATCTGCATACTTCAAATATATACACCCTGTCAAAAGTTTAATAAATATCTATTAAGTGTAATTTGATAATGAAAAGTTATATTATTTTCAAATCCCTCAGCATTATAATTTGGTCAAGACAATAGAAAAAAATAACTAAAACCAAGTTAAGCTTTAATTACTACTAATTCCAGTTATTTCTAGAGTTCTGGAATATAGTATCATTACACCAAATTATATTAATAATTAGCATAACAAAATAGATAAAGGCATTCATGTTATAAAATAATGTACTCTAGAACCTAAATATTATGTTAGAACTAAAATTTAATCTTTATATTTCCAAGATTGTCTCCAAGGAGCAGGAGAAACAGTTTCCTGTTAAGGGCACTTGTTGCTTCTGCAGAGAACCAAGTCTGCTTGCCAGCACCCACATGGTGGCTTACAACTTTCTGTAACTCTAGCTCCAGAGGATACACCCTTTTTCTGGCCTCAGTGGGAACCTGGACTCATATGCACATTCCCACACACAGATACACACTTGTACAGACAATTAAAAATGAAATTTTTATTAAAAGAATCATCTCTAAGGCAATGGATGGTAATACCAGGAACTGGGGCTGCTTTCTTAAGTTCATGCATTCTTCACATATATTCCACTATTGAAACTATTCAATAGTTCCACATATATTCACATATATTCCACTATTGAAACTATTCAACAAAATCTGCTTGTTTTCATTATCTTGAAAGGAAGGTAAGTCAGTACAGTCTTGGCTAGAAGGCAATGATGATGCTGCAATTATCTCCGACATCTCACAAAGCCCCTGTCATACCCTCCCACATATATTTATAGAATAAGATCTCGGCAAGAGTGAGTCTTTAGTAAAGTTGACTTGATTTTTTGTTCTGATAAGAGAAAGATAAATTTTAAAGCAAGATACTATGTATATTATAATGGGTTCCCTGTTATAACATGTAATTGAATGGAAGGTTAATTAAAACCATGTTAATTTTTTTCTTCTTCTGATACTCATCTATAATTACCAAAAACGGGGTACACTTTCAGGGCTGGCTTGTCATCTTATTAGACTAGACAGTTCATAGTGATTTAATCCTGAAGATTTAAAAGTAAATACAGCAACAGCTTCATCTAAAGTCACAAGTGAAGTCAAAACTTTGCTGCTAATGTCTGAGAAGTTTGCACTATCGTGTTAGCAAGACCTTGCACTTCAGGTATAAAAGCAAAGACATTTCTAACCGTCTGAGGCAGGTTATCCAATACAGGCTATTCCGAAGACTTGGGTTTTTCCAAATATTTACCCACACTTTACGCTGCTCATGACCAATCTGTGTTTTTAGAACTTTAAAGAACAGTTATTCAAGGACTGAGAAGCCAGACAGACATGAAAACTGAATGCCACACTTGGGGACACCGAGTGCTCTGGCCTGGCCACAAAGCCAAGCCTTGGTTCACCTCTCCCACTTCCTGTTCATAGCAAAGGTTAGAAGCTGACTCTGTTCCCAAGCAAGAAAGTGAGCCAGTCTCTCTTTCTCCCCCTTTTTATTACCAATAAAAACTCTGAGAAGCACACAGAAGAACAAGTGCTTTATGCTATTTGCTTATTTCATGCCAAGTAATAAACCCTCAAAGCAGACGGCTAGATAATTGTTCAGTTCTACAGATTAACTTGGCTACAATGAAGCAACAAACTCATAGCCAATAGAATGGCCTCACAGCCCGGAGTTACTTGCTGTGGACATAGATTTAACTCTGATAAAGACATATAAAAACATTAACTAATTTGATCATCAAAGTTAGGGCTACTGTTGGTATAAAAAGGCTGGTGAACATCAAAACATTAAAATTATGTGCACATGAAGGCAAACAAAAATGAGAAATCAACCCCTGTAGATAGAAGTGGGGGTTAGAAGAGAATAAGAATGCATGTCAGAAATCAATGCCACAATATTTTAATGTGGTTAATTGGACATTTGGAGTGATTTCAGCTATTATAGGACATACATATTCACCTCATGGAGTAGTCTATCAATCAGCACAATTGGTGTCTTCCCACCTTAATGTCCTCTATTTTATCCCCACAGAACTGTGTTACAGCTCATAGGTGAATAGAAGGAGCAGAAAAAAGCTATGGTTTGTTTGTTTGTTTGTTTGTTTGTTTGTTTGTTTGCCTTTGGAATTTTTTGGTTCTAGTGCTTGAGACTAGTTGAACCTTTCATCACCTCTCCTTCATCAAAGTATAGTCCAAATGCCTGCCACACTAAGGACATGTAAGTGCAAGGTAAGACATTCACTCTTTTATTGCCCAATAATCTCACTGGCCTCTGAAGACAAAGTGAAAAGATTGCAACTTAACCCGGAAGCACTTAAAAGATTATGTTTCTAGAGATAAATTTGGTGCACGATCAGGAAAAACAAAAACAAAACTTTAATCTCTAAGAACATGCTCAAAACAACAATGAAAAATAAGTACTGATTTACCAGGAAGTGCTCCTGGAAAATCATGTGACCAAGCCTCTACCTGGGGCCTGGCTCTTGGAACACATGATGTAGAACTGGAGTAAATGCCTGTAAATTCCAAAGTCAGGTTGAAAGTTCTTGACCCAGCATTACTCATGGCCAATCCTATTTGTAATTACCAGTTGGGTTTCATTCTCCCTTGATGTCTGCAATAAGAACATGTAATGGCCTGGGTTGTCTCTCATCATAAAGGGACAGCTCAGCTGATTTTCACATTAAAGATGCTGTAAATTTGTGAAGGGAACATTTTTCTGAGACTTGACTCCTAAGAATGGAATATGGAGAAATGGGGGCATTTGCAGTTGTGAGTCACACCACAGTTTTTATCAAGCCTTGGTTCCCTACCCTTTCTTCTCTTCCTATTCTGCCAAGAGCATGCATGGCATGGTCGGTTGTCTCTTTCTGTAGTGCAGTAAGCTCCCTTCCCTGAAGCCCCTACTTCATTTGATAACCAAGTGTTATGGTCTGAATGTGAAATGTCCTTCACAGACTCACATTCTTGAACATTCAGCCCCCAGCTAGTGGAATTGTTTAGGTAGAATGTGAAAACTTAGAAAAATGGAATCTCAGTAGAGGAAGTAAGTCACTAGGAGAAGATCTTAAAGCCATATAGTGTGTCTCCAATTCCTGCTGCTGTTTCTTGACTATGGACACAATGACTAGCTGCTTTACCCTCTGTACCATGCCTTCCCCACCATGGTGGACTGTATCCTCTCAAACTGTGAGCCAGAACAAACCCTTCCTCTGCTGAGTTTCTTCTTCTTAGGAATTCGGTCACAGCAACAATAAAAGTAACTAATACAGCAAGCTTTGTGGGAAGAGGAGAAGGAGAACAAAATGGGGTCCTGGTCTCCCCAAATTGTCACCAATATCTAAATATTTTCCCTTGTTTGTCTAAGAAAATTTTTGGTGAGCATTTTTATTTGTTTTATTTATTTGTTAATAAACCATTCCTCACCAGATACAGATTAGCTTCAAGAAGTTAAAACATCTTGGCTTTATTTTATCCAAAAAACTAACATTTTGGAATACATCTTTGTTATTAAAACTTAAGTTTGATTTGACAGAAAAGGATGATGAAGAAAAGGTATTATCCATGCTTTGCTCTCTCTTCTCAGTAGCAGCTCTTAAAAAGCCACTGCTCAGAAGTGACTAAAAGAATCCCTTTCTAATTGCAATGATCATATTTTAACCTATTATTGTAAAGCATAGGTTTAATTTCTTTAATCTGTAACTCCACTTATACAACTGAACTCTATTAGAAAAAAAATGAATGCAAACAAGAATTCATAATAACATCATTAATGGTGAAAACCCAGAGATAATAAACCTGCCCAACATGGAGAGATTTTTTTAAAAGAATCATTAAGAATCATATGAAGGGGCTGAAGAGATAGTTCAGCAATTAAGAGTGCTTGCTGCTCTTGTAGAGGACTTGGGTTCAGTTCTCAGTACCCACATCAGGTGCTGTGGGATGTTCTGTATGCTGTGAATGTGTTGCTCTGATTGGCTGATAAATAAAATGCTGATTGGCCAGTAACCAGGCAGAATAAGCAGACAAGGAGAATTCTGGGAAGGAAAAACAGAACTGAGGAGATGCCTGCCCCCTGTCCAGGGAGCAGCATGTAATGGCACACAGGTAAAGCCACAGACTATGTGGCAACATACAGACTAACAGAAATGGGCTGAGTTTAAGTGTAAGAGCTAGTCAGTAGTTAGCCTGAGCCAATGGCCGAGCAGTTTTAATTAATATAAGCCTCTGTGTGTTTACTTGGGTCTGAGTGGCTGCGGACCAGGCAGGACACAGTAAAACTTCAGCTACAATTGGATGGCTCACAACCATCTATAGCTCTAGTTCCAGGAGATCTAATGCCCTCTTATGGCCTCTGAGGGCACCTGCACCTGCATAGTGCACATACACAGAAGCAGGCACACACGCATACTCATAAATACTTCTTTATTTTAAGAAAAAAACATACAAATGTTGTCCATAAACTTGAACAGTATAAAAAAATGGTTGCAAATGTAACTTAAAAATATGCAGGATTAATTATATCCTATGTATGCAAACTATAAAATAGAAAAGCACTAAAATATATTTAAGATATCTACTAGAGACAATTAAAAAATACTTTTGGTTATTGTTTATATTTGCTTTTGGTCTCTTGTTCCAATGATGACTGTTTAAATGTAATTACATTAAAATTTTTATATGAAAACAATAAAAGCTATAAAAAAAGTCACCAGAAAAGTGAAGGGTAAGGGTTTCTGGGGGCAGTCTTGATTTCAGTTTACTCTCTGCTTCCTATTTGCTTTCTACTTCTTGTTTCATGGGAATGTGAAGGGATAAAAGTCCCAGTAGCAATAAAGCAACCTGCTACTCTTTTTGCAAATAAAGCTATTTTAAAAATTCAAAGTGAAACAAAAGAAAAAAATCATTCAAATATGCTCAAAATGACCTTTTTTGCCTTATTGGAGGAGGTAATGGGGGGTGGGTTGTGAAGGCAGGAGGGGCAGGAGGAGGGAGGAGACGGGGACCTGTGATTGGTATGTAAAATGAATTTTAAAAATTCCTTAATAAAAAAAGACAGTACTTTTGTGAGCTATGGTTTTGTGAGCTATGGTTTTTTGTTGTTGTTGATGTTGTTTTGTTTTTTTTTTTTTTTTTGGTTTTTTTTTTTTTGGAGGGGAGTAGGGAGGATAAACTGGTTTTAATAAGGAATGTCATGCAATGCCACATGAGTCATTTTCCTAAGTACTGATCTACAAAGCACAGAAGTAAGGCTCAGTAAACAGAATTGGCTCAGCATCAGCTCCTATAGGACAGTGTGAAACCTCACAGTGGGCATAAGGCGACTAAACCTTCACATCTTTGAAAGCTTTCTTTCCCATAAAAATAACCAACTTTATTAGGATACACTTATACAAAAGGAAGAGATAAATTTGCAAGGAAAATTTAAAAATCACCTCTTTCTAGTTTGAATATAAAAATGCAGGATTCGTGTGAACTGCAATAATTTTACAATCACAAAAAGCCCTGAGCTCTTTCTAAAGTAAAAGCAATTAATGCTAGCCTTTCATTTTATATTCACCCTATGTGTATGACTATCAGAGCAACTAAATATTTAGCACAAAAATATCAAAATCACATCATCTAAAGAACTGTCTAGAAACTATAAATTTAGGAAGTAAGTCATTTTTGTTTGGTTTTACTTTCTTGGTATCTTTAATAAATATTCAAAGCATTCAGAGAAAGCCCTAAAAATACATAACCACAATACACACCAGTGAAATTTTAAGTTCTTCTAGCCTGCAATGGTAGCAGTTCCTGGAATCCTAACACATGAGGGGAGAAGATACGAGATTAAGAAGCTTAAAATCTAAGCAATGAGGTTAAGGCCAGCCTGGGCTGTGTTAGACTCTGTCTCAAAACAAACAAACAAAAACAGTTCCTCTCCTGTTGATTTATACAGTATGGGCAAAAACCTGCTACATTTGATGTGCTTTCAAGTTGCTTATCTTTAGAAAATATTTGTTCTAGCTCCTGGCACATCATGGCAGACTATCAATTCTTCTTGAATGTTTAATTGTTGTCTTATTTTAATTTAGACCACATAGTTACACACATAGACACTCATACACTGGAGGATTATATCTAGATTAAATTTACAAATTCAAATGCATCTCTTATTCATTATTTCACTTCTTGGCCAAACTGTTATTTATTCTTTATTCTTCCTTGAGCACTTCAAATGTATTAAGCAGATGCTGGGAGTAACCTAAAAATACTCATAGGAAAGCAAGTCCCTTTCAGTGCCTCACTCTCTAGAGAAAAGCAAAATAAACAGCATTTTGTTTGCTCAATATACTGTTGAGCTGCCAATGCCACCAGGTCCTTAAATCCAAGAGTGTTGATGTCCTAAAGTGAGATTTTTTTTTTTTGAGCCACTCATTCCTCCTGTGCACAAACATGACCTTACAAACATCCACATACCAATCTGGGAGATCCTCCTACATTGAAAGTTCGTATCAAGAAATCTAAAACTCATGTAGCTGAAAGTAGACACCAATAAAACCCTAAATTCTGTTAGTTTCTTTGTGATGTTTTGAAACAGCATGAGATGAGGCTCAGTCCAGCCTTGACTCCTGATCCCCTTACCTCCACTTCCCCAGTGGTAGGATATCAGGTGTGCAACACCGTGCTGGGTTTGAAGTCAGTCTATGCCAAATATTCTGATGCTTTCTAGAGCACTTTAAATTTCCTTATATTCAAACATGTTATTCCTTCTATTCTTGGCACATAGTAGTTGCTTAGTTAATGTTTATTGAATCTTTAATTGTATACTTATTTTTAACTGTGACTATTCAGTCATACATGGGAAGGGGTAGAGATACAGATAGACAGATGGAAAGACAGACAGACAGACAGATACACTGGACTAGATAGACAGATAGAAAACCAAATTAAAACCATGGAAACTGAATATGATATTCAGACACAAGCTTTTATACATCTGAGTTGGATCCAATGATGTTTACACTTAATATTGAAGTCCACAGGCCGGGCAGTGGTGGTGCACACCTTTAATCCCAGCACTCGGGAGGCAGAGCCAGGCAGATCTCTGTGAATTTGAGACCAGCCTGGTCTACAGAGAGAGATCCAGGACAGCACCAAAACTACACAGAGAAACCCTGTCTCAAGAAACCAAAAAAGAAAAAAAATTGAAGTCCACACTGCCCCTTTGTCTCCGCCTCCATCTCTAACACCCATGAACTTCATTCACACTTCCAGAGAACCCAAGAGCAGTCTGTCAGCATATCAGGAAGGAATGAGAAATTAATATGAGAAAGCTAAGGGCGTACTCAAGGTAAACTGAATACTCATGCAAAAACAGCTACCTTGTTTCAGAACAAAATAAATGAAAGTCCTCTTTGGGAACCCTATGGACTGGGGACTGGCCTCATTGCAGTTCCGATGTGTGTCTATTATTTGCCACCCTAATGATCAAGACCGAGCGTGGGAAAGCTTGTGGTTGGGGTGAGGGGTTAGGGAAACAGCTGCTGTGGGCATGATACAAAAAGAAGGGAGAAAATAGCAAAAGAGAAATCAGCAATAAATAGAACATAAATATCTTGACATTTTGTGGTTAAAGTAGAAAGTCATTAAATAAGAGATATTTCAGAGGGTTAAAAATGTACCTATCAGTAAGCTTATTGGCAACCCCATAAGCTTTGATCTTCTGGACTCAAAAGCCATGAGTACTTCCCAGTCAGTCTTACTGCTGGGCATGGTTACGTGTAATACAGGTGTAATATGTGTTTAATAGTCTCAAAAATGTCAGTAGTTTCTCTAGTTTTGACCCAAGAGAAAAGAAGATACAGGAAAGAAATAACAGTAACTCACCATAAATTTCCTAACTATGGGCAAATATTTGTGTATAACTCACAGGAAAAAAATAAATGAACCCACTTTAAAGAATTTATAAGTTTCAAAAATCTGCATTTTGTTTAGCCATAAACTTAGCTTTTTCCTGGTATTTTTTCTCATACTTGAACTCATTTGATTACTCTAGAGAATAATTACTCAGTAGGTATAAGAAATAAGTAGAGGGGGAAAATCCTTACACTTCTATAATTTACAACCAAGGCTGACAAGATACATATGCCAAGAAGCATTATTGAATTTTGTTTTGGCCCTGTTTTGACAAAGGGTCTCATGCAGCTCTGGCTGGCTTACAATTTACCATGTAATTGAGACTAGCCTTGAACTCCTGGTCTTCCTGCTTCCACCTCAAAGTGCTGGGGTGACAGGTGTGCTTCAGCCGGCCCAGCTTCAGTTAGATTTTCTTGTGGGATTAAGGATCTCACTTTTTAGCCATGACTAGAACTCCCTGCTAATACCAGACTGACCTGGAACTCATAGAGATGCATCTGCCTCTGCTGCTTGAGGGCTGGGATGAAAGTATATACTTCCACACATGGCCTTCAGTAGATTCCTTAAAGTTAGCTGACAAAGTGAGTGATACTGGAAGACTCTCTATGCTGTGACTTAGGGGAAATCCAAGAGTGGACCTCACTTGACTCATCTTTATTTTGACTTCACATTGGATGAAGTAGAAGAATGTTGGTTCCTATTATCTGATGTTAAATCCAAATCTAACTTCAACAACCTCTACACTCTATTGCCAAGTATTTGTGTTCTGAAGAGCATTTGCTTTCCTAAAAATTCACCAAAAATAGTATCTACTCTCATAGCTTGACTGGAAATCATGCACCTCATGGGCTCAAAACAATGTGTGTGCACATAAATATGCTATATGTTACTATTCATAATTACGCATTAATACGTATGTAATACCATGGAACTCACCATTACAGATTTTCCCCAATTTTCTTTCTTTCTTTTTTATTTATCTCAGGAAGGAGATTCCACTGTTCTCTACCATCTTCCACTTAACTGCTCAGGATAGAAATCTGAAAGTTTTGCTGCCTCCTGCCTTCCCATCATCCCTTGAAGTCTAATAAGCTCAATAGAACATGATTCCTCTCTTTTATGTTTTTGTTTTATTTTATAATTATTTTAAACTTCTTTATAAAAATATTACAAATAAGAAATATCACACACCCAAAGTAACCAGACCCAAAAACTATATAATTTAGTATATATTTAGTATTGAATTTCTCTACAGTTAGAGTAGCCATTTGACATAGAAGCTGTGAAGCTTCACAGTGGATTTTATACTTTCACTGTTGAATGTATTTTGTGCATTTATCTACATGGCAGAGGTAAAACTAGAGAAGCAATTAGCTTTATACCCTTTTTCATAACGCATGTCCATTGCCTGCATTCACATAGAGCATGGTTCTTGATAATATGCTTAGCCCATTTTTCTCTCTCTCAAGCTCTATCTCGGGTCAAAGGTGCTATTCTGTGACACTCAGGTTGCTGCTCTACTGCACTTACTGATTAAGCCATTATTTATTCTTCCATGAACACTTAAGAGGTATTAAAAAGCTCCTGGGAACAACGGTACAATAAAGGGAAGGCACAACTCTGTGCAAATATTTGGACACGGCAATAGTCTTGGCCTCCTCTCATTCATTCTCTGCAGTACAGATGAAACATCACTTCAAAAAAAGTAAACCACAGCATTTCCATGACTAAACTTTCAGTAGCTTCCTCCAGGGTTCATTCTGTAGTTCTTAGCATGAAAAATTGGGCCCTGACACATTTTGCTCCACTGACCACTCTTAGGTCTGCAGCTCTGTTTCCCATCAACTGTTCCTATTCCGTGCTCTCTGATCTTCTGTACTGCCTGCTGTGAGATACCCAGAACCCCAAAGCATGGCTGTTCTCCCCTGGAGACTTCACACACACACACACACACACACACACACACACACACACACACACTATGTAGTCTCCTAGGAAAGCCCTGCTGCATTCCTTTCTGCCTTGTAACCTCTATTCAGTGTTCAGGTCTTGGCTCGATGATAACTGTCCCACAGAAAGGTAAAGTCCACATATTTGTAATTGCCAAGATGTTCTGACTGGACTATAAACCCACCAGGGCAGGCCTCTGATACTTTCATGTCTTTTTTTATAGTGCTGGGAACTGAACCTAGGACCTGTGATACTAGGTGAGGACTTTCCCACCACCTGCACCCTCAGCCCTCTGTTGTTACTTATGTTTTGGGGTTTATCAGAAGCTGCAACTCTAAGCCATAATCCTTAAATGGAGCTGATTATACAACATCCACTTTTTGCCACATGTGTGACATAATCCCTCTATGGACTTCAAATGTGTGCCCTCACTTTTGTTGCATTATGTGACATTTACAGTTACTGTGATTCTCTTCAAAGGGAAGAGGAAGAAATCAGGACCAGGCAGAGGCCATCCCATCCACCCATACTAGAATCAAAGGGAAGTCTAAGAGTCATCCCTCCCACTCAAAAATGACCTAGAGTTTAATGACATTCAGTAAAAGACATGGAATGTCCAGAGTGGCTCAATGGAGATGGAACTCTAGGGGGCTGAGCAATATGCTTGCTACATGCACAACCCTATGTGGGAGAACTAGCACATCAATGGTAGTGACAGCATTCTATGTGTATTTACCAATATTACCGAGGCAAGTGGTGTTTGTCCCTCCTTCCTTGAATGTGCGTCTAATGACAACAGATGGATCAGTTCTTCTAAGGCTAGGATGGTACTAGGTTAAATATGTACTGAATCAAAAACCTCCTCTCTGTGCTGTTCAAGAAGAGAGAGCCCTGATGGCTTTCTTAATGATTTACAAAGGTAAAAGCATTTTCAAGCAAATTAAAGGTGGATGGTTTAGAAACAATGGTGAGGCAGAAAATGACAACTATATCTGAAAAGTTTCATAGTGTATGGATAATTTATTCTATTATTATAACATTAACATAAAATGCTACCAACACAAAAATATTGATGTCCTAATGTGTATGTATACATTATATATATATATATATATATATATATATATATATATATATATATATATATATATATATATGCTTACACTTGACCTGCTGGCATGAGGCTGTAAGAAAGGGCTTTCAAGAAATAAGTGAGTTAGGAAAGATCTACGTAGTATAGCATAATCTCTAGTCAAACTGTTTAAGAGTTGCAGTATAGCATGCTGTAGCAATTGCAAAGTTTCAATGAAGGTGACCTGTGCCACAGCATCTTCAGATAGATTTTGAAAGCTGAAAATTTCATTCTATAGGGATTAGAAAATGGAATTAGCAAGTGAGGGGGAGAGAGAAAAATCAGGAGGGAAGGAGAGAAGGAGTTAGGAAGGGAGGGAAAGGAGAAGACAGAGTAGAAGGCAGAGAAAAAGGGAGGGGGCAGGGACACAAACATGGAAAAAGTTACATGAGCCGGGCGGTGGTGGTGCACGCCTTTAATCCCAGCACTCAGGAGGCAGAGCCAGGCGGATCTCTGTGAGTTCGAGGCCAGCCTGGGCTACCAAGTGAGTTCCAGGAAAGGCACAAAGCTACACAGAGAAACCCTGTCTGGAAAAAGCAAAAAAAAAAAAAAAAAAAAAAAAAAAAAAAAAAAAAAAAAAAAAAGTTACATGACTGTCTGAAATAGAGGCCCTTGGCTAATGATGGCTCATAAATTTAAGCATGTGATAGGAGCTTTTGAAAGAGTCTTAACAAGATTACAGCTATAGATACAAAGTAGTAGGGGGCTTGAGTAGAAAGTTACCAGGTAAGAGTGCAATGATTCTAACAAGAATATTATGCCCAGTCTCTGTGTTACATCGACAACTTATTCATAGTTATCTCATGTTCTATAACACAAAAGAAAGCCATGCTTATAAAGATGAGCACACATTTAATCTGGAAGCAGGAAGAGACTCTCCAGAGAGCTGTTAAGATGTTGTTTCAACAGCTCAAGTGTAGCAGTGAAGGCTTACTCTCTGCAATGAGTAAAGAAGGGATAACAAGGAAAGAAAAAAGTCAGAGACTAATGTTAACATAAGAAAGTCAAAATTCTACACATTCTACAATACAGATGAGTCTTGAGTACATTTCACTGAGTGAAATGTGTCAGTCACAAAAGACAAGTTATTCATGATCACACTTAGATGTGGTAAGCAAATCCATAAAGGAAGGAAGCACAGTGCTGTTTGCCAAGGGCTTGGTGGAGGGGAAAATGGAAAGCCATTGTTCAAGAGAGCCAGTGTCAATATTGCAAGATGAGAAAGTTCTCAAGAACTGGACATGAGGGTTGCACAATGTGAGTTCACTTATCTCCGCCAACTGCATACTTACAAATGATTAACATGCTAAATTATGCTATGTGTGTCATACCACAACTTAACATGCTAATACAGTGGCTTGTGCAGGACTGCAATCCCAAAGCTCTAGAGGCAGAGGCAGGAAGATCACCACAAGCTCAAGCTAGGATTGTCTACAGTGAGATTTGGGTCATTGAAAGTTACACAGCACACCCTGTCTCGGTAATTAATTCTAATTTTGAAATGGCAGTTGCTACAATGGGATTAAAGGAAAAAGGATCCCATGCTGCTCTCAGATCACTGCCATAGGAGCCAGGATAAAGAAAGCTATTTATGGGAACACTGCAAAGCAACACAATCTAAAGGGGGAAGTGAGCACAACGTGTCAAATATGTGTGATGCGGACATAGAAATGGAAGTGGTTCCCAACATCTGGAGAACACAGATAAGGCTCTGTGTGGACAGAACAGGAACTATGTTGGTTTTCATTTTACTGCAACCATTCTGGGGGTGGGGGAAGCCTATAGGTTCACATCAGTGATAATCCTTGTTTTTAAGAAATATTTTTAATAAACAGATTGTTGAATTAAAATTTCTCTTTCACTTCAGGATACCTTTAAATTGGCCAGTCATCTCATGAATATTATCTTTTAAAAGAGTTTTACTAAGGCAAAAATTGGCAAGTAAAAGTATGTATATTAAGGCTGGGAATGGTGGTACACATCTGTAATCCCAGCATGTAGGAGGTAAAGGAAGGTAGATTATGTGCTCCAGGCCAGACTGTGGAGTGAGACCCTGTCCCAAGAGAAAAAACTTTAAAAGGGCACACAAGTGTAGTAGATGGTATATCACAACTGTCCACATGCACACAAAGGAAAAGCCAAAGGTATCTTTTGATGAAGAGCAGCAGTGGTAATAGCTGAAACTAACTCTAGACAAGTAGGGTGTAGAGAGCAGGGTGATTAATGGGAACAGGGTAAGCAAAGCAAACCCCAAATTATGAAGCTCAGAGGCCTCCTCCCCCTTTTCCCCCATCCCCACTTCCATCTATGCCATTGTTTCTGCAAACTTGTCTCTGTACCCTGGATTGACAACATTGGTGTTTAGGGGAAGATTGTTAATTCACCCCTCAACCCAATATCAAAGTCCTGGATCAGAATCCCACTGCTCAATCAGATACAACAAAGTCCAGCTAAGACAAGAACTTCCTGCCAGTCAGGTATGGTGGTGACTGCCTGTAATCCCAGCTACTCAGGACACTGAGACAAGAAGATGTCAAATTAGAAGACAGCTTAGGCCATAGAGTGAAATCAAGTTGCCAGCCTAGGCAACATAGTGAGACCCTGTCTGAAAAAAAAAAAAAGCGAAAAATTAGAAAGAATGCTGGAGAAGTAGTACAGTGGAAGCCCTCCCTAGCGTGTGCAGGCCCTCTCTAGAACCATACACAGAGAAGTTGTGCCAGCCACCCAGGACTCTTTGAAGATAAGTACCAAGTCTGTTTTGCCCAACTCTCTAGGAAGAACAGATAAGCACCACCTCATAGAAAGGAAAGAAATGTGGATGCCAGGACAGACAAAAGCCATCTTTAGCTCAGGGGAAAGACATCGATCGAATCTTAACAGACACATAGATCCCAGATTTAGATCTTAGGGGAAATGAGTCAAGGTCACATCTAAACCAACGTATCACCTGTCCTATAGCAGTATTTAATTAATTTTATGTAGGAAATATCACTTGCATATTTTTACTAACAAAGCTGTAGAGCTGGGATTGAAAGTTTCAGTCACACGGTGGAAAAGCCAAAGCTGGAAATGTACCCTTGTATGGTAACCAATAGTAACTGTGTAGCAGGTGCATCATTTGCTCCAGCGGGTATTCGAGACAAAGACCTTCTAGGGCTGGGGATAGAGGTCAGTGTTTGTCCTACTTTGATTGCCACTGCTGTGCTAAACATCAGGACCAAAAGCGACGTGGGGAGGAAAGGGTTTATTTTGTTTTATAGATCACAGTCTATCATGAAAGGAAGTCAGGACAAGAACTGAAGGCAAACGAGGCAGGAACTGAAGAGAGGCCATGGAGGACTGTTTCTTACTAGCTTGTGTCCCATGGCTTCCTTAGCCTGCTTTCGTATACCACCCAGCACCACCTGTCCAGAGTGGCACTGCCCACCATGAGCTGGGCCCTCCCACGTAAGTCACTAATCAAGAAAATGCACCACAGACTTGAGCAAAGGCCAATTTTATGTAGATATTTTTCTCAATTGAGATTCCTTCTTCCCATATGACCCTAGCTTGTGTCAAGTCCACAGGCATGTGCACACGCACACACACACACACACACACACACACACACACACACACACACACACAGAGAGAGAGAGAGAGAGAGAGAGAGACAGAGACAGAGACAGAGACAGAGACAGAGAAACAGAGAGACAGAGACACTAAACAGTGCAGTGGTGCTCAGAATGGGCACAGTGTGTGCAAGCCCTAGGTTTCACTCCCAGTGCCAGGATGGGAGGAGTCCTCTCTTTCTGGGATCTCCATCACTTCCTGATGATTGCAGTATTCACATAATGGCTAAGCCAACATGTTCATAGCAATGAACCTTTCCAAGATAGTTGGAAGAACACACAATCCCACTTCTCTGGTGATTTCCAACCTCAACGTTTATGGGTTTTCTCTACTTTTAGTCACTTGCTTATTTTGAAATCATTCATTATAAGCAAAGATCAACACTTTCTATCTAGCTAAGATTCACAATGTAGCATGAATTGTTAGAAGGTCTTATCAATAAAATCAAACCTGAAGCCAGATGCTGGGATGAATGCTGGAAGATCAGAGAAGCGGAACAAGCCATGGCCACCTCACCTTGCCAATTTCTCAGCTCATCCTGTTTCTTCAGACTGGAAGCCTCTGTGTCCTCATCTAAATGGGTCTCAGCTGAACTGCTGCTCAAAAGCCTAAAAGCTTAACCGACTCTAGTTCCTGGTCCTCGCGCCTTACATACCTTTCTGCTTTCTGCCCTCACTTCCTAGGATTAAAGGCGTGTGTCATCATGCCTGGCTGTTTCCAGTGTGGCTTTGAACTCAAAGAGATCCAGATGGATCTCTACCTCCAGAAGGCTAGGATTAAAGGTGTGAGTGCCACCATTTTCTGGCCTCTATGTCTGTCTAGTGGTTGTTCTGTTCTCTGACCCCATATAAGTTTATTAGGGTATGCAATATTTTGGGGAACACAATATCACCACATCACAATCTAATTAACTTTCAAAAATAATGTTCTCACAGCATCAATCTTTATTACTAAGAACTGTGCCTTCTTTTCCTTTTTGCTTTTGCTTTTAAGCAAAAGAGATTGGAGTCATCTTTAAGAATTAATAATAAAGCCAAGCATGGTGGTGCACACCAGCATGTGAAAGGCTCAGGCAGGAGGACAGCTATAAATTTGAGGCCAGCATGTTCTACAGAATGAGACTTTGCTTCAAAAACCATAAATAGCAATAATAATAATAATAATAATAATAATAATAATAATAATAATAATAAAGGCAAGCTGGAGAGATGGCTTACTAGATAAAGCACTTGGCCACAAAAGAGAGGACTGGAGGTCAAACCACAGAATCTATGTAAAAGCCAGGCAAGCATAGCATCTGCCTATAATCCCAGTGCACTGGAGATTCCCCAGAGCAAGCTGGATAGCTACACTGCCCTTATTAGTAAGCTCTGGGTTCAATGAAAACCTTGCTTTTGTAAATAAGATAAAGAATGACTGAGGAAAATCTCTGATGTCAACCTCAAGGCCTCCACATGCACACACACTGACATAAACATGTGCACCCACATAGTTAAGAACATGCACATTCATGGGCATGCAAAGACATAAAATATTTTTAAGTTTTTAAAGTTTCAATTAAAAACTTGCAAAAATTCAAAGAAGCCAGTAATAGTATAGTCAATACATTCAAATCTGAGGAACATTATATATGTAACAGCTGGTTAAAAGAAGAAAGGGCAGGAGTGATGTAGATAAAGTGCTTTTATCTCAAAAAATAAATGAAACTATTAGATAAAAATTAAGAAGTCACACTAGAATTCTAAAACAAAATTAATTTAATGTCGCTTGTGGCATCAATCATACCATGGTGTTGACTTAGAAGCACAATGAGTGTCGAAAACTGAACCGATCTGTTAGATATCACTTCCAGAGTCCAGCTCTCAGACGCATCTGTCCGAGAACTCAGAGAGCAAGACGTTAGGGGAATATGATGTCTAGGGCTGCAGTTTTGGCCCTGACCTGTACTCCAGGCCACTTCCAACATCTTGGATCAAATTTGAGCTTGCACATGATTGCATTTGGAAAGAATTTCATTTTTATAAGGAAGAAAAGAAAATATTTGTTATTCCTAAAGCTGCTGAGCATCCTTACTCTCAGGGGATCCATCACTGCACTCTGAAGCTATGAAGAAAAATAATATATGTGCACATAATTAATGCTGCCATAGCTTTTCCATTTTTCATGGTCCTTAGAAAGGATGATAAAAGATCAGAGAAGCATGAGTTGAAATTTATGATAAGAATGAAAATAAGAAACACAGCCAACCAGGATTGTGAGTTTTTACTCAAAACTCATCTCTATAGTCTCCGGAAGACAAACATGAAAGAAAAAGAAAGCTCTGAATAGGAAAAACGTAAGAGCAAATATATGTTAGGATAATTAATTATAAATGCACTTATTTGAGGTAAGAATAAAGAAGAGCTTCTATGGAAAGAAACACTTCAGCAGGTACCATCTACATATCAAAATCTGCTTCAGCCAATTGTCCTGAAAGAAAGGTGCAGCCTTCCTTAATGAAGTGTTTGCTGCACTCAATGCAGAACAGCAGTGGAAAATACAGAGCTGACAACATTCTAAAGAATACCCATATTGTGACCACACTATTTATCTGTATTTATTTATTTACTTATTTAGTGTATAGGTGTGTGCATGAGTGTATGCATACACATTACATGCATGAAAGAGGTCAGAAGAGGGCCCTGGATCCTCTGCTTATAGTTTCCTTCACAATGCAAGTAATTTTTAAAACAATTATCATAAATTTACAAAAATCCAACCTGAAACTATGAGCACATATTCCCCATACTCAAATAAATGTTAATTGTAAGCCACAAATTGGTGTATTGTGATGAGCTGAGGCGTACCTTCTCACATCTGCTCAGTGAGTGAAACTAGATGCAAGAGGCTGGGGACACTTCTGTTCCCCAGCTACGTCAGAACAATGGAGTGGGTCTGTCTGGGTTCAAGGCTGCAATCTTCATATAGCAGGAAAATTCCTAAGACAACACACAAAACTGTCTCTTGCCATACTGAAAATTTAGCTGCTCAGCTATAGCTCAACTACATAATTGCTCAACTGAAAAAAAAATTTAGTGAATATTTATCTGAACCAAATCATGAACTTAGGAGAAAAAAGAAATAATATGAAGTGCCTAATATGCACTTGGTACTTTGGTAGCTACTTAAGTATGGTCATTATTTAATGGAAATTGTTACCCAGTGTGTAGATAAAGAAGGCACAGACATGTTAAGTAGTTTGTATTGGTTCATACAGCTGGCAAATAACATCTATCTTAATCCCAAAATGTACATGATAGCTCATGCCTGCCTCCAATACAGCACAGACTAAAATGGGCTGTCTATCACATGGATCATATGAACAAAGTAGAGAGTCCAGAAGTAATTCCACAAATGTCATTATCTTGTCTGTCACTGGGGTACCAGAATTCTACAACAGGGAAAGACAATAACTGTTCAATAAACAGTGTTGGGAAAACAGGAGTCTCACCTACAACAGTGGAATTTGACTTCTACATCATACACAAAAGTCAATGTAAAATGGATTCAAGAAAATTAAAACTATGAAACTCCCTGAAGAAAACAGAGAAAAAGTGGTATTAGTGGTGATATTTCAGGCATGATACCCAAAGCATAAGCAGCTGAAGTTGGACAAGTGGCCCTCCTCCAAACTCCAAAGCTCTGCCTAGCAAACGGTTTGATGAATAAAACATAAGGGTGACCGAGAACGGGAGAAAAACATGTGCAAGGCCTATACACTAAGAAATTAACATCATACACGTTATATAAGGAACAAAATAAGTCAGTGTATTTTGTAAAGAGCAAAGGACCTGAATGACCATTTCTCAAAATAAGATACACAAATGGCCTAGCAGATAAATGCAAATTACTTCATATCACTGGTCATCAATCAAAAGCCCAAGGAGGTAGCACATGACACCAGTCAGAATGGTTACTGTCCAAAAGGCAAAAGTAGATGTTGAGAGATCAGTACAGCCACTGTGGGACATGGGATGGGGGTTCCTCAAACAACTGAAAATAACACTACTGAGCTGGGAGAGTGCCTCAGTGGTAGAGCTCCCGACACCATGAGCAAGGCCCTGTGTTCAACTGCCAGCACTACCGACAAGCAGGAAATAAAAATCAAAAGAGATACCTCACAATCCAATAATCCTACCAGTGGACATATCTACAAAGAAGTGAGGTCAATCTGTCAGAAAGATAACTGCATTTCATGTTCATTATGCCAAGATGTGGGAACATCCGGAATACCACAGACAGATGAATGAAGAAGTTGTGGTGTGTGTGTACATGTAGGTAGGTGTGTGCATGTACGTGTGTGTCAGCACCCTAAAATATACTGCCACTTCCAACAAAATGGAGGAACCTAGAGGATGTTGTGCTACATGATACAAGCCAGACACATAAAGACAGAAATCACATGATCTCATTTACATAAGGAACTTCAAAAGATCAAATTCTTAAAAGCTGTAAACGGAATCAGATACCAAAGTGGATACGGTAGTAGGAGAATTGGCCCAAGGGTACATATATTCAATTATGTAAGCTTGGGGAATAGTGTACAATATGGTGACTATAATTAATAACTCTCTCATTTACTTGAAGTTTGCCAAGGGCTGATCTTACACATTCCCATTCTTACATATTGCATTAATTTGACTGGGATAACCATTTCCCCAATGTGCACATATGTCAAATCCTCACATTGTATAGTATGAATATTCAAAATTTTATTTATCAATTTTATATAACTAAATCTAGAATAAAATGTCCTTGCTGCAGTCAGTATAAAGTAAGGTCAGGGGCAGATAAGGGAATGCTCAGCTGCAATGTGCTGTGTTCATCGAGATACCTGAGAATGGGGATACAGATAGTTTGAGAGAAAGCTCTAGAAACAGGTCATGAGAGATGGACAAGCATTTACCAACTACAGAAAAGAACTGAGGTCATCACAAGGACTGGAAGAGGATGGAAAGGATTGATAAGGCTCATGAGAAATGAGATGAATGGGTGGAGGAAACAAGGGAGTGTACAAGGAAACCATGAAAGGCCTACAGGATGCCAGGGTAAGGTCCCCATGATAGAATACAGAAAACACTAGCCCAAAGGTTGGAGCGTGGTCCAGAGAGGGGCTAGGAGCCTGTGTCTTCTTTCCTGAGCTCCATTCTCCTTCCTCACAGATTACGAGGCTTCACAGACAAGCTCAGCTTCTTTTCATTGTCTATGAAACACGTTTTCTCTCCTGTGTGTATCTAATCTTAAATATATAAACAGATACATATGCTTGTAGATGTATATGTAGGATTTGTGTGTCTGCTCCTGCTGAAAGTCTTAGACGCCACACAGAAATGTGACAACGGTGGCACTTGCCAAGTAGCAAGAACTCAAGGACGACAAATCATGTCAGCTGAGGAGAGAAATCTCAGGTGTGTACAAAGAAGGTGGTCAAAGGCGGGAAAATAAGGAACTGACCTTAGTAGGTGTGATTTGCACAGGTGAAATATTACCTAGGCACCGATCAGTGAGGACCCACCAAAAACGCTGTCGGGATTCTTAATATGCATCTTCTGTAATCGATGAATGCATTTGGCATACAACCTTGATTCTTCCTCCCCTCTTTTCTTCCCCTCTTTTTTTCTTTCTTTCTTTTGCCCCTCCTCATCCCCATCTCTTTTTGTTTTTGTTTTATTGAGATAGGGTTTCATGTAGCCAAGGCTGGCCTCCAACTCCTTTATAGCCAAGGCTTACCTAGAACTCCTGATCTTCCTGTCTTAACTTCCCGAGTGCCAGGAATACTGGCTTCTACCATAACATCTGTTTTCTTCTTTTGTTTTGTTGTTGTTGTTGTTACTGTTGTTGTTTTAATGGCAAGTGTGACTTCCTAACTAAAGTAGTAGCACACGGCTCCAAATTCAAAATTGACAATTTTTTTGTTGTTGCTATTAAAATTTAACTCAGAAAAAGGGAGAAACAGGTCCTACTGAAGATGAAGCAACATGCCTAGTGGACCTAGTGGAAGGGGCAAAGCTAGTAAGTGTGGGTGGAGAAAATGACAGACGCTCGGCTGTGCCGCATGCCACGTCTCCCTTCACACTTCACAGACCCTCTACCACATGCTTGTTAAACCACTCTGCATTTTTCTGTCTTTTCAAATATTCTTTTTCAGAGATCTGGCCCAGTCAGGTCACTTTAGCTATGAAAACTCACCTGCCACAAAGAGACATTCCAGAAAGTGCTCTGGAAAGAAACAAGTCATTGTGAAGTTCACAAGAAAGTTAAGATTGAGCATGAAGTCTGAGACTCTGGCTATTTTTTAAATGAGGATCTACCATGTATACAGATTTCTGGCTGGTTACTTATATCCACATGCATATTGATATGCCTGCAGGTATTATATATGCTTAAACTAGAGGAACTTTCAGGCTCCACTAGGAAAAAAAAAAACTCTCAATAACATTTTGTAATTGATAGAACTTTTTTTTTCACCTGAAGCCCAGACTTGAAACAGCCCTGAAATAAAAATGACAAGTGATATTTTTATCTTTAAAAAAGAAAGCACAGTTTAATGTTAACCTCTTAAATCTCCCTTTTTATCATAAAATGATCATTTGGGGGAATTCTGATGCTCCTTTGTTGATTTAACGTTTCCACATAAAAGATTTACATTATTGTTGCTTTAAACAATGATGTTTGCATTCCCTCATTCACAGATAAGCAACACAAGTGTCTTCTAGTTAAATAAAATGTCACACACACACACACACACACACACACACACACACACACACAGGAACATTATTCAGCCTTGAAGAGTAAGGAAATTCTAGCACAGTCTACAACACGGGCTGAAGACACCATGTCAAGTGATGTTGACAACCGTAAAAGAACCAACAGTACAATATTCCACTTAGTGAGATCAAGAGTGAAAAAATACAGACAAGAAGAAGCATGGAAGGCTAACAAAGGTGGGGAGACGAGCTAGTGGGGAGCTGTTATTTAGTGGGTACAGAATTAAGTTGGGAATAAATTAATATCCTATAGACTGATGGTCTAGAGAGGTGGCAGTGGTTGCTCAATGATGGGAATATATCTAATGCCATGGTCTGTACTCATGACTCCTTCCTCACCTGAAGTTTTGTTTGCCATGGTTTCAGTTACCCTTAGTTAGCCATGCTCTAAAAATATCAAGTGGAAAATGGCAGAAATAATAATTGTTACATTTTAAATTGCCATTCTGAGTACAGCTAATGGGATATGATGCTGTCCATCATCCTGTCCAGAACATGAATTATCTCTTTTATCAAGTATATCCATACTGTATAAGTTACCCTTCCTGCTATGTGCTCAACACCCACCTGTTTAATCAAACCAATGCTGCAATGTCACATGTTAAAATAATGCTTACACATGCCTTAATAGCCCCTCACACCCCAGTAGATGAATTTCTAAACAGTCTTATTAAATAAAGAAACAAAGAGCCAAATATGGAGGTAATAGCCGGGGCCCCGGGCAGGACTGGAGAAAACTCCAGCTACACACCCAATTCCTCATTCCCCTCTCCGTACCCCATAACAAAGTCACTGAATCATCACATACAATTTCAAAAAGACAACAGGAATGTGATATGTTCTGGGAAAAAGAACAACCACACTCATATAACCTTCGCACTTACTGTACTGTTTGCTGTAAGTGCTCATTTTATTACATTTATTTTTTTATAATCTTACATTATACCTACTTTATACATTGAAGTTTGCCATATGTAGATACATAAAGAGAAGAATATGCTCTGTGTGTGTGTGTGTGTGTGTACATAAAACTGTCATGATGAAACCCACTGTTAAGTATAAGTAATGAATGCTAATAACATAGCTCCTAAAAGAGAATCTATCTCCATAGATCCAGCCACTGGTGTAAAGCAAACATGCCCAGATATTAGTCTTCATTCACTGACTTCTTCCAGGAATTCTCTCCTCACATGGACTGAATGAAGCTAGGCCCCAAGCAGAGTCCCCTGGTTAACAATGCCCTCTCAGTTGAGGGGGTGCAGACAGCCTGACACTAAAATATGGCTCCTGAGTTGCCCTTCTTTCCATATTCTGAATGTCGTCATCTTTTTTATGACTCAGAGGCTCATTTCAAAACAGAACGGGCAGAGTCATCATTGTAAAATTTTGTAGGTGAGCATAAGAAGCAGGTGGATGACACTGAGGGAGACACCTATGGTGTTTAAATTGAGGAAATAAAAGCAATTTATTGTCATTATCCATCTAACCCACTGTGGGCAAATAACTGCAATAAAAGCAGTAGTTCTATAGCTGGGTTAAGCTGTTTTCCACAAGAGTCATGCTAACTTATTAATTCCACCTGCCATGCACCCACCTCCCTCCACACCAGAAAACCACAGGGTATTTTCCCCATGTTCTCCTAGATTGGTTTAGCTTTATTAATTCTCACTTGGAAATGTCATGTTTCTACCTGGCTCCAAAATAAAAGACGTTAGGCTGAACTGGAGGGAGACTGCCAGTGTGCCCAAAACAGGAGACAGACATTCTCAATGAAGTGAGAGACAGCAGGGAGCTTCTGTAAAACAAGAATGGATGTTCAGACAGCACTCACACGCCCCTACACATGCTCCGAGCCCCTCGTATGTAACATAAACAATCTGTCAGAAACAACCTGCCTTCATTTTCAGCCATTTGCAAGCTTCTGTCAGAATGCATATAATTAGTTTTCTTGCCATCTAAGCACATGAGTAGACTCTTCTTGTGATTGGCTCATTTATTTTAATAATGAATTAATAATAGACCAAAGATATATACACAAGTAATTGTTTATACCTTAAAAGAAAATATTTTGTAGACCTTAAGTGTATACAACTTTTAAAATGTGTTTATTCTTTAAAAATTTCATTCATATATACATAATGTACTTATACTGAAGTAGGAGGGGACCTTTTCCTAAGTGACCTCCAACACTGATGGCTCCTCTCATGTGACCTGCTGCATTAAATCAGAGTTGCTTGTGAGAAAATATTCAGAACAAGTGGAAAATATGACAGTTTGAGAAATATTTTGAAGTATCATTTCATCACATTATCTGAACCCAATTACGATTTTGCTAATTTTGCTATATGAACTTGATCACAAGTCATACATACATTAGATATAATATATATATGCCTACATATTACTATACATTAGCTTGATAAGTTGTTCTTAGTCTAGATGAAGGAAATATTTGTTCTTCAGAAATGTCTGTTGTATTACTAAATGTTAATTCTTCAAGTCTTTAAAGGAACTAGCCCAGCTGAGAACCTTCTTGAAATGAACATAACCTCTTAATCCTGGCCAAGAGCTATAGAAGTCCATAAAATACAGGACACAGTGCCTGGCATTGTATGTGAACAAAATCTTTAGGTTATGACTTGTAGGTAGAGTCCATAGAGATCCTAATCTCACTGCACCTGTGCCCTCCTCGGCTGTCAGTTTAAGATGGGAACAGGGAACAAGGGTACCAGCTTCCAAGAGATTCTCTAAATTGAATTACAGTAAGAAACATACATGGTTTACTGACTGACTGACTTGTGTGTGTGTGTGTGTGTGTGTGTGTGTGTGTGTGTGTGTTTCATTCATATGTATAAATGCAAATGTGCATGCAGGTGCATGCATGTGGAAGCCAGAAGATAATTCTGGGTTGTTGTTTTTGTGGGGGGAGGGGGAGTTGTTTGTCAGGTCTGTTCACCTTTTATACTTTATTTTTGAGACTGTCTCCCATTCATTTAGAGCTCACTAGACAGGATAGCTAGGATACCTGCCTCCAAAGGGCTTGCTTCATCTGGCTTTTGCTTTCATGGGTTACAGGGCTTACTTACACTCAGGCCCTGAAGCTTGCACAGGATGCACTTTACTGGCTGAGACATATTTCCAGCCAAGATTATTAAATTATTAGAATAATCATCATCTCAGCTAATCCCTAAACCATATCTATTGGTATATAGGAAAATCTAGGTTTGAGGATATTAAAAGCTGTAAGTTACCCCAAACCACACAGTTACTGCAATGCTGAGCTGGGGACTTAATACCAGGATTGCCGAATGCTTTACAAAGGTCAGTGTTCCTCTTGAAGTACAGTGAGCACAGCTGGTCACAATGCTGCAAACCAAAAATTCAGATTCTAAAATGTCAGCTCTCAGAACCTACTGTAAGGCAGACACACTGCCCTAGCAGTCTAACTGTGGTCCTAGTCATTGTTTGAGTGGGGGTTAGATAATTGTCCAATTCTTTTCACCATCAAATCATAGAAGTTGCTTGCAATGCTTAGATTATAATAATTTACATTTCCTCCTATTGAGTTTACTATTTTTAGCATGTCCCTACTGTTCACATCAGCCTACATTTAGAAATTGGAATTTTTATCATTAAATTATGTATTGAGGGTCAGTGAGGTGGCTCAGCAGGTAAACTTGCTTGTTATTAAGCCTGATGGCATGAGTTTTATCTCCAGGACCCCACAGAGTGGAAACAGAAAACCAAGTCCTGCAAGTTATCTTCTGACCTCCACATGTACACTATGTCACACTCATACACATTATCTAAATAAATAAATAAATAAATGTAACTTTAAAAGTATCTACGCTGCTAAGTTTTCTGACAACCAGAAATTTGGCAATTATCTTTGTAATGTTTATATGCAAGTTCCTAATAGACTGCTCAAGGGGACGCAGTCAAGGGCAGAGTTCTGGCTTATGTAGATGCCAGTTATAAAATCCCCTGTGCCCTTCCCAAGCCTACCACCCAGATCCAACGTCACCAGCTTCAGCGACAGGCCTGCATGCCAGCCCCCGAGATAAAGGCAGCAATATGACTGCTTTATCAAGCCAGGAAAATGTTAATGGCCCCAGAGCCTCACTGCTCTCAGAAAGCTGACTAGAGAGGGAAGCCAACTCATAGAGATAAACAAGCGAAAGGGGAACCCTCAAAGTAGTCGGGACACTGTTCTCACGAGAATTTGTTTGTTTTCAACATTCAAACTGGGAAAGAAGGATAAGGTATTTTTCAGTTATTGCAGAGTGATGATATAGAAGGTGGCGTACTTTGAACATGAAAGGCTCATGGCTGGAGAGGTAGCTCAGCCGTTAAGATCATGAACTGCTGTTGCAAAGGACCTGAATTTGGTTCTCAGCACCAGTGTCAGGTGACTCACATCCACCTGTGACTCCAGCTTCAGGGCATCCAACCCTTTTCTGGATTTTGATGGCACCTGAACTCACACATGAACAGACTTCATTCACAGACACATGCACATAATTTTAAAATTAAAAGATCCATTTCATCTCTTTAACCTACCCCACTGGTAATGACTGTTGTTAATTGGCATTTAAAAAAAATGTCAATATCTTTATCTTGGAGGTTGTAGCTCTTTAGATCCTTCCAGTTGTTAATAATTTTTGCTAGGTAGTTACCTACACACACACACACACACACACACACACACACACACACACACACATGCACCACCCTTAGATATTACATCTCTCCATTGAACTAAATTTCCTATAATTTGTTCAAGAAATTCACCTCTAATATTTTTGCCATCTCACTCCCTGGATAACTTGGTGACTACCATGCAAATAATCCGAAATCACATTCTAAACATGAATGTGACTATCCTCACTGAACAGGTAATGTTTCCCCAATTACAAATACAGTTGTATGTAACAGAGCAAGCCTGCACCGTAGAACTAGTATGCACATTAAAAATGAATAGACTCTGACTACAGGAGGTTATGGAGCCAAAAGGGGGGTGGAATGAAGACCTACCCATATCTGATCATACTCTCACTTCTTAGCCACACTGCACTGTATGGATTCCTCCACTGTGCTGTTCCTGTCATTCACACTTAGAATCATGAAAACTTCAGTGACCATTTCCTTCATCTCCCTGTGCCCATGGAGTATTAATACAGACACGTGAGCAATACTGTAAGCGTTTTCACAACCTTGGCACCAATCATGCTGTGTGTCAGTCAATTTTTCGTTGTTGAAAGCTACCCTGAATATTTCAGATAATGTTTTAAATCTGCTGTTTACGTGTATGTACCTATGCGTGGATATGTGTATATGAGCACAGTACCCACAAAGGCCAAAAGAGGGAGTTGTTTCCCCTAGAGCTGGAGTTACACGTGAGCTGCCTAATGTGGGTTCCAGCCCTACCCTGAGCATTTTAGCATATAAGCTTTCTCCTTGTCTATTAGACACAAAATGTCAAATCAGTACCATACTCTTGATTCACAACAATTTAAAAATATATATATATCACCCATTATCCAACATCCCCCATGAGAAAGCTATCTTCAATTGATTATCAATGCAATACTGAAACACAGAGTAGGCACAATAGCAGATTCAAGCTCTTGACTTACATTTTAAACTATTTTCTTCTGCACTGATTATAATTACAGAATTTGGTACTTTGAAATCAAGAGGATAACAATTCTTTTCTGACATGCTTATATTGTACCAACCAGTATTTAAATTGGGCCCAAATACTTCAGGTGTAAGCTTTAGAGTCAATTTCATTGCATTGTAAAATACCTCCAGTGCTTGAAATGGTAAAGAGGTTTCTTACTTATCTCAACTCATGAAAAATAAATGCCTTCCAACTTTGATGCAGAAATATTCTTGCAGAATATTCTGTATTGTAGCTGTTCTCTACAGAAAAAAAGGGGGGGTATCTGCGTTTTAAGTGTGGACCTATAAACTACAAAAGCTAACTTTATGAGGAAAAGTTATGAAATAGTCTGCCATTGAACACTAAAAAACCAATAACTCAAGTCAAACTAAAACCCAAATGGCCGGTGAAAGCACTGTGTGAAATGCTGCTTCTGGCAAGATTTCCCTGGTGAAGCTTCAGAGAAAGCCTTTCCCCTGAGCTATATTTACTTAAATCTCTTCCCACAGGACCTTTGAACAGGACAGGAAAGGCCGGTTCCTGCCCTACTCGAAACAATTTTATAGAACTGTGAAATACAAACTTTTCTCATATCAGCACACCGGATGGATATGACACACCCATAACTGAGATTCACTGCAGCATTGATTTAAGAGGTTCTGAGGTCTCTCAGGGGAGAATATACTGGAATTGAGAGCCGCTCCATGCTTGAATGAGACCTACCAGGACCCTTCCTGTGGAAGCCAGGGCTATGGCCATCAGGAAGAGCTGGCCCAGGATGAAAAGGTGATGTCATCACATGTGAGCCCCAATGCTAGTTCTAAGAGCAATTGCAAATTAAAGCATCAAATCCCGAGCATTCCTTTTCCAGCTTCACTCTTGGTCTATTCATGTAGATCTTTCATTTAAGCTATAAACTTGTCAAACTGGGGCAGCTGAGATGGCTCAGCAGCTAGAGGTACTTGCTGCCAAGCCTGATGGCCTGAGTTCAGTCCCCAAGATTCATATGATGGAGGGCAAGAATGGATTCCTATAAGTTGTTCTCTGATGACCTCCACATGCCAACTGTGGCATGTGCAAATGCATGCATGCAGGCACACACACACACACACACACACAGAGAGAGAGAGAGAGAGAGAGAGAGAGAGAGAGAGAGAGAGAGAGAGAGAGAGAGAGAGAGAGAGAGCAGAGAGAGAGAGAGAGAACTGTAATATAAATTTTAAATATATTTGTGATGTGGGATGTCTTTTTGTATGCTGTGAATATATGTTGCTCCCATTGGTTAATAAATAAAGCTGCTACAGCCTATGGCAAGGCAGGATAGAGGCAGGTAGAAAATCCAAGCAGAAATAGAGGAGAAGAAGGGCGGAGTCTGGAGAAGCCATCCAACCACTCAAGGAGCAAGATGCCAGCAGACCAGTTATGCCACGGCCACATACACAGTAATTTATAGATTAATAGAAATGGGTTAATTTAAGTTGTAAGAGCTAGTTAGTAATAAGCCTGAGCAATAGGCCAAACTGCTTGTAATTAATATTAAGCCTCTGAATGATTATTTACAAGTGGCTGTGGAACAGGGCAGGACAGAGAAAAGCCTCCAATTACATATTTGTCAATTTGTTTCTGTGTGTGTAGTATGGATTACATACAAAATGGTGACACACACAAAGGAAAAGCCAGGTCATTATAATGTACTACAGATGTCTATGCCATTGCATATTCTCACTGAGGGAAGAGAAAGTGGGAAAATGGAATTATACTTTAATTCCTAAGGTCCAAACAAATTTATGCAAACATGCTTCTGCCTCCCAGTTTTCATTATCCTAGCCATACATAAATCATCAGAAGTTAATGCAGGAAACCTCAGCTATCTTCCCATTTATATATAAACCAAACAAGAACAGAATGTCCAAGGCACTAGAGTGCAAGACAGACAGACACAGTGTTAACTCGTGTGAAGATCTTCAGAGCTTTAGCAGATAAAGACTGTAAACCTGCCAATTATTTTACCGACAAGAAGAAAGAAGGAAGAAGAAACCAGAGATAGTCTGCACATGCCTCCCTGCTCATGGCTTGTCATCAAGTGCGATGAATAATGCACCCCAACTCCTGCCTGCTCATCCACAGTCTGACATCAAGTAGGTTTAGAATGCTAGACAAATAGATAGTGGAAAAAGTCTATAAGTTATTTTAGTGCAAAAAAATGATAATCATATGCTGCTTTGTTTCAGTCAAACCACATCAAAACTCCTATGCCATTCCCCATACCCCAGTTCAGAATTCCTTGCTATGTGAGAACAGGAAACAAGAAGCATGCGGAAATGCCAGAGATGGAAATTTAGTTCTCTCATGGCAAGGATTGGGCAGATTAAACAAGAACACTCATGAGAGATCACATACATTCGACTCTATCTTTAATTGCCATTCAAGGCTAAGATAGATCATCAATGATACTTTTCAAGAAACAAAACAACACACACAAACAAAATTCCACTATGATATATAAGGTCAGGTCAAGAGAAATACAATGGAGATTTGCCACATGGGAAATGTCATCGGGCAATGAACAAATATACCATTGTGCTTAGAGACTTGGCCCCGAGAGCTGGCTAGTATTGCTACTGATACAATGCTCACAGGTACACACACACACACACACACACACACCACTCATACTCTCACATACACATTTTAAAAAAGGCAAACCAGAGTAAGAATACCTCAAGAAAAAAATAATCAAAATAGAATTTACTTGATAATTGTCCAAGGTTAATATTTTGGGGCTGCATAGATTGCCTCAATTAACAAATTAATTTATTCAATGGTCATATAACTCAGCATTCATCTGTCCCAGAATAAGAACCTTGGCCATGTATTTTTCAAATATGATGAGGTTTATGGAGTTTACCCACAGTTCCATGGCAGAGCTGAGGTCTATAATCCCCCATTATCTCTTTCCTTGGGAAGGCTCAATACCCAGTGTATGTTCACCAAAATTCTGGACCCCATAGCATCTTATCTTAAATAGGAGATGGATTTTTTTTGGTTTGTTGCTATTGTTTTACTTTTGAGACACAGTCAAAAGTAGCCCAGGCTGGCCTCAAACTCCCTATGTAGCTAAACATGACTTTGAACTGCTGATCCTCCCAGCTCTACCTCTAAGTGCTGGACCTGACAATCACATAACACATATGGTGGGCTTTTAGGGAGAAGTCCCTGTACCTACTGAAATGACTTTTCTGTATTGGAAGTTGTAGATGGAGTGACTTCCAGTTCTAAAGGGTCAGGTACATCCTGCACAGGAGAAGGTACTGAGTGCATACAGCTCTTTTATTAAGATGCATTGTGAATAAATGAGATTGGTGACCTTCAAGAGAACAAGATTGCATGAGGTTGCAAGAGTAAGACATGCAGAAGTGTCCAAACCAAACAAATGCCATCTCCCTCTCTCACTCCAGAACTAAAACAAAAGATAAGAGGGCGTCCTTTCTCAGCGAGTCTTCACTACGTAGTTTCCCATGGTCTCATTTTTTAAAATGCCAGTGCCCTTCATGCTTTCTGCACCAGCTTATGACTAACCCTGCCAGTTAAAATGCTTACTTTCTCTTTGTCACCATTGCTTTTTACCCCCACTGTCTTGGGAAATCTTCAACATGTCTAACGGGGGCTCTTCCTCCTACTCCCACATCCACTTTGCTGCTCTGGTTCGGTGCTACCAAAATTATGCTTCAGCTATTCCCATCACACTCCTTTAAGAAAAAAACAACAGCTTAAATTTCTGACATTCTGTGTACACAAAATCATACTCAGATCCCTCAGCCCAACCAGAGAACACTCCATTTTTCATCCACCGCCCCATCCTCTGTCTCATCTTCTAAAATTTCCCATCACCCGCCCCTCTCGTCACAGCAACAAAGAGGCTATCTGCTCCACGTGTCTTTCATGAAACATAAAACGCAATTCACACCTGGCATCCAGCTCACTCACCCTCAACCTTTCACTCCTTCCCTCCCACACATCCTCTGGGCTTTATGCCCAGAGGAGAAATATAAAGAAGCATTCCTTTACACACGCATTCTTTACATCGCACCAAAGCTGCTGAGAGCCAGTGTACTAGTCACGTAAACACATGAAAAAGTTAAGCATAAATTTCAAAAGGAAGGAAGGGCAGAATTTTACCAGAAATCTATGTTAAGAGCATGATGGTGTTCCAGCATTAAATTTAGCTGTGACCTTTCTAGAAGGCGAAGTTCTCATGACTTTCTCTATGTCAGAGCTTTTATCATTGGGCATTTGCTAATGCTGGTATCTTGACTATAAACTTGGGGAGGAATGGGTGCAAAAGGGCCATCCATTTCTGAATCCTATCCCTCACAAGGCCCCCCACTTTCTGACTTATTGTGGGCACTTTTCAGATGTTCTGGAATAAAAATGCAAACAGCAAAAGTTTTCCAAGAAATATTCCCATAAGCCAGAGATTCCCAGTTGCAACATCAGAGCCAACCATGCTAAAGATGACTTTCCCACTAGAAACAAGACAAATTTATTAGTGAGCCCTGCCACTCTGGTCTTCCTCACAGTAAAATTCCCCAGTGTAAATTAATAACTTGACATTTGGATTGATGAGTATAGTTTTATGATTAGTGTGCCTTGGCGAGGGATAAGCTCTGTTTTATGGAAAAATTACATCTCTGACCTGTGAGGCTGAGATCTGAATTCCAGCCAACACTAGCTCCATGCCAGCCCCTCACCCCACAGCACACACTCAGAGAGGAAATGACTACCCTGCTACCCTAACTCCGGAGGTCTCTAGCATAATCAGCTCCCCAAAACTGTCCTCAAATAAAAAAGCCAAGAGACTTAAGCTGGAGAGACTGCTCAGTGGTTAAGAGCACTTACTGCTCTTTCTGAGGAACCAAGTTCAGTTCCCTGCACCTAAGCTGAATATGTCACAAATGTCTTTAAATCTAGCATCCAGGGAAGACATGCATGTGCACACACCCACACACATACACACATGAAGAGCACAACAATTGGCTATCAGTACCAAATCAACCCAGAAACCATACAAATAGCAGTACATGGAGTAAGTAGGTTGTATTTAGGAATATATATGTATATCCATATACATATATGCATGTAACAACCATAACACAAAGAGCCCATGACTTTAAAAGAGAGGAAGGAGGGGGTATATGGGAGGGTTTGGTGGGAGGAAAGGGAAGCAAGATATGGTGTTATCATGATATAGTCTCAAAAAAGAATTTAAATAAATATAAATAAAAATGCATCTTTAAAATATAATAAATCCAAAAAGCAAACCAACAAAAATTTTAAAAAATGCAAAAAGTTTATAAAATACTTGAATGAGTCTGGGATTTTTAGTTTTGGATTTGAGGTGATTTTATTTCTTTGGCTTCCTATTTCCCACCTCTTGTTCTATTATATCTATTTTTAAAAGCATTTTAAGGAATATCACTGAGATTTTATTTATTTGAATGAGTTTAATGCACTCAAATGTGTTACTGAATGAATGAATGACTCTCCAAGTAAAAAGACATGTGGAATAATTGTGACTATGGAAATCAGTGTTAAAAACCATATATGTGCATGTTCTTATTTCCCTTTTTACTTATTTAAAACAGAAACAGCAAATAAAAATGGACAAAGTCCCTTCTTCTTCATGCAGAAATGCAGGGAACAGCCAACAGAACCCTCACAAGGAAAACTGAAATCCATCCACATGCATTCAGTATGATTCAGACAGAAAGAAAACAAAATATAGAAACTCCTAATGCCTGCATATGACTTATAGGTAAAAACTACAAATGTATAAAATACATATTTATAGATTCTCTAAAAAGTATTAGAAGAACCATCCTATGGATAAAATAAGGACTCTGATAGAGAGTTTTTGTGCTGAAAGAAAGCTTTGAAAAATCATGTGCATTCATCCCTTTGAACACTTGTCATGAAGCTGGCTTGTGTTTATGTTGGTTCAGTAACTAGTTTAGCAGACCCCATGTTCTCTTCACAGAGGTCATGAAGAATCTTTTCTCCTTAGAACAGGATTTCTTTTCATACTCTCAGTAAATCACAGTTGTGGCGGCAACACAAATAACTCAAAATATTTTTGTAAAACCTGAGACACATCCCAGCGTATGTGTATTTCAACACCTATGTGTCTACATTCTTTCATAAAACTACATCTCAAATAGAGATACAAAGATTGGCTCTACTGCTTCCGGAACCTGTTTCTGCAGGTTCATGCTGGGGTGTCCAATTTTATAAGAAGCATTTGTCCTCTCCTACCTTCTGGGAGAAAAGGCAGGATTTTCAAATGCTTTCTGTCCCTTATTGAATGTCATATGACCATTCAGAAGCACATCCACAGGTACCGTTTCCAAATCTCCATGTCAAACAACCAGTAGACATTCTTAATAAAGACCCCTAAACAAAAGAAAGCATAAAGGTAGCCCTCTCTAAACTCAAAGACTAGCCAGCCATTACCTAGCCTTGGCAGATTCAGCTTATGGCATGTATTGACAACCTGCCCAGTGATGCTAGTATTTGTGTCCAATCATTGTTCCCACCCCACCCCCTTTCTTTGTGCCACACTCTTCACATTAAACACAGACTGAATAATCATAATGAAGGAAGGCCGGTTCCACCCATTCTTTGCTGAAACCCTTGGTTGGGGCTCAGTGGAAGGAATACTTGCAGAAAAGGTGCTTGGGCACATGGAGCCAGGGAAATACTTTCAGAACCAAGGTGTCTCTGACCTTTCCCCTACTCTAATGATCTCCCCAGCTTCCTCCTATGTACATCTGTACCCTGGAGCTCATTTCTCATGCAGGTGGAGGGAAGAACTCTGATATTGCCTTATCTTCCCTAAGATTTTAACCCACAAGTTAACTTTCTCTCTCATCCTGAACCTCATTATCAATCATGGGAAGGAAGACTAGGGAGTGAGACCATACCTGGATGGACTTTTGTCACAAGGGATAATGCCTCTCTATTGGACTCCTATTTAATGAAAACCGTCTATCACTGAGGTTTTGCTCCCCAAGTCCATTCGTTCCCCGTAGTGCTCATTTGCTAGGACTGGGAATCACACACATTTCCTCCCCACTCCTCTTTCCTCTGGAAAGGATGTGGATCTCTGAACTTCAGGAAGCTAGAAGGTGAAGACACACTGTGATTTTCCCATAAGCACACAGTGATTCCTTCACCCATCAATCTGTCTACTGCAGGGTCACACCTGAAGACCTTCGTCATAATAGGAAATGTCCCTTTGTCCGTACAATTCTGTGGTGCCAGATCCCCTTTGGAGAAAGTCTTCCAGTGATGACTACACCCTTTCAAGATGTGCAGAAGGCTTCCTCCCTCCCTTCGCCTTCTGCTATCTCCTCCACTGCTGCAGAAATGAGAACCAGAGGATTTCCTATGAGCAGAAGGGATGCAGACCACAGCAGACTCTCACCACTGCCAAGGCCAACTGAAAATAACCACCGCAGACTAGACTGACCAGTCATTCAACAAGTGGAAAAATCTGGAAGAAAAGTAGCCTGAGGAGACAATCTTGCAAAGGCTAGTTTACAAAGACTGCTCTGATGAACAGTTATGTGGATAAACAATTACTGCCTTTCCCCGATGGCTCTAAGCAAATCGAAGCTACGCCGATTAGACATAACAGATGCTATGCATTAGAAAACAATAGTACTTAGGGTAAATAACGAGAAGAAATGCATCGTATATTCAACTATTACAAACTAAGGTAATACTATGTTCTTTGGGGCTATAATAATAACTTGGTACATAAGCAATATAGTTAATAACAAGACACAAGTAATTCAGTGCCTGTTGGTTTCAATGTGTGTAAAAACCATTTTTCAAATGTTACTTCTATAATGAGCCTTTGGTGTTAGAACCATATTTACTTTTAATTTGAGGATTATATTACTGGCTGTTACTATTGTTTTTAGTTGACCTACAGAACTTGATGGCAAGATCCTATTGCTGAAGACACCACATACTTGAGTCATAGGACATGGAGAAATCAAGCTGGTACTGACCTAGAACTCCCCTGCACACTACTAGGGGAGAAAAGTAATTAACAGTCTTACCCAGCTGTGCAGTGGGATGTTCTGTATGTCAAGTGTGTTGCTGATTGGTCAATAAATAAATCACTGATTGGCCAATGGCCAGGCAGGAAGTATAGGCGGGACAAGGAGGAGAATAAAGCTGGGAAGTGGAAGGCTGAGTCAGAGAGACACTGCCAGCCGCCACGATGACAAACAGCATGTGAAGATGCCGGTAAGCCAGGAGCCACATGGCAAGGTATAGATTTATAGAAATGGATTAATTTAAGATATAAGAAGAGTTAGCAAGAAGCCTGCCACGGCCATACAGTTTGTAACCAATATAAGCCTCTGTGTTTACTTGGTTGGGTCTGAGTGGCTGTGGAACTGGCAGGTGAGAGAGATTTGTCCTGACTGTGGGCCAGGCAGGAAAACTTTAGCTACACAGCTGTAAGCCCTGTGAGCTACATTAACAACTAGCCTGGCAAAATATATGCTCCAGTGCAATAATGGCATGAGTATGGGAGTAACCAACCACTTGCAGATTGGCCTTAAGGTAGGCTCCACAAGATAGAACTCATACCTAGACCAAACTCTGTGGTTGTCTAGGTCATAGAGCCCCAGAGAGAACCTAACACTATCATTCTGCTAAATGGACATGGTAATAAATGTCCCATAGGTTCTTTTTCTTTATTAAGAAATTTTTTATTCATTCCACACACCAACCTCAGATACCCCCTCATCCTTCCTCCCACTTCCCACCCCAGCCCACCTCCCAGGCCCTCCTCCCAAACAGTATGACCTCCCATGGGCAGTCAGCAAAGCCCAGCACATGGACCTGCCTCAGCTGAATGTGCCCCATAGGTTCTTATCTTTATTCCCATATATGAGCACATCTCCCAACCTGCCTCATAAAAGCTTCTTTTTGAAGTAGATGGTGATCAACACAAAGACCCACAACTGGTCAACAATAAGAAACTGTGGGTATTCAGCCCTGAATGGGGCATCTATATCCCACCCACACTCTCAAGGCTCAAGGATCACCATGGAAAGAAGTAGAAGATTTTAAGGGTCAGAAGTAGTGGATACCTGTTCAAAATAGTGTTTGCTAGACATGATAACACCATTGTTCACATGATCTCACAGCAGCTACAACTGCATGCTCAAGAACCACACACAATCAAGCCAGCCAAAATCCCAGTTTGGATGGAAAAAGAACTCATGAAGTCTCACTTCTATCTGAGCATCCATTAGCAATTGATGGCTGGTTGGGGATAGTCAGTTCTTTTCAGGGATGCAGCCCCTAGGAGGGGCCATGTTCCAGGAGATGGCCACACAGCCATACACACACAACACTAACCAGAGTTAGTAGATTTTAAAAAGGAGCATTTGTCTTTCAAAATAATATGTGGCTTATAATATCAGCTAGAGCCTGAAACAAATCAGAAGCAAAACTCAAGTGGGATTACATGGCACATTGTCTCACAATGGCATCATCATCCATTTGGTAAGTAAGCTCAAGGGCTCAACTTTTGTCTCCAAGCTTCATCCTTCTCCTTAGAAGCACCTGTGCCAGCTCTAGCATGTTCCTCTTTTTCCACTCCTATCTGACTGCTTGTTAGTGACTTCAACTACAATTTATCAATACTGCAACAGCACCATAATCCGCTTACATAGAGCTGCATATTTTCTAAGATCTGAGGGTAGGTCTGTGTAGTCGACTACATGAAAAACTGTTGTCCTTGCTTAACTTGGTCTTCTTATATTTAGCTTACACCTGTCCATGCCTTGGGTGTAGGCTAGGATAGAGATTGTCCTCATTCCCCCCAGGACATCTGACAGAAGCTTCTTCCTCCTCTTCACATTCATGTAACCTTCAAGCTGTACACTAGGCTCTATGAGTCTTACAATACAGATAGAATCACTTGTGTTCAAAAAGTGTGCAAACATACACATTTTAAGGCTTTGATCTATCACAGTCTTAGCATTTCTGCCCAACATAATAACTTGTCACTTAGTCCTTGTAACAGCTTTATGAACTAGGTTTACAGGTGAAGAAAATGGACAGAGTAGTCAAGAAATAACTCATGAGCTAATTCCAAAAGGGAAATAATGGGAAATTTTTGAGTGTTTGAGTTCACAAACTACTTTTCATTTTGCTTTGTGGTTTTGTTTTTAGAGACCAGGTCTCATGTATCCCAGGCTAATCCAAACTTCACGGTGTTTCATAGGCTGGCACTGAACTCCTGATGCTCCTGACTGTACCTCCCAAGTGCTGAAATTACAGGAGTTTGGCACCATATCTAGCTTTCACAAACTAGTCTGTGTGCCTACATGTATGCACACATTTCATGCACATGGGTATACAAATTTGTTTTCCCATACTAAGCCTTCTCACCAGAGTTTAAATTCAGAACTACTCAAGTCAGACTGCAAAAGTCAGACTAGCCATATAGTGTAAGTAAACATACATTTGTATCTTTATATCCCTCATCTAAGTCATCTGGATTGCTCCTTAAAACTCTGCAGTGTTCTAGAACCCACCAGAAAACCCAGACTATTTGATGGGAAGGTCCAAGACTATGCACTTTAATGGGCTTTTCAAGTGATGCTTCATTCACACTAGGTTTTGAGAATCATGGCATATACCTCAACTTAAAAAGTACAGCATGGTGAGGAACTATGTAAATGAAGCCAGACAATCTTCTCACAGACCTTGACATCACCTATACAAATCTGTGAATTGTAAGTGTTCTCCGCTATAGATCATGAACCACCCTTTGCTTCCCTTGGCATGATAGTTATAGAAGAATAAATAGCAACAAAAGAAGAGTTGGGAGGAAGGAGATAAGAATGCAAATATACTCAGAAGGCAGCAAACACCATCAAGTAGAGTTGGAGATAGAGTAAGTTACACGTACTTGTTGTTTTTTTTTTTTTATTCAGAGACCCATAGCCAAACATTGGGCAGAGATCAGGGAGTCCTGATGAGGAGAAAGAGGAGGGATTATAGGAGCCTGAGGGGTCAGGGACATCCCAGGAAAATCCACAGAAATGGCTACCCTGGCTCATGGGAACTCACAGAGTCTGAACCTGCATGGGACTGATCTAGGCCCTCTGCATATGTGAGACAGTTGTGTAGTTTGGTCTATTTGTGGGACTCCTGGCAATGGGCATGGACTGTCCCTGGTGCTTTGGCTGGCTCTTGGGAACCTATTCCTCATGCTGGATTGCCTTGCCTAGCCTGAACACATGGGGGAGGGGGGAGATGCTTGATGTTGTTGACATTTTTAATCCATTCTAGTCACATGAGAAGTTCGAGTTCACATAAACTTGCCAGTAGGTACATTTACAAGTCACTGTGACAAACATGCATAAGAACTAAAGAATAAGAATCATTATCTGGGAAAGTTCACGTCAAGAAAGCTCACCCACAAGACAGACAGCTCGAGAAATATGTTTAAAGATTTAGCCACTTGACTTTGACTGTTTTTTTTTTCTGCCCAAGCAAACTTTAGCATGAGTTGTGTGCACTCATTTTTATGGGCTCACATTTCTGACTGACACTTTATGTTCGAGATAACTCACTTATCAGCATTCACTCATATCTTTCTCCAACATTCCCAGCCTAATTCTCACGCTTCCAACTAGGACCAGTTAATAGCTGGAAGAAGTTCTACTACACACACTTAAAAACTCTAACAACAGTTCTCCAAAGGAGTTTGGGAGACCCAACCCAACTGTAATTCAAATAAAAAGGAAAAGACCATCACATTGAGCTACCACAGAATAAATGTATTGGGACATGTAGCCTGTCTGTCTAGAAAAACGATTCCAACTACAGGAAAAACAAAACTCTGAGTATGGTAGTCACTATTTGAGATAAGACACACACACAGCTCTATTACTGTTAGAAACTTTGCTTCTAAATATTGTATTAAAATATCTAGCAAATTCACAACTGACTTGATCATAATTTGATGATGTATGAAAATTTAAGTGTAAAACTAACTTCTTAGTTTGCTGGTTATTTTCCAATAGAAATCATATTTAGATTTTGTAAAATGTATTCAAAGGACTCAAACATTGAAAGTTGTTATTAATAGAAATTAAATCTACTGAGATAAATTGACAGCTACAGAAAGAGAAATCAATCACTACTAAATGGTCAGAAATTTTTACTAAATACTCTACCAAGTTTCTCTGAGGGTTATGAAAGTCTAAATAACATATTCGAAACAAATGTCCTATTTCAATGAAAGGACAATATCTCTGTTGAACATTAAAACTGGACTAGCAAGATGATCTTTATTTAATTGAAAATTTTCTGTTTTAACAAGTCAAATTCTACTAAATACCAGGATGGCAAAGGTAGGATTCCTGTGTAAACTTTCTTGTCTGTCTGTCTGTCTGCCACACTTTATAGGCCAGGCTAGCTCTGACCTCAAGATCCTCCTACTCCAGCCCCATAATGGCTAGTTTTGTGGGTCTGCACCTCTATGACTGGCTATAGATTTCATTTTCCATAAAACGTTGTCAACTGTTGGGGATGAGGAGACAGATCAGTAGTTAAGAACTCATACTGCTTTTGCAGAGCACCAAGTTTGGTTCCCAGCACTCATTTCAGGTGGCTGACAATTGCCTATAACTGCAGCTTCAGAGGATCCAATGCCCTCTTCTGGCTTCCAGGAGCACCTATACTCATATGTACACACACACACACACACACACACACACACACACACACACACACTATTAAAAAACAAATATTTATACAACAGTGATCTTGAATGTAGATTTGGTGATTTTTTCAGTTGTCAGTGATCTAGAAATAAACAAACAAGACACATGTTGAACATGGGATTTCCCACTAATAAGGGTGTAGGGGAATTCAGCCCTGTATGTGAAACGTCACAGAAGACTTTTAAAAAACACTTTATTATTTTTACTTTATGTGTATGAGTGTTAGTCTGCAACTATGAAAGTGTAGCAGTACCCATGAAAGCCAGAAGAGGGCGTTGGATCCCCTGAAACTGGAGTTAGAGATGTGTATGAGCAGCCTGTGCAGTTGGGAACTGAATCCAGGTCCCCAGCAAGAACAGTCAGAGTTCTTAACCATTGAGCCATCTTTCCAGGCCCTCAGAAGACATTTTAAAAAGCAGGGGGAAAAAATGCCAACAGCACATCAAATTTGTAAATTCTGAGACTTGTCCATAGTCGCTTTTCTTTGCTTTAAACATTTTAGTCTCTACCCAATCTCAAGGGACTGGAGGGGATAAATATTTTATTTAACAGACATTTCTTTTCCGTCCACATATCCTGCCAGCCAGCACCTACAAAAAACAAGGCGCTCAGCCAAAATTTTCCAAGGGAAATGTTTATGGGTAAGATGGGGAGGCTGCAAAATTGACTTCTTTTCTAATGAAAACTGTCATGGTCTGAATGTAACTTCTTTCATTCCAAGGCTTAGAAAGCAAATCCCCTCGGAAACATAGGACAGTCTGTAGGCTCTCTCCTTCTGAAGCTTAGGGGCACTGCTACAGAGGCTAAGACCCCAAAACACTAACCCCACAATGAGGGTGTGGGGTGTCTCATACCACAGGCTGAGTGTGGCCTCTTAAAGAGTATGTCTCACATGAACCTGTTATTTTGACCCTCTGAAATCCCTTGGATCAGAACAAACAAGAATACTAGTTTATTTCTTTGTATTCACATCACCTCAAAAAGGTGATAAGGATGCCGTTGGCTGCACACAGCAGTACACAAACCTGCCGGCAGACAAAACACAACCTCTCTGTGATGTCGAAACTCCCACCAGGTTTATCAAAGTGGATTGTACATGCCTGGAGGGTGGAAATGCTTGCCACAGGCTTAGCATAAATACTCGGTGCTTTACAATGACTTCAGGAGAGGAAAAAGTTTTGTTTTTGTTTTGTTTTGTTTTTTGATTTTTTGAGATAGGGTTTCTCTGTGTAACAGTCCTAGCTGTCCTGAAACTCGCTTAGGCCAGGCTAGCCTCAAACTCACAGAGCTCCGCCTGCCTCTACCTCCCAAGTGCTGAGATTAAAGATATGTGATGCCACCACCCCGCTAAAACCCTATTAACTCCAAACCACAAGCTTCTTGCATAAAATCATTCCAGTGTTCTCAAAGTCACCTGAGGAGGACAGAAAGTCATTCCTTACATTTTTAGATGCCCTTGAGATGGAAGAATCTATTAAGTAAAAATGACATGAAATAAAATGGAGAGAAAAGGAGAGGTGAGGGTGAAGGAGACAGACAGACAGACAGACGGATAATGAAAATGACTAGTGGGAAATTCTAAAAGATAAATAAATAGAATTAACTAGGGAAAGGTGAGAAATAACAAGCTACATTGAAGTGTTAACTCTTTCAAATAGTGAATGTCTGTTATAGTGCATATTCTTTGGGTAGCTCCATCAAGTCTAAAGTCAGCTTAACTGAAGCGAATCTCATCCACATTACTTCTTTACATCCAAATTTGCTTATCTGTATAACATGACTATATTACTTTGGGGGTTTTATTGATTATTTCCAGGGTGTTATATGAGAAAACTAGGTATCTATTTTTTTTCATTTTTTCTTTTTTTTTTTTTTTTTTTTTTTTTTTTTTGGTTTCTCAAGACAGAATTTCTCTGTGTAACAGCTCTAACTGTCCTGGAATTTGCTTGGTAGACCAGGATGGCCTTGAACTCACAGAGATCTGCCTTCCTCTGCCTCCCAAGTGTGGGATTAAAAGCATGCGCCACCACCTCCCAGTTTAGGTATTTATTTTTAATCTGCAATGTAAAGGTAAAATAGTATGCCTTAACTGAAGTGGATAGCTGTACCATATTCAGATAAAAATCATCGGACACAGAATACATGCATTACTTTAAAATTAATTGTATATATCAATATCTGTAGACATAGTTATGAAAAAGCATGTCCTGTATGAAAAGTATTTTTGTCATTAATTCTCCATGTAATGTCAGAGCTCCATCTAGAATGAGTCATGAGTTTGATGGGAAATGACTTTAGACATGCTGAGACTTCTTCCCACAAAAACAGTAATCTGTAATCCCAACCTGCTTCTTGAATTTAGAAAGGGACTAAAGACCTAATCTGAGTTTCTAGATTTCATGTTCTACACCGTGGAACTCTAGGCTTCCTTACACACAGAACAGAGCCCCCACTGCCCCACCCCTCATTCTACCACCCTACCCGTTCTCCTTCTGCTCTCATGACTGACGTCTACAAAAGCAAGGATGATAGTGACTGGAACTTCACGGACACCACTAACAGGTTTGCCACTTTAATTGCTGATGTTAAAAAGACAATGTCCTACCCTACAGATGCAAGCACTTTTGTGGCCAAAGAGTATACACTGATCAACCTGGACAAGTGATCTGGAGGCAGATGCAATCCCTGGCAGACAGAAAGCCAGAAAAGATAGATCCACAGTTAACTGTGACCCTGTCCTGAATCAGGTGTACAGATTATTCACTACAGACTGCTAAATTTCCCCTATATTCAAATAATTTCATTTGCATTTTCAAATACTGACCAAAAACATGAAATGAAGAAAATGCCAGTTATACAATTGCCAACTATTAGAATGGGACAAAAGGTGCAATCAAAATTATGCCAGAGCCAGAATATGGTTTTTAAATGCTACCATTAAATCTGCATATATTTCCATTATATGTGAAGATGCAATATCAAAATGCGTACATTTCATCCTGCTAAAAAATGTACAGCTGCACTGACCAATACGGTGGCCATCAGTCACAAGTGTGGCCTGAATCACAAGCAGGAAGCTAGAACAAATTGAGAATGCCTTTAGTGTAAAACACATGTTGGATATTTGGCTCAGTACAAGCAAATTAGAATGTAATGTATCTCCATTTTCATCTTGATTACATGCTGGGTCAAATATAGTATTATTATAAATTTTATATTTTCTCTTAGTCTTTTTATGTAAATACTAGAAACGCAAAACTAAATGTGTGTTTTGTTTCTATTAAATATGTCAGGCACTCACCTAGGACACTGGCAGGACTGTTTTCATCAAAGCCACTGGGTGACACTGTTCTCCACAAAATTGACACAACCAAGGTAATTTCCTGGCAGGGGAAAATGACACATGTACAGGATGTGTACAGGCCATACATACACACATAAGCATGCACACGCCTACATGTGTAAATACTCACAAGCCTGTCACCAACAAAGTGCATCTCTTAAGAGCACTCATCATCTCAGGGTAAAAGCCTTTGTAGCCTTTGTACTGCCATCATTCTGTTTGGGACTGCCAGACTTGACAATTCTAATGACCATCTATAGGTCCCTTAATGGTGATGGCAGCTAGGATAAAATCAGTAGTGCAGAAGGAGTTTAGTTTGGGGCTTTTCCTGAAAAGCTCTCTGTCCTTTGAATCATGATGTCCTTCATGTGCTCCCCTAATATCACATGCACTTACATTTTTATGACTTTTGAAAGAGACTGGGCAAATTAATTTAGGGGACACAAACAGCTGTTTTCACTAAGGAAGAGGGTTTTACAGCTTCTAAGGTCATTTTTCTTGGCTTGAGTTTAAAATCCTGAACATCTTTCAATCCACTTCTTTAAAAAGGGAAAATGGAGAGCTGTAAGCTGCCACTGGGGCCTTCAGTGGGGTGGGACAGAGTTCTGAAGTCAGACTTTTCAAGGCCATAAACACATGTGGGTGGGACAAAGCTGGCAATGATGTACTCCCAATCCGAGGCTGCCTGGTTTTGTCATTTCACTTCAATAACGTAAGAAGTTTCATGTTATTTCTACGTCTGGTCTGACGTACAGTGTGCTAAACTTGACTGTGTATCCAGACTTGGTTCCATAGGTAAGATCGCACATGATGTCTGGGTTTGGCACTGTCCACCACAGTCCCTTCCTGAATGTCAGCCATCTACTGTCACAGTACTAGCTGAGTATTCAGCTCAGCTACCAAGATAATTTCCTTGACCCTCCCTCCATGCCCCTCCCTCTGAAATCGGACTAGCTCAGATCTGCTAACTACAGCCTAGCCTTGGGTGGAACACTATTCAACATCAACTGGAAATACTCATGAGCCTCTATAAACTATTTAAAGATCCAAGGATAAGGCTGATGTGTTCTCTTAAACACCTAGGATGTCCTATGTCTAATAGCATTTTATCTTTATTTCAAAACCTACTATCAATGCACACGAGTTTCTATTTCTAAAGCTATGCTCTACATTTCCAAAGGTAAAGCTGCTTCAAATTTAAAACATATATGTTTAACATTTAAGTGCTGAATATTTTCCATTTATCTGACAGTCTGGGCATTTTTTACATAAGAGCAAAACATGAAATTTTGCACAGAATTTCAGAAAACAGATGAATGGATCCTACATCCAAATTTAAAGCCTGCTCTAAGCTTCCATCTACAGTCCTTAATCTATTTCTTTCTTTTTTGCGTTTTGAGAGAGGGTCTCATATAGCTCAGGCTATCCTCAAACCTGTATATAGTTGGAATCGGTCTTCTTGTTGCCACCTCCCAGTGCTGGGATGACAGATATGTGACTCCATTTTCCCAATGTATTCTCTAAGTGGTCATTCACACACATACTGTGATTTTCCCTTATGTAGGTGCCTCATCTCTCCAGTGGTGCTCCAAGCCCTGGAGTGACAGAGGCTGTGTCTTCTCCGTGTGTGGACAGTGTTGGCACAAGTGTATAGTTTTGGCACAGTATTCAGCACAAGGCCTGGTGCACAAATGTGACGTGACACTTGATGGGTTACCTGACCAAAGGCCTATAAGGAGGACATTAACTGAGAGAAGTATGTACTTTGAAAACAGTACTATATACAAGATAAATAGTATGACCAATTCACATTTTTGACAATTATCCACCTGTGAATAACCCACATCAACCTATCTTTTAGACTTTTACTCATGGTGATTAAATCTGTTTATTTTATGTTGCAAACAGCCCAAATATACACACTCAGCTCAAAGTTGAAGCAATTCTCAAAGGTAGCCTTACCAAAAAAAAAAAAAAGACAAAAATCTCCTGTAAAAACAAAAAAATACTTCCAGTAAAAATACTCAGCAATAAAAGTTCATAAAGACAATTGTTTATTATCTATAGAAAGGTATTAGACCATTGGAAAATCAATAACCAATAACCTGAATATGCAAATGCAAGAATGCAAAACCGAAAATATAAGACTACAGAGATTTAGTGACTCCGGGATTTTTCAGAGTTATTGAGAAGACTTCATGAGACAGATGAATGTGGAGTGCAGACACAAGCTGCAGATTCCGTCGACATGCAGACCTCTTAGAAAATACGATTATTAAATATCACGGAGAAAAGAGGAAGGGAGAAGACGCCATGGGGGACGAGATGCACAGGAACTAAGAAGCAATGCGTCACAGCCAGTGTGGGTGGGCATCTGCCGGCAATGCTGAAGAAACATCGCTAGTGACCCAGTGCAAATGTTTCAACTTGTCAATGTCTCTCTAGACACTATGTGATACAATAGTGGCATTGATCTGCATGCTTGCAACCATGTTCTCTGAAAAAATGCAACTTGCACCTCCACCCCCTAACAAACTCACTCCTTTAAAGGAAGGAATCGAATAACAGGAGTTTTCAATGAAGTCAACATAAACTCTAGCAAGCTGCGGCCAGCATGAACCATAGTAATTGAAAGAATTTTAAAATAGAAGCGGGCTCATTGGCTTGATAAACTCCCCACCTCAGTGTAACCTGTGAGAAGGATTTCAACATGGAAAGTTCGGTGTGGAAAGGGCTTTGGGTATCCAGGTGCCTGCAGACAGGATTCTCAGAGCTGAATCTCAGCAGAATTACAACAAACTCACACAAATGTCACAACGAATATAATGCACGTTTTTCAGGCTGGTGTCACTCATCCGGCCCGCTGTCCCCTCCCCCAGAGTTTTCCAGATGTATTTCATACACAGAGTCACTGTTCTGGTTGTTTATTTAATTAACATGACAGCCCGGCACACACTGTTTCTTTCAGTTCTACAGTTAAACTTTTTACACTTTAGACTCAAGACAGAAGGAGGAAAGTGACTGTTTTCACTCCTTCCGACCTCTGGAAATTTATACAGATTTTCTGACTATTTCTGTTGGTTAAAATGGTCCTTTGGTATGCTTTAAATATGTGTATTCACAAAGTAAAAAAAAATCACAGGAAAACAAAACATTTTCCCACCTTTCCCGGGAGGATCAGAAATCCTTGTTTGCCATTTTTCAGAGGTTGACATAAATTTTAATTCTGTCACCAAGCCATAATCAATATTTCTGTTTATAGCACTATAAACTGAGGAATAATACTGAAATATGATAGAAGCCACAATTTAAGATCCCATATTTCTTAAATGTGTTCAATATAAGAAACATATCAAAATATATTTAGAAATGTATACAACATTCTATATGTTCAGAAAAATGGGGTAAAACTCTGTGATAGTGCACTTACCTGGCACACATGAGATCCTGGGTTCAATTCCCAGCACTACTAATTTATTTATTTATTTATTTATTTATTTATTTATTTATTTGCCATTTTGAATGCTGAAGTTCCACCAAGACTGCCTGCAGGACCAGCATTGTGGCTCAGTGGGTAAAGGCACTTGCCACCAAGCCTAACAAACAGAGAAAGATTCCTAGGACCCACATGGTGGAAGGGAGGGCTAAGTTCTGCAAGTTGTCCTCCCAACACACACACACACACACACACACACACACACACACACACACACAAATATAATTTTTAAAAACTGTCTCCAAAATTATTTGAGAAATATTGCTGTGCTTTATATCTGTACTGCAAAGACTATCAAGTTCTATTTGTTTTTAAGCGATGGCATAAGAAAGCCCACCACATGCCCACCATCCAGTGAGTACCAACAGAAATCATTATCCTATCTTTCATTTTTTATTGTTTGCAGGGGGCTTTAAAATGTCTTTCTCACCCCAGTGATTAACAACTTGACCTTTCTCTGCTACCAAACTTAAATTCCAATGCAAGGACATTCACATAGGCTAAGGATTCTCAACTGAGTGCTTAGACAAATAGTCACAGGAAAGTGTAGCTTTTACTTTAGTAAGACAAAGCACATATCTCCTACATTTCTGACTGCCTTTGTGTCTATCACAAAGAAATTAGTCATTGGTTTGGCTCAAAGACATTCATGGGGAGAGCTGGGCAGCTTATATTTTTTTCCTATGAAACCATATGTTTAAAATATTAAATGCTTAACAGGTAACTAAAATAAAATTAGATTTGATTTGGAATCCATTAGAAATTAATGGGTATGCTGGATTCAGTAATTACAGAGAAGTGAGTGTCCAATAGTGTTCTGTGATGTATATAGAGAACAGGCATGCCTCGAGTGTTTTCCTGAAGTTGAGAGCTGCAGAACTAACTTTATGCTGAAAATAGCACTTATTAATCAAATTCATTCAATAAATGCTAGGCATTCTGCATACTGGATGTTGGCAGGGGGCAGTAGCAAGTTGACAAGGTTATAGCCACTGTCAGATGTGAGAATTCACTTCCAGAGGGCACGGATACCTTAGCAGACCCCAGCCTTCCCAAACCATCAACCTAAAAAGTTTAGCTTGGCACACTCCTCTAAAATCACAGCCTCAGTCTTGAGGACACAGGGCTGGCAAGACTGAGCCACAGAGATGCTGTCAACTTGGTTCCTCCTCAGAAGACACTGTCAGTTGCCTTCAGAAACACCCGGTGCCTCCCGCTCTGACCAAGAGCCCAACCTGCTTCTCCTTTCTATGCTACAAATTATCTGACTTACAAACTCAATCCCATACGGGCTATCTCGACAAGAGACTTTACAATTTTAGACTTCAGGGGAGGGTGGAAGGGGGGAAGGCAGGAAAGCAGGCAGGAGTCTCACAAGACTTTTAGCATATATTCTTCTGGGTCTCTTTAGAAAGGGAGGACCACCAATGAGAGAGACTTCACAAGCAGTGGTCAGTGTCACCCACACAGAGAAGATAAGTGTTCCAACTGTCTCAGTTTTAAACTCCACAATGAGCAATAGCTAAGTCAATGCCTAGGAGGCCTCTGTCCTGCCTGCCTCTCAGCACTGTTTAAAACTCACTGGTTACCTTATTCAGAAAAGAACTAACCTGACAGCCCCGGGAAATGGTAGATGTTCGTTTCATTTTTTTTTTTCACTCTGGACTTCGTCAAGTATGTAAATGATCATGACACCCTTTGCCCTCTTAATCAGAAGTTTGCTTCCTCATGATAAAAAAGATAAGCCATTTACTATATGGCTCCTAACCTTTTCACAGAGTTCGGCCAACGAATGATCTGTCACCTCACCCTATCTCATAAGGTATATGAGATATCTGCTATCCCATGTCAGCCCCACCCAGTCCCCACAATTGTGTTCAGCAATAGCTTTAATGGGTCATCTATAAAAACCAGCCTTCAGTGAGCACACCTTCACCCATGCCCTCATTAAAACGTCAAGGCTGCTGCTGCAGGCCACCACGGCTTCCTGTCACCCCGAGTTGCTTGCTTTAGAGCATTCTTCATCAACAGAAACAACTGCCAGAGAAAATGGCCAGGACAGGTGATAAGTGTGCACTCTCCAAGTAATTAATCAATAAAACCTTTGAAAATCCAAGCTCAATGAGACCTTTATAAGATCATTACAGTACTTCACTTATCAATGTGAAGCAGAGGAAATCTATACAAATCTATGCTCATGAGCAAAGCTGCTCCGTTCACCTGAAGGCCTTCTGATCCCAAATCCACTCTGAACTCCCTTAATCTGAAATGTCAGAAATTTAATTCTGAGGGCTAAGTGGCATTAATGTGGAGTCAAATCACTTCTGATTCAATCCAGATTTTTCCTGTAAATTAGGCTTCAATGTTGGCAAGGACCACATCACATTTCCCTTTAAGTTAAAGAGAAGTGTGTTGTCAATGCTTTTTTTTTTTTTGGTAGTCGTGTTTTCATTCAAAAAGTTCTCTCTTTAGCACCCATTCATACTTAACTTACTTTATTCTAATGATCTCCAAATTTCCACACAAGTAACCATCCATCAGTCAGTGGCCTCTATTTTTCCCTTTACTCTTTAAATTTAGAAATATTTGTTTCGGCTAAACAATAAGTTAAATACGTACATTTGTTTTAAAGTAAGAACAAGCATTTGATGCTGTCATCCAGTGCACTACACAAAGTCAAAGAGGCACCCATCTGGGTAGTCAACTCCATTTCAGAAACAAACCAACCACCCACACCATATGGTGACAGATGTTTTTAAGGAATACCTAACCAATTACCTCGAGAATAACCCCAAAAATAAAAAGCTTGCTATTATCATAGGGACAGCCTTTCACGCTGAAAGTTATCCTAACAGGATCATGGGTAGGCATTAATTTAAACAGAAGTGTAAATTTCCATTTAGAGTGCAGAATCAGCTTTCTCAATCCCCTTCATCAAGCGTCAGACCTGGTGGAGAGAACTGAGGCGAAAAAAATCTTCTCAAGTACAACTTGTGTATAAATTGGAAATGGTCATCCTATACCATGCAGGGTAACTATTTCATGACACTAAAGACATTTGCAACCCCCTCCCCGCCCCCCAAAAAGAACCGCCTAAACTGGTACACACAAATTCACTCCGAATTCAACTCCCCACCTCCTCCTTCCTCAAAGATACATCTCACTAGCAACCAGTCTTAGAAAGTCTGGATTAATGTTTCCTGCAAACCCTGAGGAAGTAACTTGAATTTCTCTCCACTTAGGCTTATAAGTGCTCCTGAGAAAGGTTACTTTTCTGAGTGAACAATAAAAGCAGAGCCTTCAATCCGGCCCCACTCTAAAGTTCACACATAGCCCTCAAGTGTAAAACCTAAGTTCAGAGTTCAACACACACTAATGTGTAACAACTGAAGTATAAAACCATACTGTGGCCAGCAGACGCGGCGCTGCAGAAGCAGACGCGTCTTTCAGCCCCACCGCCAAGGCTGTCTTCCCTGGCTACTGAAACTGACTGGCTTTTTATAAATGTTTACCTAGCACCTAATAAGACATAAACTTTGTTATTTTTAAAAAGACACAGAAATATAGAAAATTACACGTGTTGGAAGCCACTTACTTCTAACAAGTAAACTAATCCAGAAAATTTAGGGAGGTTAAAAATGCTTCACGAAGCGCAGGGACTCACAAACCAGGTGTAGGGGATTTGAAAACATCCCCCAGCTGTGGAAGCCCGAGCACTGCTACTTAATTTTGTTACTTTTTCCTGTTTTCTGTCGCTCTGGTTGTAAACTACTCCACTAGATAGAGAATGGGCGGAAAAAAAAATCTACTTTCTTAGTAAGTGTAAAGTTGTACTGTTGGGCAGGCTGGCTTCCCGGTCGCCTGCGCTCCACTCCAAGCACTGTTTCAAGTTTCCCCGGAGTGCCCCCAAAGGCGCAGCCCCAGCTTACCTGCTCCCTGGGTATGCAGGGCAGGGAGGTCCTCCGGTGCGACTTGCCGCTGCAGCCAGACATCTCGCCGGCCACCACGGAGCTGGACCGCCTCCTCCTCTTCCACCCCGGAATCTCTTCCTTGGTCCTCGCGCTCAGCTGGGACCTAAACCGCTCCCTGGGCGGAGCCGGCCCGGAGCACTGCGGCAGGATCTGCTCGGCGTACCTGGCCAGCAGCAGCCCCAACACGGCCGCCAAGTACGCCAGGTAAGGTCTCCAGGCGACCTTGAACCTCTCCAGGGAAACCAGGGCCACCGTCCTGAGCGCGCTAGTCAAGGCGACCATGAGGACGCCCAGCCTCAGCCTCAGCACCAGCCATGTCGCGCCACCCAGGCAGCTGAGCAGGACCCCCGCGGCGGGCAGCGACAGCAGGCGACCGTCCCCCACGCCCAGCGAGAGCTGCACCAGCGCTTCCCCTGCGCAGCAGGCGGCCAACAGCGCGATGGCCAGAGGCAGGCGCACCCCGGCGCGCAGCAGGCACAAGCCCATCCAGAAGAAGGCGCACAGGAGACTGAAGAGCAGCGCGGCCGGCTGCAGCCAAGGGCTGAGCTGCGCGCCGCCCCCGGGAGCACCTCCCCGAGGGCCCGGGAAGACGCCCCCTCGGGCTCCTTCCTCCTCCTCCTCCTCGGCCGCCGCCTCCTGACTTGACTCCAGCTTGCCTCCAACTTCTCCGCCGACCAGCCTCACCAGCAGCGCCAGCAGCACGGACAGGGAGCCCGCGCACAACGCCGAGGAGAGTTGCGGCGAGCGCCGTAGCGGCTGCAACGCCTGGACTCCCCAACAACCTCGGCAGCCCGAGCCCCGCGGGGATGGAAGGGACGCGCCACGACCGTGGTGGTCCCAGCTGGCCACCTGGGCGGGACTCGCCCTTCTGAGGCCCGGCTTGGCCAGGTCTTGGGCGGCCTCACCCGGCACTGCCATGCTGTGAGCTCTGCAGGCAACCCCCACCCGTCCTACCCGTGCGCCCGCGCCCTTCTCGATCCCACCCTCGGAATCCGTTCTTCCCGATCTATGTGAAGTTTCAGCGTTGCGGAGAACTCAGGAGTGCGAGCTGAAGACTTCTTCAAGTTGGCAGCTAGCAGGATAAGCCTTGGATCCCACCCCCCTCCTTTTCTCTCTCTCTCTCTCTCTCTCTCTCTCTCTCTCTCTCTCTCTCTCTCTCTCTCTCTCTCTCTCTCTCTCTCTCAAAAATCCTTCGCTCCACCCTCAGCCCGAGTTTATACCCTATGGGGTCTCTTTCTACTTCGGGATTTTAACACTTGCCCAACACAAAGGTTGCTCAGGGACTGTTGATGCCCCAGCAGCCAGGGTCTCAGGGAGAGCTCTGGACATCCCCTGGCTGCTGAGCGCTGGCCCGCGGCGGACCTCCCCTTCCCCCTTCCTCTCTTCTCTCCCCGCAGCAGTAATATCTCTCTCTCTCTCTCTCTCTCTCTCTCTCTCTCTCTCTCTCTCTCTCTCTCTCTCTCTCTCTCTCTCTCTTTCTCTCTCTCCCTCCCTCCCTCCCTCCCTTCCTCTCTCTCTTCCTATTTCCCTCCATCCCTCCCTTCTTCCCTTCTTTCCTCTCCCTCTCCCCCCCCTGCCTCCCCCCTTTCTCTCCCCCTCCACCCTCTATCTCTCCCTCTATCACTCTCTCTCACTCCTTGGCCCATCTTTCCCTCGCTGCCCTGGGACGCAGACTTCGTTTCAGAGAGGTAGGAAGCAGCGGAGGCTCCCAGCCTCTCTCTGTCCAGTTCATGCCGAAGAGTAGGGGGAGAAGAAAAGAAAAATAGAAAGGGAAGCTGAGATATAGTCTAGAAGTTGCTAAGTTCCACCGTAAAGACCCCCTGAGAGCTGCTGCAGCAGCAAGGATAGAGGGAGAGCTGGAGCTGGTGAGGAAGGGGATGGGAGAGGAGGAAAGTGAGGCTGTTATCTTAGTATTCTTTAAAAATAATTTTTCTTTCTTTTTGATGCACAGTGGCTGCTGTTTTTGCAGGGGGAAAAAGAATGGAGCTGAGTGCTTAAAACTCTTAAAGAGGTTTCTGGAGGGGCCCACAATTCCACTTGCTGGCTTTTAAGGGAACTCCCCAGGAGAGCAGGCTCAGGAATGAGAGGCACAGCTCAGGGAGGGACCACCCCTTTTCTAGAGATGGGCCCTCCGGGCTAAAAGGCAGGGGTGTTGTGACGAGCCAGGGATGGGGTCTGTGGCTGATTCTGAGGGGTGAAAGGCAGCATGCTTGTTCCTGTCATCAAAAAATGACACGTCTTCTGTCTGAGTGATTTAACAGGCTGGAACCCATTTCAATTGCGTTTTTCGTTCTTGGACTGCTCCAGGCGAAGGGTCTGTTTGCAACAGAGAAGCCACGCCCATTTTGCAAAGTTACATTTTAATTATTTATTTTGTGTGCCAGTGTGAGTGTGTGTGTGTGAGATCACAGGACAGTTTGTGGAAGTCATCTTTCCAGGGTCTGAAGGACGGAACTAAGGTCTTTAGGCTTAGTGGCAAACACATGACCTGCTAGCATCAAGCCATCTTGAGGGCCGAACATGCCTGTCTTGTTCTTTCAAGTAGAACAGTCTCAGAGTTATCTAGTGCACATGGGCATTTAAGAAAAAAGATACAGGCAGAAAACAAATACAGAAAAGGAAATAAAAGATTATTAAGGGATGGAGAGAGAGCTCAACAATTAATAGCCTCTACCGCTCTTTCAGAGAACCCAAGGAGTTCCCAGCACCCACATGTGGATTTAACTCCAGCTCCAGGGGATCCTATGCCCTCTTCTGGACTCCACAGCCACCTGCACTCACACATGCTCATTCACACATAACTTAAAAAAAATTTTTGAGTAATTTTAAAAATCCATTTAGGAGCAGTGGCACATGCAATTCCAAGATCTAGAGTGCTGCGACAGGAAAAATGCTGTGATGTAGAAGCCAGCCTGGGATACATATGGAATACTGAAAAGGAAAAAAAAAAAAAGCATACCCCCAACTCCAATGCAGAAGTATTATTAGTCAACAGTTGCTGATTGTATGGGGCAAAATTACACTATGTGCTGAGCTTCCTTTAAGAATGATTGCAGAGCCAGGAAGCCCAGTTAGTGAAACATACTCACAGTGAACAAAGCCCCACTATTATTAATGGATTACATGGTCATATACCACAGTATGTGGCATTTGAAAAACCATGTTAACTTTTTTGGCAGTTTATAAGAAAGAATTCTCAATCTGTTCAGCAGATTCAAAATGATGCTGCAGTGTTCTGGAGTGAAAAACATCCACTCTTGTTCAGGTTGTCTAGGTGTCATTTGACTCTCACAAATAATAATCAGCTAATTTTGTCTCAATTATCTTGGTGCTCCAGGTTAAAGTGTGTTTATAGCCTGGAGTACTTGGGTAATTGGCTCAAAATGCCACTGTGTTTTGTGTATAGAGATGAAGCAATAAAATATGCCAAGAGGAGACGGATGAAATAAAATGGATTCATGGGAGCAATGGGAAAACGTGGCTTAAGTTGTAGATTTCTTTTTATGGGAAACAGCTTACTGCAGTCCCAGCTGGGCATTCACAAAGCATTAGGCATAAATGAACAGGAGGGGGTGTGACCAGGCAGCCAACTCTCTTTGTCACATGTCCAGAACTGTGCCACTGCCCAGGAGCATGCATTGGGCAGCTAGTCAGTGGCAGCAGTACCATCTGCTACCAAAAAACACAGGAGTAGCAATGCCTTTGCCAAAGACAAATGATCCCCCCAAGCCTGCACACACCCTTCCATGAGTTCCCATTTTACCCATGATTCATGTGCCAGAGACTACCTGGGACACTTGAAAAGGAAAAATGTGCTTCCTCTTGACGTAGGGAAAACACATCAAATAATAATAAATAATAATAATAATAATAATAATAATAATAATAATAATAAACTGGGCGTAAGTTGTTAAATTTAGAAAGAAAAAACTCTAAGTGGGGGATGAAAGAATGTTTCCATTTTCTCTGTCTTCTACCTCCACACGCATCTTAGTTTTTTTCAGGAAAAAAATAATGGCATATGATCATCAAAACAGAACTCTTACAAGATTGACAGTGGACATTGTTTAAAAGCTGTCATGCACAGACTGGTAAGATCTCAACAGGTAGCAACACTTGCTGTGCAAAGCCCCAGTGACTTGAGCTCAATCCTAGGAACTTCATAAAGGTGGAAAGAAAGACTCAACTCCACAAAGTTGTCTCTGATCGCTACACATGCACAAGGCAGATGAAGGGCCACACACGCACAGCTCTTTCAAACAGTAATAATTAGTAATAGTAATGAAGTGTAAAACACTTGTCATTCACTAACAGTGGCAAAACATCACTCAGTCTATGTGTTGATGGCATCTTAGAGCTGATCAATAATATAAAAGGAACAATGCCCTGGCACCTGGCTTTTGCCCTATTTTTCACAAAAATCACAATCAGAAAGTTAGCTGTCCCACTGAAAGGAAAAAGGGCCCATTTTTCTGCCTATTATTATCCAGAACAAGGAAGGTGATGAAAGCATTCAGATGCTTTTGTTAGAGACAGACAGAAAGCTGCAGGGACAGACAGGGAGGCGAATAGCGGCAAACAATTAGCAGTACAGTGAGTTAAGTGCAAGGCCACAGCCATGGTGTATAAAACAAATTTGAAACAGCCTCACATAGACACAGCCCTTTGAAACAGGTAGTGATCAGTCCTGATTCAGGAAAGTGGCCACACAACGAACAAACAAGATAAAAGGTTGTCCACACAGAAGATAATGTCCTGTCCAGTCTAGCTGGAGAAAATCCTCCCATTGGCCAGTGTGGTTTGATTAGTTCTTTGTGAAAAATCCTTTGCACTTTGCAAATATAATTTCACTTAAGAAGAATCTCCTGTAATTTTTTTTTTTAAGTTTTTACTCCTAGGTATTCTTTACTGCTGCTCTGACCTCCATGTTAACAATGAGTTAATATTGAGTACCTAAAATAGGAAGTGTCTTAGAATCCAGCTCCCTCTCTCCACTCTTCCAACAACATACTCACTTTCTCCTCAATTTCCTCTTGTCTCTGGAAAAAGCAATGCTGTCTACCCAGCTGCCTGGATCCACAGAAGGTACATTGCCCTCAAACCTTCCTTGATTAACTTGCTACCCTTCCAGTCTATTAACAAGAGCACTTGTTTCCATCTCTAAAAGATGACCTGACTATCTTTATTTTTTCATTTTTCGCATCCCTTTTACAATAACCAAAACAAAGGTCCATTACCATCTTCAGCTAAAACAGTTGCAATAACTAACTGATCTTGCCTCATTTTCTATGAAGTAGAATGATTGCTGTGAGATGTCTTTCTGTACACTGTAAATATGTGTTGCTCTGATTGGTTGATAAATAAAAAGCTGATTGGCCAGTAGGCAGACAGGAAGTACAGGCAGTAGGCGGGGTAAACTGATGAGAATTCTGGGAGGAGGAAGAGCTGAGTCAGGAGTCACCAGCCAGACACAGAGGAAGCAAGATGTCAAGGCAGAACTGAGAAAAGGTACCAAGCCACATGGCTAAACATAGATAAGAATTATGGGTTAATTTAAGTGTAAGAGCTAGTTAGTAATAAGCCTGAGCTAATGGCCAAGCAGTTATAATTAATATAAGCTTCTGAATAATTATTTTATAAGTGGCTGCGGGTCTGTGGGGGGCCAGGATGGACCCGAGAAACCTTCCGGCTACAAATGATAGTTCAAATATGTAAATTGAATGATTGTGCATCCCCTCTTAAAACCATGCAAGGCTCTTCACTGTACTACAGACTCCAAAGATCCCAAGACAACCTATAACGTCCTCCAAGATCTTTCCTGCTGCTCTATGACCTCTTGCTGTTCTAGTATCCCCACTTTGCTAGTCCCAACTGTTACAATGTTCTCATTCACAAAAATGGACTCTGTGCTGTCCACCATACTAGATAGGGATGTTGAACACTCAACCTATGGCTACCACAGAGGAGTAGAGAGGTTATATTTTAATTACTTGAAATGTAGTAGATTTGTTGGCTGGTGGGGCCAGTCATGAAGACTGCATGTTTCATACCTCAAGCCATGCTTGTGGGTCTTCCATAGCTACCGAAGTGACAGGGACCTTGGGAGCCACAGACTGTCCCATGCTGGCTCCTTCTGCATAAGTCCTGGCTTCAAGTGTTACTTTCTTTTTTAAGAAATGTTGGTTCCCAACAGCTGTGACAATAATATACCTGACAGAAGCAACTGAAAGGAGGAGGAATTTATTTTGGCTTGCAGTTTGAGGTGCTACAGTGTGTCATGATGCAGAAGGCATGTGTGCGAGAGTGGCTCCAGCTGTGAAGACAGGAGTGTGAGACAGCTGGTGATGTTGAGGCCATGGTCATGAAGCTGGGAAAGACGAATACTGATGCTCGACTGGTTTTATCCCTCTTTATCCAGGCTGGGAGCCCAGGCCATGGAATAGTACCACGCACATGGTGAATGGGTTTTCCCTCCTAAGTCAAAACCTCTTTGGCAACATCCTCACAGACACACCAGAATCTAGTCTCCTGGTGATCCCACATCCAGTCATGTTGACAGGGAAGATGACTTTATCACTTTTCAAAAAGACTGTAGGGTACTTCATGTGCATACATATTTAGTCATTTAATATCACACTGTTTTATTGTATTCATACTGACTATCTCTCTATGAAATGGTTTTCTTCATTTACCTGCTTTCTTGTTGATTGTTTGCTTCTGTTCACTAACACACAAGAAGTCTTTGCTTTTAATTTCCAAATACCAGACAAGCATGTGGCACATGGGCGAAACTCATTAAGTACTCAACAAACAAGTGTTTGATGGATAAAAGCTTAATGGAATTATGAAAGAAAAATAAAATAAAATTTACCACCACTATCATGCTTCATATTAAAGGCCATCCATATATATTTATACATTTATATATATGTAATAATAAAGTTTATTATTATTATTGTTATTATTATTATTATTATATGAACTTAATTGCCTACATGGAAAGGTGTCCCTAAATGTTTCCTTAAAAATTCTGTTATGACGAGTATACTTATTGGTAAAATTATGCAAGCAGCACTTCATTGAGAGCTGCTTTAAAAATATGTATTGCTATCTTAAATTACTCATCTCTTAGAGAAATAAACATTAGCCAGAGTTTTTAAAATGTATATATTGAACACTTGATGAAATGTCCATGGTCATTTTATTGTAGGCATGGGAGTGGGTGGCATGAAATTTAAACATATACCTTTGAGTAGCAAATAAACTGGAAAATTCAGAAATAGATGACTGTGTATAAATGACTGAAAGGTCATATTTCACATTGTTTTTTATGACACAGTCTCTAATTACCATTGTAGGAACTGAATTTAAACTAAGAAACATAACTGTTTTGTTACGATAGATTTTACTAGTACTTCCAAATATAGTCAGGAAGAAAACACAGAATGCTTGCATCTGGGGACTCACTATTGTCTCTGGCTTTCCATGCAGTACTGTTCCTTCTTTTAATTTCCAAACAACATGTGTAATGCCTTTGTGTATGCAACTATGAACAAGCACAAAAGTTAAATCAGGAAAGCGAGATGTAGTGTAGATCTACACAGCTATTAAAAATGAAAGCATGCCAGGCGGTGGTGGCACACGCCTTTAATCCCAGCACTCGGGAGGCAGAGCCAGGCGGATCTCTGTGAGTTCGAGGCCAGCCTGGGCTACCAAGTGAGTCCCAGGAAAGGCGCAAAGCTACACAAAGAAACCCTGTCTTGAAAAACCAAAAAAAAAAAAAAAAAAAAAAAAATGAAAGCATGCCACTACAGGGCATGCCACTGGACATGGGTAAAAACATGTTCCTGTGGACTGTCTTGTTAAGGAGACAAGTGCAGTGGGCTCAGGGCTCTCCAATCTTAACCACTTCATGGAACATGCAGAATGATATAATATTTTAAATGAATATAACCTTGTTATTTTATTGTCTTCCTGATAAAGTCAACTTAGACACTTGGACCTTCTCTTCTTCCCTCTTCCTAGTTGAAAATGCTTCTGTCCCTTAATAGCAAGTCTCATAGAGCTTCAGCAAGATCATCAGACTCATCAGTAATACCAATAACCTTAGTACCTCTTTCCTTTGGATTTGCAAATATTATAATTCCCAGAAAACTGAATTCTTGTGTAATAATATAAATAATATGTATGTTGTTACCATCTCCAAAATAATGATAAAATGTTTGGTTTTGTGAACTCAACTTGATTTTGACTTATTGTTGTTCTAACTAATAAAAAAAGATAGTAAATCATGTAAGTATGGGTAAGAGCTTTGAAAGTGTTTATACTGCTAGTTTAACTGGTTGTATTAAACTGCATTAGTCTTCTTCTGCCTTAGTGACAACCACAGCACAGATTTAACTAAATCTGCATCACAATGGAGACTCATGGCATCTCAGACACGTCATGAATAGACGTTGTCAATGTAAATATGAGTGAATGGTGGTAGCGGAATGGACTTGAGGTTGGCTGACCTGATTTCTGCCCAATGATAATTAATCTTAAAATGATCCTAATTTCAAAAGGGAAGCAATATGTGGGCAAAGGCCTGACTTAAAGGGACTTGGTCTTCTGTCTTCTTCCTTAAGGCTATTAATTTTGAACATCTCTTCCCCTCTACTCTGGTTAATACACCAGGCCACATAATAGGCTGTTCAAACATAAGAATGATTTTTATTTTCTCAGCTAGAACATATTTATTTAGACAAATGTGTGGGTTAAACTTACCTATAACTGCCCTCTTTTTTGCCTTTCAACAGTACTGAAATTTAAAGTGGGTTTTCCTCATCTGAGAGAGTTCTAATGGCACTCACATTGTTACTTTTATGCAAATGACAGTAGGATACCAAGGTACACGGGGGCACAGCGACATCTCTGGTCTGTAAATCTAATTCTCCCCATGTTCCAAAAAGCTGATGGGCTGCTTTGAACTAACTTCTCATTTAGGAGGAAATTCTCATAGGCATAAAAATGTGTATAATTAAGCCATGGATGGAAGGGGAGGGAGAAAGAAAGAACATAGAAAATTTACACACTGAATATGTACTGAGTGGTCCATCTCCCACTGCTCACTTCCTTCACAGCACTCTAAGGAGTGCTTATATTCAAAATTAGAAGGAAATTATAGAGTAGATGCAAAAGTCATTCATAGAAAGAACATATTTCAGAATTCTGGAAACATCCCAGTATATAACATCTATATTGTGCTTGGCAGCTTTAAAAGTAATTTTGTACTTCTAGTCCTAATTAATTTTCACAAAGGATGTGATGTCAGTGACAATTTTATCGTCATCTTTATTTCATATAGAAGGAAACTAAGATACAGGGGGATTTGAGATTCACTTAAGGCGCTAAAGCAGCAAAGACACAAGAACTCAGGTCTGATTCTTGTTCTCAGAATGGTCATCAACTCCTGATAGATCCCCAATATCCTCCTGATCTAAAGGAGACCATCTGTGTCCCACCAATGTCTGCACTAGCATCTAAGGGGTAAAGTGTCACCAACTGTCTTTTACCTAACCAAAGTCCTTGGGCATGAAAATTTCCAAAGCTGAGAAATCTCACTACTTTTGTTTTTTTATTTTATTTTTAAGATGTGTGTGTGTGTGTGTGTGTGTGTGTGAATCCACCCATGACTTTATGTTTTATGTGTACCATGTGAATGTAGATATCTGTGGAGAGAACACTGGATACTCTGGAATTGAAGTTACAGTTTGTTCTGAGCTGCCATGTAGGTGCTCAGAACCAAACCCAGGTCCTCTGCAAGAGCACTAAGTATCTCTTGGCCTGTAATCCATCTCTCCAGTCCCTACATTTTTTTTCTCTGTAACCAGGGCCAGCAAGATAGCTCCGCCAGTAAAGGTGTTTGTCACACAAGTCTGAATTCAATTCTTGATTGCCACATAAGTGAAGGAGAGAACCAATTTACACACATCATCTTCTGACTACTATAAGTGCAATATGGTGCACGTGTGTGCATATATGCACACACAGAGATATAAATTACACATTATGAAGCTCACCCCTGTGAAGTATACACTGCCATGTTGATGACATAGTCATAACACCATAAGTCCATTACTTGCCTAACTCTGGGTCACCTGATAAAACAAACACTGTGCTCATTAGCAAGGACTTCTTACATCACACCTTCCCAGACCCTGCCAATCAATCTGATTTCCAACTCTATGGATTTAAGTACCAGGATATTCATACTTTATAGTGATCACAAATGTATGAGCCTTTCATATCGGACTTCTTCCCCTTAGTGCATTTCTAAGATTTCTCCATATTACAGCATATGTTACTCTTTGTCCTTTTTTTGACAGAAAGTAATCTCCCATTGAACTAATACAATACCATAGGAGTTCTTTATCACTCAGCACCCAGGGCTGAAAAATCCTTCCTATTCTTATTTGGCTTGCATTTTCCTTTCTCAATAGTATCCTGTTTTACAAAGTCTATTTAATCTTTATTATTTTCCTCTCCTGCATGTGTTTTCGTTATTATGAGAACCCACTGCCAAATCCAGGCCATGAAAATGTGTCCTATTTCCTCCTAAGTGTTTGGTACTTTATTTATGACATTTAGGTCTTTTGTTCACTTAGAGTTGATTATTTTTTTTAATTTCAGGTGTGTGTGAGTGTGTGAATGTGTGCAGATGTGCACACCCATGTGGGAGTATGTGGTGGGTGGGGGCCAGAGGCTGACATCGTGACGGCTTCTCCAGTCCCTTTGCCACTTTACTTTGCGAGATGAGGTCTCACTGAATCTGTTTCACCTCTCAGCTACTTCAGGTTGCCTGGGAGCTCCCAGGGTCTACCTCTCCCTATCCCATACCCCACACTGGTGTTATAGACATGTGCCCCCACAACTGACTTTTATGTGGTCCTCATACCTGTGCGGAAACCATCCCCACGTTGTGAGTTAACTTTTGCTGATGGTGTGCGATGGCCAATCCAATTCTACTTGTCTGCATGTGAATATCTCACGATCTCAAACGTGTTGAAAGACTTTTTTCTCAGTGTACTGCTTTGGAGTCCATCTGCCTCAAATGCTTGTGGGAACTGGAGCATTGTTAACATAAGGAAGCCACCCTCTCTCTGAGGTGAACTGGCCTCACCTCAGATATGCTTCTTAGTCTCACTTCTGGACTGCAGGAAGTCCTAACTCCACCTAACAGCATGCCCTTAGTGATTTTCTGGACACTATGGTCATTGTTCCTTTCCCATGCAACTCCTTGTCAGCTTGTCCATCAACATGACTGGCAGCTCCAGTCCAGGTTTGCTAATGCAAAACAAACAGGCAAAACAATTGCTGTTTTCCTTTTCTTTTTCTGGTGCCTGTGTCTTTTTATTTGTTTTTCCTTTATTGAAAATAGACTTTTTTCTCACATAATACATCCTGATGACAGTTTCCCTTCTCTCTACTCCTCCCAGTTCCTCCCCACCTCCCCTTCCATCTGGATCAGCCCCTTTCTATCTCTCATTAAAGAAAAGCAGGCTTATAAGGGATAATTATAATATTATTAACATAATTAATTATAATATAATTAATATAATAAAATAGGATAAAACAAAAACTAACACATCAGAATAAGGCAAAGCAAACAGAAGGAAAGGAGCTCAAGAAAAGGCACAAGAAACAGATGTAGACCAGTGGGTCACTCATTTGCACACTCTGGAATCCCATAAAACCACTAAACTGAAAGTCATGATATATACACAAAGGACCTGTAAGGTGAGAGAGAGAGAGAGAGAGAGAGAGAGAGAGAGAGAGAGAGAGAGAGAGAGGGAGAGAAGAAATAAAATAATAAAATATATGTGTGTATGTTTTCATTTACCATGTTTACATTTATACTAAAGGAACTGGAAACTACATCTAGGTTGAATCCAGCAGTATCCATGTTGTTATTGATTATATAGATAATTTTCTCATTTTGTTTTATGAAACAAGAAATGAGTCCCATCTATGAAACAGCATTCATGTCTTAGATGTTTAAAAGAATTTTTTAATATTTTGTCTATTGTACAGAAGTTTTTCCTTAAAAGCAATGCTTGCAAGTATTTAAATGTGCTTTTATTCTTTGCTTTCAAACATGATGTATTAACATAGTTCACGGTGAAGTACAAGAGCCTGGGAACACAGACAAAAGTGTCCTGGTTGGGTAAATACACAAAAATAGACACAAGATTTGTAAGTGCTTCATATAAGGCAAGCCTGAGCCAGTCCAACCCCAGGTTTCCCGAGTCCACATCACACACATGTTGCATCTTTAAATAAATCTAAAGAGGCTGTCCCTTGGTGACCATCCTATACCACATATTTTAAGATTCGTTGTGTTTATAGCTGCATTCAATCTCATAGAATTCTATGGTTTATTGTAGTGTCTCCCAAATTCTTGCCTGTCTCTAAATATCAGCATCAAAGGGGCCATCTCAGCTATGACTATGAAATGTGTGATTGACTTTAACATGATACATATTAGCTGTTGTACGAGTAGAGTAAAAGTGTTAAAATGCAGCATTTTAAAAAGAATCACCTCCACAAATTATAGAAAAATGTAATCCATGTTTATAAATGATCTAATATTTATTCTTGAATATTTAACATAGAGACAGATACAGAGGGGGGGGAGGAGTCAGCATTACCTGGGGTCCTTGATCTGAGCCCCACCCGCTAAGGATGGTAGGAGAGAGCACCTCTTAGCTCTCCAGAGTTGGTCTTGCCTGAAATTATGAAGCATGCCTTTCACTCTCCCAAACCACAGAACCACAGTAACTTTCCACAGAGATGGCAATTACATACAAAGCTTAGGTGCAAGGATTTCTTTTAGCTCCAAATCTAGAAATGGAGTGTTTGAAGTTTAGTAAGAAGAGCAGGTGAGGCATGGAAGAAAGAAAAACAGGTGACCCATGGGTGGATCGAAGAATGTAGAAGGGTTTTATTTCCTAGTCTTTATATTGCTCTCTCTCTCTCTCTCTCTCTCTCTCTCTCTCTCTCTCTCTCTCTCTGTCTCCTGTCTGTCTCTCTGTCTCTCTATCTCCTGTTTGCCTGTCTCCTTTCTGTCTCTGTCTCTCTTGCTGTGTCTCTCTCTATGCTTTCCTAAGGATCCATCAATGAAAACTTTTAGTCCATTTACTATAAAGAAGTAATATTACATTACTGATTTGGCTATTGCTATATAATTAGTATTGTAGGCAAACTTACAGGTTCACTTAACTAAGAATTCTGGAAAGAGTGGATAGAGAATGCCTCTGACTATTCTAAATTGAAATTATTGTTGTCATTCACCATGTATCCTATTCCATGTCTCCGCTCTTGAATGAAAGCCCAGAAGAGACCTTCAAAGGTCAATTTATTTCAGTGTCTTGTATTAACATTAGAAGGGTCTTTCAATTTACCCTTACTATATAGTGATTTTTGTGAAAGAATTTTTAATACAAATACACTCACATCCTGGCTTTTTTTTTTAAATAAGTCACCCAAACAGGTGACTTATTGCTAGTTCATAAAGGAAGAGGTCAAGATCACAATTTAAGTCCATTTGTCTAAATTTTCTCCCCTAGAAATGTAAGTCAGCTTCCTACAAAATCTATATATCCTCATTTTCTAGCTTTTCATACAAAGTTAATATTGCCATTCAGCTAGAACCAGACTGTAGAGCACAAGAATATACCCCTAACCTTGTAAAACTGCCCTAGAATTTGTAATGAGCACAGTGGTCAGAACCCCAGTCTTGGATCTCATCCAATAGATGGTTCTCTTGTAGCAGTGTGCTCTGCAGCTCCAGGTTGGGAATTGGCCCAGGACCACCTCGGGATGGAAGAGGGCCACCTCCTGACTCACCACCACCACATCCTGAGGCGTCTTCCATCCACGTCCTCCCTGGGCCCACCCCTGCTGAAGTCCTAGGGTCTGAAGAGATCCCAGCTTTAGTGCATTCCATTACAAAATTTGAATTTCCAGTCTCTGGTTTTCATATAACATTTCAAGATCAACATCTTTATTATTAGTAGCATATTTTTTATTTTGAATTTTTATAACACCTTTTTTTTCTGCTGGGAAATTCCAAAGAGGCTACTGAATGCCATTACCACACAGGCAGAAATCCTCACAACACCTCTGTGAAGGAGGTGTTAACGGAGAGAGAAAGAAAGAGGGTTCAACGTCCCCTCTCTCAAAAGTCCAATCCCTAATCACTAATGAATGAAAATGCAACTTGAGTCCAGTGGCCACTGGGAGTAATTGGCGTGTATTTTCTCAGCTGCCTTTCAATGAAAATGGTCATAATCTAACCAATCTATGAGCTGACGGCTAAAATAAGACCTCTCCTGCATCCAAGCGGTAGAACCGAGCAGAGTCTGAACAGACAGCTCTCTGTTAGCACAAGTTCTGCTCTGTGCCTGAGCCTTTCATAACCAGTTCACATTCTTTGCTGCCTTTTCGTGTCCTCACGTAAGAGGTCCTGACAGTGAGGAGGCCACCAGGTCACCTTCCTTTTGTCTCATTTCCTCTTCTCTGGTCTGGGTTCTCCCATATCCAAAACTTTGGTGACCAAATAATAATGTCCCATAGAGGAACAATAATGTGGTTAAGAAATGGGCATGGTCCAGCCATCAGAACAGATGACACAATATGATTCTGAAGTTAACAGCATAGCATGGTTGCAGTTGGTCTTGGACTCATGCCTCCTTTTACAAGTATTTTTTTTTTTTTTATCACTCTAATGTGCATAGTTGGTTCTCCTGTTATGCTGCTGTATGCTGTAATTACTAGTGTCTTTGACTTCATGCTGGCTGTGGAGGGAGCAGCTCAAGCACACTGTGGCCGGACAGAAGGTGCTGGCTTGACAGGATGTTGGATGCCTGGGGAAAAGAGCGTGAATACAACAGATCTTCCACCCAAGGGCATGGTCGGGATATCACTACATCTAAGTCTGGTGGCTTCCAAGTCACACTGTGCATATCAGGCTGGAAGCAGGAGGCAAAGAAAAAATTCACTGTGTTGATTATAATACAGAAGAGATAAGTAGGGTTGCTGCTGCACAAGAGAAGCAGGAAGGAATGTGGCTGAACTAAGAATTCAAAAATGGCCTAAAGAGCTAAACAGAGAATTCTCAAAAGAAGAATCTCAAAAGGCTGAAAGACATTTAAAGAAATGCTCAACATCCTTAGTCATCAGAGAAATGCAAATCAAAACGACTCTGAGATACCACCTTACACCTGTCAGAATGGCTAAGATCAAAAACACTAATGACAGTCAATGTTGGAGAGGATGCAGAGCAAAGGGAACACTCCTCCACTGTTGGTGGGAGTGCAAACTTGTACAACCACTGTGGAAATCAGTATGATGGTTTCTCAGAAAATTGGGAATCGATCTACCTCAAGACCTAGCCATACCACTCTTGGGCATATACCCAAGGAATGCTCAATCATACCACAAAGATACATGCTCAACTATGTTCACAGCAGCACTATTTGTAATAGTCAGAACCTGGAAACAACCTAGATGCCCGTCAACCGAAGAATGGATTAAGAAAATGTGGTACATGTACACAATGGAGTACTACTCAACAGAGAAAAACAATGACAGCATGAAATTTGCAGGCAAATGGATGGAACTAGAAAGTATCATCCTGAATGAGGTAACCCAGACTCAGAAAGACAAACATGGTATGTACTCACCCATAAGTGGATACTAGATATAAAGCAAAGGACAATCAGACTATAACCCACAGAACCAGGGAGGCTACCTAGCAGGGGGGACCCTAGAATGACTGTGGCTTATAATAAGTTTTGGTTTTACTCAATCACTGGGCAAGCCTCAATGAAACATTTCACTATTAAGATAAGAATTTATACTATATCAAGCTGATAACAGAAAAATAAATAAATAAATAAAAATGAAAAAGGAAGGAAGAAAGCAGGCTGAGCAAGCTATATAGAGCAAGCCAGCACCCTTCCAAGGCCTGTGCATTAGCTCCTGCCTCCAATTCCTACCCTGCTTGAGTTCCTATCCTGACTTCCTTCTATGATGAACAGTTATATGGAAGTGTAAGCCAAATAAACCCTTTTCCCCCTCAAAAAAAAAAAAAAAGAATTTAATGATGTTACTTTTCAGTGCTTACATCCTATGGGGTAGCCTGAAAAGACTGGACAAGTTACAGCTTAGATCCCCCTCACACACCTACGTATGTATTACCCAACTAGGCTACAGACTTCCCAGAAAAAGTGCTGACTAGAAGAAAACCATAGAATGACTTGTAAAAGAGTAAGCAGTGAGTGTCAGTCAAGACTCAAAGTCCCATTGCTACCTAGATTTAAAAAATGGCTTCTCTCACTAATCCTTCTTTTGTTTTTGGTGTGCATGTGTGCGCTCGTGTGTGTGTGTGTGTGTGTGTGTGTGTGTGTGTGTGTGTGTGTGTATAGAAGTGACACTGGCTTGGTCACTCCTTTAGAGAATAAATAACAAATTAGCTGGATAGCCCAAGGGACATACTGTAGCAGTAGTGTGAGTAACCCTCTCATCAAATCTCAGCTTTGCTGGAAATGCTCTAGCTCCTGTCTGCAAACAGACAGGGTCTGTGTTTGGAATCTTTCTTCATCCACACATGATGAGTCCTGAATGTAGGGTAAAATCTTTTAGGACCAAGCTGCAGAAGAGAGAAATCTGTAACAACAGGAAAACTATAGGAGGAGTGCAAGACAGCCCTTCTTTGATACTGCTTTAGCAGAAGACAGACATTTAGAAAGGTTCACTAGAGAGGCAAGCCTTCGTGGTGGGGGAAGGATGGGGACAGATGTTGTAGTCAAATACAACACAGAGAAGCATCCTCTAGAAGAAAGGAAAAGGTTAAACTAAGTGATGCAGGATTGATTTGGCACTGGTCAAAGTTGTATTCAATAAGAAGGAACAATGATATCAAAAGTCAAATCCAAGAAACTCCTAAGCACCAGATAATAGAAACAAAACATTGCTTTCCTCAAAAATTCCTTTTCCTTGAGCAAGAACAGACCACTATGACAGACAAGCAGTGTTCCTGTGACCCCCTGTGAGCTCCTGAACTGTTCTTCAATGTCTCTGGATCCCATTTTCTAGCCAGCAGCTTCTGGCTCCTTCTGAAGTGCAGCATTCCATTCAACAAAGCATTTTACACCGACTTTAGTCCTTTTCTGTTTTATTTGAGAGAGGGTCTTATATACTGGCAGGAGGGGGACCTTTGAGCTTACTATGTAACACAGGAAAACTTCAAATTTCTGATCCTCCTGCATCCACCTCCCCAAGTACTAGAAATATAGGTCTGCACCATTACATCTGGTTTTGCTGTGCTGGGGAGCCAGCTGAGGGCCTTGTGCCTGCTAAGCAAGACCTCTCCCAACTGAGCTACAAGCTCAGTCCCATCTTAGGTTGTGGTTGTGATCTTCTTATTTAGGTTTCTTAACTTTAGAAATATGGCTCCTCTCTTGTGAAGCATACTTGGGTATCAATTAATGACATAGCCAGAGGACTCATTCACTCCCAAAGCCAACTTACCCTAGCCCTTCTCTGGGCCCCAGAAAGGCTAACCTAGATATTAACTGATGAAGTGAGATGACCTAAATGATCTAACCTGTTCTGTTTCTGTATGTTCTCAGAATCCAGGAGGGAAAGTCCTCCATTGATGCAAACCTGGAGTCCCTAGCCACATCAAGTGGGTTGGCTAATAGTGTATTTAAAACACATGACCGTTCTCACAAAACACATGGCCATGTCAGAATGTACATAGCAGGGGCCTGCCTGCTATGGTTTCATCTGGAATTTCCCCAACAGCCAGTATATTAAGGCTTGGCACCCAGTTTGATACTATTCAGAGGTAATGGGACTTTTAAGAAGTGGGGCCTGACAGGATTTGTCACTGGGCTGTGACTTGAGGAGTGTAGTAGGACCCAAATGTCTCCCTCTTTGTTTTTGCCAGTGATGATCAGAGGAATTTGGAACTGTCACACATGCCCACCACATGACAGTAGACCCACATTGGAGTCAAATCATCATGAGCTGAAACCTCCCAAGCTACTGACCAAAGTAAACCTATTATTTAGTTGGTTATCACAGGTATTTTGTTATAGTAATGAAAAGTTGAATACCATAACACCTAAAAAAAGGAACAAATTAAAATTTGGTGACCTCTTTACCTCTCAAACACAATACAAAACAGAAAAGGGATTCATGCTTGAAGAGCCTGCTTGTGAGAATGGGCTGGATGGCTCCGTAAGTAAAGGTGCTTGATCCCCAAATGTACAGGAAGCTAGGAAGAGATAACCAGTTCCACAAAGTGGTTCTTTGACTGACGCACTCATGCCATGCAATACAGAGGGAGGAAAGAAGCAAAGCCTTGGGAAATGCATACCTTCTCTACCATATGAACAGTCTATTGACATGTGTTTATGTGTTGTATATGTTTCTATATATGATAGGGAAGCAGAACGGTGGCTACAGGGAAGGACAGAGCAAGTGGCAAAGGACATAGGAGAGTAGGAGGTGGGGTGGGAATAAGCAAAGCACAATGACATATGTGCATGAAAATGTCATAGTGAAATCCACTGTTTTGTATGCTAACTAGAAAATTGGTGTTTTTAAAGTAAGATGATAAATAAAAGGGGCTGGAAATGTTTTCCAGTGAATAAAGCATGAATGAAGTCCTGGGTTTAAACTCTAATATTGCATGAACTGAATATGGTAGTAAAGGCCTCCAAAGCCCACTAGGGAGGGAAGGGCAGGGCTTCAATCCTTGGCTACATACTAAGTTAGAGGCCTGCCTGGGTTGAGTGTCTCAAAAGAAAAGAAAGGAGAGAAAGGGAGGGAGAGAGGGAGGGAGGGAGGGAAGGAGGGAGGGAGGGAGGGTGGGTGGGAGGGTGGGTGGGAGGAAGGGAGGGAGAAAGACTGTGGTAGACTTTTTGGAAAAAGAAGACCAAATCAATAAATCAAAAGGAACAAAAACTCCTACCACTATGAGTAAAGAAGGAGAAAATCTGTGTTGTTTAATCTAATAAGACAGGCCATCTCATAATCTCATGACACTGAAAGTGAAATGAACCATGGAAATGTGAAGGATGCCAGAGGATGGGTCCACATGGAGATGTGAACTGTCCCGAAGTGCTCATGCAATGGACAACTAAGGGAGACAGAAAGAGATGCCATGGGTACCACAGCAGCTTTGATGCTAGAGAAGATGGGGTTTCTAAGATGTTTTTTATTAATGTGTGCAGTGCATGCACCCCTGTATCAAACATTCATGTGGATGTCAGAGGATAGCCTTGAGTATTCCTTACCTTCTCCATGTCTAAAACAGGATCTCATCACTGAAGTGAGAGTCAGGCTATCCCTTCTTGCCACAGGAGCCTTGGAATTATAGTCGAGACCTACCACTATCATGGTAGCCCACTTTAGGTGGGTTGTGAACTCAGTTCTCACCCTTGTAAAGCAAGTGCTTCACCCCCGAGCCATCCCCCCATCCTGGAAATACATTATTAATCACAGTATTTTATTATGACAGCTTGTCCTTCCATAATCTCAGACTTACAGATCCTAGAAAAATGAAATTATAAATATGAACTTTAAAAGGCATAACCTCCATTTCAATACATCTCTCTGTTTTATGTGTTGTCCTAAGTTAGCATCATTTTTGTAAAGGAAGATAGTGTGCAAAATATTACAATAAACTCAGCAAAATCTCAGGCGTACATCCAATTACATAAATTTTTACCACTTCAAAGAAAAGAGAATAAAACTTGGGGCTGGAGAGATGGCTCAGCAGTTAAGAGAATTTGCTGCTCTTGCAGAGGACCTGGGTTGTGGTGGTATTGTGTTCCCCAAAATATTGTACACCCTAATAAACTTATCTGGGGTCAGAGAACGGAACAGCCACTAGATACAGAGGCTAGAAAATGTTGGCACTCACACCTTTAATCATAGCCTTCTGGAGGCATGGATCTCTGTGAGTTCAAGGCCACAATGGAAATAGCCAGGCATGGTGACTCACGCCTTTAATTCCAAGAAGTGAGCCTTTAATCCCAGGGAGTGATGGCAGAAAGCAAAAAGATATATAAGGTGTGAAGACCAGAAACTAGAAGCATTTGGCTGGTTAAGCTTTTAGGCTTTGAACAACACAGTTCAGCTGAGATCCATTTGGATGAGGACTCAGAAGCTTCCAGTCTGAAGAAACACAATCAGCTGAGGAACTGACAAGGTGAGGTAGCTGTGGTTTGTTCTGCTTCTCTGGTCTTCCAGCATTCACCTCAATAACTGGCCTCGGGTTTGATTTTATTAATAAGACCTGTTAAGATTCCTGCTACACTGGGTTCCATTCCCAGTACCTACATGACAGCTCACAACCATCTGTAAGTCCAGTTCTAGGGGATTCAATGCCTCCGGCTTCCGAGGGAAATTCATGCAGATAGTGCATATACATAGCTGCAGGCTATGTTATTTACACAATAACAGTAAAATAAATAAATCTTAAAAATAAATAAAACTCAGTCTAAAATATGTTGTTATGTATTCATTCTTTAAATGTAAAGGTACCAAAAGAAATAATTTTAGTAGAAGCCTATTAAAATGGCCACATAGTATTAATATATAACAATAGCTCTTAAGAAGATTCAGGACGTATCTCAACTAGAGTAAACAGCTGGAGATTACCAAGGAAGCAACATCCTAAAGAGGTGAAGGTTTTCAAACAGGCTAGAATTTAAGCATTACCCAACTCACCATTTTCCCCCTAAAGCCTTAATATAACCTATTTATGGGATTGATAAACCTTTAAAATATTCCAGGAGAAATTAACTGTTCCTCATTTGAGTATTCATTCCCTTCTTAATCTTAGGTTGGGGCCTGAATTCTGACCGGGAAACAGCATGGTTCAGATTTTTCCACAGCCTTCTTAACCTGTACACATTGGCTTGCTATGAACCAAACCCCTGAAGATTTCCCTGGCAAAACTGGAAAAGCCATAAATATTTTTGGCAGAGGACAGCCTTAAAATAAGATGAATTTTTTTTTTTTATTTCAAGATCACATAACACTGGTCCAAGTGGCATACACTGAGGCAGAGTTAGAACATATTTTTAAAGCAAACATTCAGGAATATAGAGATGTTTCTCACACTAATCCATGTCAGCGACATAGCTGAGGTCACAGACTGAGACCTCTGTAGTTGAGCTTGTTTCCCAGGGATCTTAGGAACAGTCACAGAGACTGCCAGATAAAGTGACAAGGTGCTGATGTGTCTTTAGCCACTCAGAAGCAGGGCCCTTAAGCCTGATGTGCCTGAGAGTGGCAGGGTGCCGGCCCAGCATGCAGACAGAAGGCTCTACGGGTACTGCCGCAAGCAGGAGTAATGGCCCATCTCTGACATCCCATACCTAGGGAGGTAAAGGTAGGAGGATCAGGAGTCCAATACTGTCTTTGACTGCAGAGAAAGTTTAAGGTCACCTTGGGCTACAGGAGACCTTATCTCAAAAACTAAAAGGAAAGGAGGGGAGGGGAAAGAAAATGAGGGGAGGGGAGGGGAGGAAGGAGAGGAGAGGGAAGAGAAAAGAAGAAAAGAGAAAAGAAGGAAAGGGTGGGGGAGAAGAAAACAGTACCACTTGAGCAGGCTTGAAGTCTTAGAAGCTTGGGAATGCCCCTGAGACGAGTGTTTTCCAAACTTCGGTTCATTTCAAAATCAGCTAGAAAGTGTAGCTGGCCCTCAGTCTCAGAGTTTTGATTCTTGAGATCAAAGGTTGTCCTGGGCATTTGTGTATCTAATAAACATGCTAGCACCTTCTGGTGGTTGCAGGACCACATACTAAGATCTACTATATCTGATGGGTGTGGCCATCCCAAGGAGCATCAGAAGAAAGAGAACTGCAAGGCCCCATTCACACATGCTTATTCTTTATACATCCACTGGCGTCTTGCAGCAGGTTTGTTCAGGAGGCTGTGTTAATCACAAGTTCAAGATATGGAAAGGTAAGTTAGAGAAGAGTAAAGAAGGCCCCATGCCAATTATTCACATTCACTGTTTAACTTGCCTAGAAGACTATACTGACCACACTAGGGAGCATATTTTATCCCGATGCTTCTCATAATATGATAGACCTGCTCTTCCATCTTTTTTGCTTTTTAATAACACAGGAATTTTCCCTTGGGGAATATTTAATCCCTCCTGTCAGCCCACACAGTCAGCAGGCTGACCTTACCTTGAATAATAGGACTGGATAATATGAACTGGTATATTCCATCTCTCTACTCTGCTAAATGAGGTGACCTCATTTCACCTTGTGGAATTCATTACAAAATTCAGTATTTTGAGAGAGAGAAGTTATCTCTTTCAATATTGGATGTGAATAGTTAATCTTGTAAGTTAAAAACAGAGATCATAATGAGAAATGGTGGTGCATGCCTCTAGTCCCAGCATTTGGGAGGGCAGGGTAGGAGAAACAGAGTTCAAGTTCATTCTCATTAGCTTAAGGAGTGTGAGGCCAGCCTGGGCTACATGACACCTTGTCTCAAGAAGACCAAAAATCAATCATAATAGTATTATCAGTGTATCTACAAATGAAGCTACACTTTCAAACATTTGATTCCACAAAGCTTATTGGAATCAATGTGTTTTCTTTGTGCTTAAGTAACTTGACATTTGATTTTTGTGTCACTTGTGACTAACCATTCTTAGTCACAAGAAAGTAAATAAACAAATTTGGCATTTTGTAGCCTCTTACGTGTTTAGAAAATAGAAGTTAGCCTATCTGACATTCACAGACTCTGAGTGACTGACAAGATTATTTTGTCTGTGGTGTCAAACTTGGAGCCTGAGTAATTAAACTGAAGCAAATAGTACCCTCAGAGGCTTATTAATAGCTAGCTCATTTTTACTTTCAATTCCAGGGTCATCAAACATCTATTCTCATTCCACCTTTTTAACTTTATTATATATCATTCATTCATTTCTCTCTTGCGGAGCCCCCCCCCCCACTCTGTGTCTGTGTGCGTGTGGAGGTTAAGGGACAACTCACAGGGATCAGTTCTCTCCTTGCAACCTAGGGCCCTGGGTACTGAACTCACATCATCAAGTTCAGAGGCACAGAGGAACCATCTTACTGGCTAACATTTTCTTTTAAATGTTGACAGATCAATAACCTCAAAGGAAAAATATTTCTACAAATTACTATATAAGGTTGTGAGAACAGTCATCAGATATTGATTGAATAACCATGTTTGTCAACTGACTGTTCATGGATCACATGCTGTAAGAATACACTTTCATAGAGGAAATACTGTACATACGCTGTAACATAAAGCTGTTCTGGTATGCTAAAAGTCCAATCCAGCATCATGCCCGCTGATTGCTAGGTTCACACTTCTAGCACTGAGGCTACCTAGGAGGTTTCTGTGCTTCAAGTCTCTTTGAGAAAAGCATCAACTTAAGAAATGGTTTACGCCGGGCGGTGGTGGCACACACCTTTAATCCCAGCACTCGGGAGGCAGAGCCAGGAGGATCTTTGTGAGTTCGAAGCCAGCCTGGTCTACAGAGCGAGATCCAGGAAAAACGCAAAGCTACACAGAGAAACCCTGTCTTGAAAACAAACAAAAAAAAAAAAAGAAAAGAAAAGAAATGGTTTTACAATTAATTTTCACTGAGGATAAGAACATATACCAAACAAGTAAGACTGAGTGTGGAAATTCCTCTCAAATTCTGTATTACAGAGATCAGCGCCGGTCTGGGTGCAGCACAGAAGAAACTGGATGTGTTGCCCGTTTGTGGCACATGCCCTGTTCTTCACAGCCTTAACTCCTCTATCCTATGACCACTACTTCTTTGCGTCATATTTATTTCTAAAAGTAGAAGATGCTCAGCTTTTCAGGTTTTAGCGTAGTCTTCTCAACTGTACAGAGTTAAACACGAAGGCTGTTTCATTTCTTGCTGTCGGCTCACATGGCTCCTGCCAGTATTTATTACCAGGGACTGACTTGTGTCTCTATTTGAGCAGTCAGCAACCCAGTCCTCTCTGAGCGCTGTCTGCCACTCTGCCAGAACCGTAGCAGTTGCAGAGAAAGTCTGTATTCTACTGCTTTTTGGCTAGGAGAATGAATTCCAGCCCAAGCTCAAGTTGAAAATGAATCCCTCAGCAGGCAACATGGACTGTACTATCTTCCTGTGGTCCCCATTAAAACCCCTCTGGCCTCAGCAGCCCTGAGTTTTACAGTACAACCATTTCATGCTTAATAACATGTTCTATACTAGGCCCCACGGGAAATTCAGGGGCAGAAGGCCATGCTTCACATCAACTTATTTAAGAAGAAAAAGAAAAAGCCTGTCCTAACAGCTGCTGACCCTAATGCTCACCACACGCACACACCAAATTCCTCCACGTTTACTGTTTACCTTGGCCCTGTAAGGCTCTGGCCTCCATCTTTTTGGCTTTCATTTGGGTGTGCATATTCAAACAAGCTTCTACTGTTGCCCTGCTTTGGGTCTAACAGAACAACAGCCTGTACCTTAAATCTCATTGTCCTTGTGCAAAAAGCCAATGAAGCCTTCTAAATAAAAAAAAAAAAAATCAATAATAATTTCACATTTAAAACACATCCATCAAGTCTTTCTATCAGTTTTTTAGGCATATCTGTAAAGGGAGTGTTCTCTTAGTTTATTAACTGATATGTTTGCTAGAAGCCTGTTTTATAAATCCAGCCATTCTGTACAAATTTCTCTAATTCTTTTAAAATAAATAAAATTCAAACTTTGCCTTATGCAACAATAAAAATGAGGAACCTATCAAAGCAAAAGATTAAAAAAAACCAGCTCAGTGCATCCATGGCAGAATCCTCCTATTTAAAGGTACTGGAAAACAATCTTGGAAAGATAGACAATATTTATATGCTAGGTATATCCCATTACAACTTTATATCATTCTAAAATACACATATTTCCAGCCAGTAGCCACTGATTTTTTAAGAATGTGCCCATTGACTTTATTTGTCCCTCATATTTGTTTGAAAATGTTTTCTGCATCATACTAGGCCCCTTTCAAAAGTGAAAATATCTTAAGAGCTTGTTTGACTGTAACACAAATAAAACAAATAAAATTTATACAATTTATTTAAATAGAAGTAGTTTGCTTATGAAGGCTAAAAGTACTTAGAAGTCTGTGATTCTAACACTATGTCCCAATCTCACATGGCTAAATGCCTTTAACCACACAGCTGGATGAGAGGGGTTAGGGTGAGCTTGATACTCACTCAATCTCAAAGTGATAAATTATTTATCATGCTGAAGGAATCCAACAAGCCTATGACATCAATTTATTTTACCCACTTGGTACTGACTCTAACACTGGCTTATTCTTCCTTTCCCACGGATGCAAAACTGTCAGTGAGTCATAAGAATTCCTTTTCTCAGTCAGAATGAAAACCAAGTATGGCTTTGTGCTTTTCTTCTCAAGTTCACAAAGACTTCAACCAAACACTCATTACTAAGTAAGCCATGTCTCACTGACTCTAATTTAAGACATTAAAAAAAAGCATTCTTCCCTGCAAAACATCTAGTATATTGCTGTCAATATTCAAACTAAAACAAAATTTAAATCATTTTTTTGTGTTTTCCCACCATGTATACCACTTAATGTATAAAGAGACTTCCTAATAGTCTTAATGTCCTTAAAGCTACACTATTACATACAGAGAGAATTTCTAGTAATTTCACTTACTCAGGGAGTTTTAGAACATTAAAATACTACTTTGGGCATAGATATGCCTTCAAACAGAATTTCTGTTATGACATCACCTGTGACATCCAAAAACATTGGAAGCAAAATGATAGCCTGAGACCTATTGACATTGGTAACTCTAAGAAGTTCCCTAAAAACTCTGGCTACTGTTTAAGGATACATAAATACATACCTGGCACACTTTTTTACTTTGAAAAGTTAGTTAATTGAAGAAACTATCATTTGTTGCTCAATGATGGAGCTGTAAGACAAACTCACCCATTTCCTCCCCTAATTTTCTTTCAGTTGGAATGTTTTCATCACAGCCACTGAGGAGTGAATAACACGAAATCTCAAAGCACTTTCACGGTTTCCTCCAGTAAGTATGGCAATTCAGATCTGGTAGTAAGAACCTGAATTTCATTCATTTTGAATTGACTTTTGTACAGGGTGAGAAACAGGAATTCTACATGTGTAAACTGATTTGCTAGCGGTATTTTCAACAGGTTTTTAAAAACTTAAGTGTCTGTAGCTACATGAGCTTGTTTCTGGGTCCTCTATTCATTGGTATGGGTGTCTGGTGTTGTGCCGATGCTGTGATGCTTTTGTTACTATGTCTCTGTGATATAATATGAGCCTTTAGAGGACATATTTCTGGGTTTTCACATTTATTATAATGTTGGTTGTAGGTTTTTTTCACTTACAGCCTTTATTATATTAAGGTGTATTCCTCTTACTCCTGGTTTCTCCTGGGATTTTCTCTGGTGGGGTACTGACTTTTTCAAAGGACTTTGATGTATCTATTGAGACAACTGTGTGATTTCTGTTCTGTGGTCAAGTTACTTACGTGCTGCATTACAGCCACTGATTCACATATATTAAACGATGCTTGCGTCTATGGAATGAAAACAAATTGATCATTATGTGTAATCTTCTTAATATGTTTGTAAATTCAGTTTGTGAGTATTTTATTAGGAACTTTAGCATCTCTTTTCATAAGAGAAATGGGTATATAGTTTTCTCTCTTTCATTTTGTCTTATCTGCGTTTGGTACCAAGGTTATAATGGCTCCATAAAAAAATAGAATGAGGACTATAACGTGCCTCCCTTTCTGTTTCTTGGAACAGTTTGAGGAACAGTAGTATTAGCTTTTCCTTAAAAGTCTGCTAGAATTCACAGTGAAAGCATATAGACTTGAGATTTTCTTTTGGGTAGTCTTTATTACTGCTTCAGTCTTGTTGCTTGTTACAGATTTGCTTAAGTAGTTGATATTCTTTTGGTTTAATTTTGACAGGTCATATGTGTCTAGTGATTCATCCATTTCTTCTAGATCCTTCCATTTCTTAGAATATGCTCCTCAACTATTCACTAACAGTCCCCTGGATTCCATTCATATGTGTCAAGTCCTGTTTTCATCTCTGATTTTACTTTTTGGGGTCTTAGTTCTTTTGTTACCTCCACTTTGATCAGTTTGCTGAAGGATTTGTTGATCTTGTTTATTTTTTGAAAGAACCAAGACTTTCCATATCTTCTCCAAGGCATTAGCATAAAACTTCACCCAAAATGACAATGTCTTTTCCATTCAGCTCAATGTTTTGTTTCAATTTTCAAAATACCAAACTTTATAAGAACTAAGATAGCTAATGAGCCACCAGAGTTACAATATATAGAAATTGTTCTTAAATATCATTTTTCTGAACAAATAAAATTAAAACTCATACATAAAGTATTTTAATGAGAGAACCAGGAAGGCATTCTAATTAATTTAAAGAAACATATATACATTGGCAATGAAGAATACTGAAATGAACTTACAAATAGATGCAAAAGTGGCCTATCTGTGGAACAATGATTTATTGCAGTCTACTAATCACATTTTACTTGCATTTTTGTGAATAAGAATTATCTACACTATTATTAATTTTCTAGGACTTAAGAGGAGTTGTAACATAGTTCAAAGATAACAACAGTTGGTGATAATCAGGAATAGTGTACTAAGAGGACAGTGCTCATCATCCACCCCAGTCATTCCCATGATTATATTGTGTTGCCTAGCAACAAGGATCGTGCAGGTGTAATTAAATTTATTAGTCAGTAGATGTCAAAATGGAAAGATTACATGGATGGACCCAGTCATGCCAGCCCTTCAAAAGCAGAAATAGTTTTGATTTTCCAGCTAGCAGCAAAGAGTTCTGAAGGCTTAAAAAGAGTCTGCCAGCTCATTGCTGGTGTGAAGAAAAACCAATCCTTCGAGAGAGAGAGGATCTGAGCATGTCTTCTAGACACTGGCAATGACTTCCAGTCAATAACTCCTGAGAAAAACAAGGCTACAGAACTAGATTCTACCAATAACGCAGTTAAGTCCAGAAGGTCCTTTTGCCCAGAGAGCCCAGTGGATAAATGACTTTTTTAATCTTGACATACCCTTAGCTGAGAACCCAGACCAACCGCATGGGGCAGAACCTGAAGAATTGTAGGTTAATGCACGAATGTTATTTAAGCCAGCATCATATTAATTTACAATAGAAAACAAATATTCACACCAATCCCTTTGGCCTACTGTATAAACACTTGTCATAATATTAATTAATTAATCACAATCTTACATTATCTGTTAACTAAACATGAACTAGCAGTCATCCATGCCATGAAATTTTCACCATGGTAAGTGATAGATAATTTGATGAGTCATCTTGGCTGGATTAGTAGATCACACCTCTAAGTATGTCTGTCAGGGAATTCACCCAGACAATTGGGTGCTAAGGATGTAGCTTAGAAAGTAGAGGGCCAGCCTACAACAACAGAAGAGGCCTGGGATTGATTTCCCAGCACTATCCAAATGAGTTGGTGGAGGCACACAGGCCTCTAATCCTAGACACTCCACCAGGGAAGCTGGAATCTCAGTACTCCAGTTTGATGCTGGCCTCAGCCAGCTAGAGATCTGCCTGGGCTACATTAGACCCTGATTTCAAACTACAGAAGGGGAGTTAGATTGTTCCAGAGGTTAGACCATGAACTCTGACCTGATGAATAAATGAGTTCCTTGATGGATTTATAATTATCAGAAAATGATAAAAAAAGTAGCATGTGGGGCCACGGTGGAGGAAGGAGACCATTGGGTTTATGTATTTGAAGGCTATATTTTTCTCTGAACCCTGGTATCTTTCTGTATGTATCTTCCCTCTGATTTTGCATCAACCATGAAGTGAACATCTCTCTGATACATGTTTCCCCACCTTGACGTTCTGCCTGAGATCATGTGGCCAAATGATTATGAACCAACCCTTCTGAAATCATGAAACAAAATAAATCCATAAATCCTCCTTTAAGTTGCTTCCATCAAGTATTTTGCCACAGTGATGAGTAACTAATATGTAGGTAGAGTTTTCCTGTCCTGTAGCTATTCTCAAATAACCAACACTGAGGCATATATTAATTACTAATGCTTGGTCGGTAGCTTAGGCTTATTACTAGCTAGCTCTTACAACTTAACCCATTTCTATTAATCTATGTGCTGCCCAAGGCTCGTGGCATTTATTTCTATCCCTATTTTGTGTGTCCACATCATTCTCTGGCTGGCTGGTGACTCCTCTGACTCTACCCTTCCTCATCCCATCATTCTCAGTTTGGCTTTCCTGCCCAACTTTATCCTATCCAGCTATTGACCAGTCAGCTTGTTTATTAAATCAATCATATTGACATATACTCACACAGGGTAAAGAAGGATTATTCCACAGCACTGATATAGATGACATTTAGTTTAATGACCAAAAGTTTAAGAATTTGGAAACACGAGGTCATATATGACTGATAACTTGAAAGTTAAAACTGATGCAAGTACACACACACATACAAACACACACACACACACACACACACACACACACACATGCTGTGGGATGTCTTTCTGTTTGTTATGAATATGTGTTGCTCTGATTGGTTGATAAATAAAACTGTTTGGCCAATGGTTGAGGCAAAATATGGTTAGGTGTTACATTCAAACTGGAGAGAGAGGAAAGGAGAGGCAGGAGAGACACTATGAATGCCGCCAAGAGAAGCAATATGTGAAAGTACTGGTAACGCCATGGCCATGTGACAACTTACAGATTAGTAGAAATGGGTTAAGTTATAGGAGCTAGCTAGTGAGAAGCCTGAGCCATTAGGCCATACAGTTTGTAAGTAATGTAAGCCTCTGTGTGTTTGCTTGTCCAAGCGGCTGTGGACCAGGCAGGACACAAGAAAACTTCCAACTACACACACATACAGACACACAGACACAGACACAGACACACAGACACACAGAAACACACAGACACACTATTTTATTTTATTGACAGTATATGGAATTCACAAATAGAACAGAAACAGCCGAATCCATATTCCTCTCTACTCTGTCCATGGTAGGCAATGTCAGAAGTATTACTGCCATTCTAAAGAGTGCCCTGAATTGTGATAGCATCCTTTAGAGAAGCCCTGTGCCTGTGAATCCCTGTGGTCCCCTCCTGGGGGAAAAGCAGATTCTATTCTGTCAGCCACAGAGGCGATGGAATGAAAGCATCATCACCTGGATTGTGGTGCTTGTCCCACACTGGCTGGCCTTTGAGAGCAGAGAACAAAGAGGAACTGCCCATGTTTGTGCTGGCAGTTGCCCCACACTGTAGCCAGGACTGACAAGTTCCTGCTGTTGGAAAATGGCCATGATCAGCCAGGGAAGTATGCGGTGTGCATAGGGCACACTGAAGAACCAGAAGAAAGGCTATAAATTTACAAATACACATCTACAGATATTTAGGAACAACTATTTTGTCTTCATTTGACTCCTAAAGCTACAGCACAATACATGTTTTGGAAAAAGGTGGTGAAGTGGTTTTTGTTTTTGTTTTTTTAATCTTTAAATATGTCCTTATGGTGTGGTATATTAAGGAACTGGATTGTCTAAAGAGGCTCACCTAATTTCTTTTTCTCTTTTAGACAAATTGAAGTGAATAAATATAAAACATCTTATTAACTGGTCTCTATCTCTCTGTGTCTCTGCCTCTCTCTGGTTCTGACTCTTTCTGCCTTTCTCTCTATCTCTCTGTCTCTCTCCCTGTTAGGCTTTGAATGTGAAATGTCCCACATAGGATCATGTCTTTGAATACTTGCCCCTCAGGTGGTGGCTCTGTTCAAGGAGGTTGTAGGACCTTTAGGAGATGGAGCCTGGCTCAAAGAAAGGGGCCATTGGGAAGACAGCCTTAGGATTTGTAGTGTGACCCCAGCTCTGGCTTTCTCTCTGCTTTCTCATACACCCAGACGGGAGCAACTCCTACCCCCAGATATAAACTGCTCTTGCCACCTCCCTTCCCACCAGGATGGACTGGACTCCTCTTAAACTGTGGACCCAGAGGGAGCTTCCCACATTTACATTGCTTCAGCAAGGTATCTTATCACAGAGATGAGAAAAGTAACTCATATGTTGTACCTCCAAGCCTCTTAATCCCTTCCATTCCACCCCCTTTAAGGGTCTGAAAGTAATTATTCCACCATATAAAGCACTCTGCATGAGGTAGAAGTACTCATGGAGACATGACCAAAGCACAGCACAGTTAGGGTAGAAAAGAAACAAAGGGAATCACTCCACTTTCCAGTGTATCCATGACAGTTGTCAAAGGAAATGTCCCTGGGTCCAGACACTACAAATTCATTACTGTGCTTTCATGTTTTAGCAACTGTAATCAAGACAGGCTATGTGCATGAACCATTTGTACACACTTATAAGGCTGAACGCATGCAAGAAATTTTCATATGAAAAATTCTGGATTGATCTGTTCTGTGGCACTGGCGATCTTTCCTGGGTTGTTATCCCCTTTGAAAGTATCATACTTGGCATATACTTACCTCTAAATTAAAAGCAAACTCAAAACTGGAACTTAAGATCAGAAAGAAGTTTAAGCTGAGGTGAGGTTTCTTCTTTTTAAGTAGTAGTTAGGAAATATTACACACATTAATTCTGATACAGTAGCCTATTTATGTACTCCAGAGGATTTAATTTAAAATTTAAGAGGCAGTGAAAGTTGCCTGTGGCCATGTCAGAGGAGCAGCGGATCGCAACCGAAGTTCCAGGTGTCAGCCCACCAGAAGTCAAATCCCTGAAGGGTGAGTCTCAGATACACAAGGCCCCTGAGACCACAGACCCCAGAGTATCTTTTGCTTCTGCTGTGCCTTCACATGTTTGCCGCTGCCATCTTTCTCTGGTATCTGGCATGGTGTGAATGGGCATGGGGAGATCCCCATTGCCTATAATGTAGTGTGTTTATCTCATGGAAATATCCTGTTCTACTTAGCATTTTTACCTGTGGATTATTATGAAGATGATTTCCTCCTAAGCTGCACTGTTTAACTGAAACAATGATTTTATATAATAGTGCTAGTTTAAATAGGATTTTGGTGATTGAGGGTCTTTAATAAATATAGTAAGGGATTATGATAAAAGTCAGTTTAGCGGGAAAATTAACATAGGTAAAGGTAGGATAAAAGGTTGCCCCTGCCTCTGATAAAGCAGAGACTGCAGAGGATAAAAAGTAAAACAAGGTAGAGTCACACAGCTAGAACACATGATTTCTACTGGTGAGCCATATAGACTGTGGCTTAGGTTAATGATTAAGAAAAACAATTGAGTCCAGTACCCCAGCTAGCTTAAATTCTTTTAATATTAATGTTAGGAGATGTGTTCACGGGTTTCAGAGTGCATCATAGATGAAACAAACCTTAGAATGACCACAGGTTAGATTAAGATATTTTGACAATAGCTTTGAAGTTGGGATCAAAATACAAAGCAGCCCAATTATTTCTAGCTGATGTACTTTCCTTGAGATTTATTGGTAATAAAAAATGATGATTAATTCCTTATACCCATTTCTGCCCTCAATCTCCTGATATAAAAAAACTATTGATGAGTAGGTAGGCACCCTAAAGATTTAAAGTAGAGCTGATTGTTTTTCATGTATAAAAGTTTAGGTTTGTGATTCCTTTAAGATTCTTTTAAGATTAACTTTCAAGATAAGTAATAAAGTGATTGGTCCTTCTTTGTAACCGCAGAACGCAGCCTGCCCGTAAGAAACCTGGCTGAGAGGAATACTTTCCTTGCTCACACTCTGTTAATCTATAACAAGTTGCTTGGGTATGAATGCACATGAGTTCTTAGGACAACTTGTTTTTCACCTATAATACATAAAATGTTTAATCATGTAAGGGATATGGATAACATGCTGTTTTTCACTTGTATTCATTTTAATCATTCACTTGAAAAATAGAATGTAACCATATTGTAATTTCTATAGTGCCTGAAAGATGTTGTCAGGGTATATAAGCTGTAGAGGAAAAATAGAGAAAATAAGGAGGAATAAGGATAGTTAGAAAGAAAACATCAAGAATGAGAGAATAAGGAGGAATAAAGATAGTTAGAAGGAAAACATCAAGAGAGGAAGAATAAAGATAAAGAATAAAGGTAGAGTTAGAAGGAAAACATTAAGAGAAATGGAAGGAACATTTCTGGATAGAGATAAGAAAAGAGAAGATAGAACATAAAGAATACAGAAGAACACAAAAGAATAAAGAAGGAAACCATCAAGAGAGTGTGTGAGGGTCTTTCCCCTTACTCTCCTCAGATAAAAAGATCATAGGACTCTGTGGATTCCCTTCGAGCCCTGCGCTGCTGGAGGCTGGCCCTCCAGGCAGCAAAAGAAGGTACATCTCATGACAAAGTATATGCTCAGCATGAACCAAGTCTCAAAAGAGAAATGGAAGGGAGAAAAGTATCAGTCTTCTCCAGGGAAAGCCCCCTAGTAAGTTATCTGATCCCTACTGGCCAGCCCTAAGAATATGTATGAGCAGAACTAGACAGGCTCAGCAAGTAGTGTGTGTGTGTGTGTGTGTGTGTGTGTGTGTGTGTGTGTGTGTGTGTGTCTGTGTGTGTCTGTGTCTGTGTTGTGTAGTGCATGCATGCACACATGCATGTGTGAGTGTGTATGTGTCTGTCTGTGTCCAACAATAAAAATTTTAAAAAGATCACACTTTTAAGGGGGACTAGGGAGATACAAGAAGAGTTGGGAGGGGAGAGATGGTAGGATGGAAATGATGAAAATACAGTACTTGTGCACGAAATTCTCAAAAAAAAAATAAAAAAGAAAGAAAATAAATGAAAGACCAAAGGAAGAAAAAGAGCAAGGAAAAGAAGAAAGAAAATAAAGAAGGAAAGAAAATAAAATTTGTAATTTTCTTTTGTACTATCAGGGATTGAATCCACATCTCTGAGCATGCTAAAATAGCCCTATGTAGCTGAGCTACATCCCAACCCTAAGAATTCCTAGTTCCTATCACATACAATGTCAATATGGAGACAAGCAAGAGAGGTGTCATACCTGGTCCTAACCAAAACGCTAAAGCAGCAAACATTTAAAGTTGGTTATGTAACTAAGGCCAAAATTACATCTTTTTTTAAATTTCTATATTGAATGTGGGAGTCTGTGGGAGTCCAGCTCTGACCTGCTCCCACCTTTCGAAGGGTTCTTAGGTGGAGGAGAGAGGGATAAGAAAATATCAGATAGAAAGAGAGACCTAGATGACAAGAAGAAAGACAGAAACACAGGATAGCTTCGGGAGGGCCTTGGTGAATAAATACCCAATAGCCCCTTCATTTATTCATAAGGGCTTCTTATAATATGCCAAAGAGAGAGGCAAAATACCTCCCCCTTGCAAGATCAAAGCACACTGTACAGCCAAGCGTAGACCCTTCCAAATACCTGGTAACCACGCCCGTGGTCAAATCATCCATTATGCAGCCCTGCTGGGTAAAGCAAGCTCAGATTCTCTGACCCTGAGTAAGTTCTCACTAGGAAGCCTCTGTGGGCTCCCACAATTGAACTATGGTTTTCTACTTTAATGTTACAAATGTCCTTGAATTCCAGAAGAGGCTTAGAGCTTCAGAATAACACAAATGCATTGTCTTACAGTTGTGAAAGTTAAAATTTTGTTTTATAGTGGGTGAAAAATCAGGGTGTTTTTTTTTGCTCTTTTCAGCTTCCAGAAATCTCCATACTCTTGACTCACACCCTCCCAATCCCCACCAGCAGTGGTGGCTCTTCTATCTCTACCTCCAACCTCACCACTTCTCCATCCTGTCTTCCTGTAAACCCCTGTGATGACACTGAGCCCATCCCTCTCATTTCTATGTGCTTCATTAAATGAAAATTTGCACAATTCCCTGTGTCTCACTGGGTGATGTATTTAAAGACCTAAGAACTAGAACCTGAGCATTTGGGGGGTGGGATATTATCAAGCAGAGGCCAGAAGAAAGGATCAGATCCCCTGGCACTGGAGTTACAGTTGGGTTGTGAGCTAACTGATGTTAGTGGTAGGAACTGAACAGGGGTTGTCTAGAAGAATTCTTACCCGGCTTTCTCTCCAGCCCTTTCCATTCATCTGTTGACAGGCACTAGGCTGGTTTTATACCTTGGATATTATGGATATTGTAGCAATAACCATGAGTATGCAGATGTTTCTGTTGTCGGTTAACTTAGATTCCTTTGGGTATTTATCTAGGAGTGGGATTACTGGATCATATGATAGTTCTATTACTAGAGTTCTGAGGAACCTCCACACTGATTTCCATGGTGGCTGTACATGTTTACATTTCCAACATCCTGGACAATACTAGTTGTTTCTATTCTTATAAATGTCATATGTTAAGTAATTTTTAAATTTTTTTGAGAATTCTGTATGCATATACAATGAGTTTTGATCAAGCCCATGGTGATGATTTGAATAAAAATGCCCCCCATAGGCCCATGAGGGTATGGCCTACTATTAGGAGGTATGGCTCTGTTTCAGTAGGTGTGGCCTTATTGGAGGAAGTGTATCACTGGGGCCAGACTTTGCGGTCTCAGATGCTCAAGCAAGGCCCAGTGTGGTATTCTCTTCCTGCTGCCAGCAGATGCAGATGTAGAACTCTCTCTCAGCTCCTGCTCCACCACCATATCTGCCTGTACACCACCATGCTTCCTCTCATGATAATAATGGACTAAACCTCTGAAGCTGTAAGCCAGCCCCAATGAAATGTTTTCCTTTATAAGAGTTGCTGTGTTCATGGTGTCTCTTCACATCAATGGAAACCCTGAGACACCCACCCTCATTTCCTCTGCTCTAATTCCTCTCCCATTTCCCCAGACACTGTTCCCTTCCAACTTCATGGTTTGTTTTGTTTCTAACCCACTAAATCCATTCAACACTGGCAGCATGGTCATGCATATGCAGGGCCATCTACTGGAGCACAGATCGCCTCTGAGGATGCACATCCTTGAAGAAAACTGACTCTCCCTCTCCCAGAAGCCATTAATTGCCAGTAGCTCCTCAGCAAGGAGTGGGACTTGATGCCCACCTCTCTGATTCATGCTGGGATTTTATCTGGCTTGATCATGCACAGGTCTCATGTATTATGTCACGATTACTGTGAGTTCATGTGTGCAACAGCCCTGTTGTATCCTAAAAACACTGCTTCACTACATCCAACCTGTAAAGAGAGACATATATATATATATATATATATATATATATATATGTGTGTGTGTGTGTGTGTGTGTGTGTGTGTGTGTGTGTGTATGTATATGTGTATATATATATATATAAAAAAAATTTATTAAGAGACCAGCTACATGTGGCCTGGAGGGGGGAGGGCGTAATGGCACACAGCACAATTGTGTGCATGCCCAGGGAGCACCAGGGTGGAGCGGGGGAGACTCAGGCAGGCCACGTGGACTAGCCACAGGCCGTTAGGTTCAAGCCATGTCATGTTAGGTGCCACTTGTAACGAGAGCCTCAGTGGTCTATATATATCAATTTATTAAGGGGTTCTATGGGGAAAACAGACTCACTGATACAGGATAAGGTAAATACAGTTGCAGAGTCATTGGAAAGCTGGGGACTGATCACATACTGTTTCACACCACCTGATCTGGTCTTCACCACCCAAGAGAACATGACCCTCTTTCTCCTCCCTTTTAAATTGTCAGGTAGGCAGATAAGAAGCACTGCCTGTATCAGGCCAGATAGCCGAAGGTAATGGGCAGAGTGAATTCCCACTACATCCAACCCCTCCAGCTCTTCCAGTCTTCCCTCATCCCTCTTCCTGGATGAACCTAATCTATAGGAGGAGGGGATACAGCCATTTTGACTGGGTTAAGATGGAACCCGTAGTGGGTAGTTGTTCCAGCTTTGTCCTGAAAGTACTGCCCCTAGTGAGACTTCTGGAAACTGCCCCTGGGGCAGGGCCAAGAGGGGAGCCCTTAAGACCTGAGATCTGGATGTGCTGGGTCTCTTGGTTCCTTGTGATCTGGATGGTAGACCGAGCAGAGTTCTCTAGAGAACACCATTGGACTGCACTCCACCTCTTCTGGATCCTGTAAACAACCCCTTTACTGGCTGTAAGTTACCCCAAAATAAACCTCCTTTTTAACTATATGGAGTTGCCTTAATAAACCCCCCAATAGGAACCAATGTAGTATTGAGTTGCCCATGAACATATAAGTATTTAAATCTTCTGCTTTGGAAGAAAAATAATTCTGTAAGGATGTTTGCCCACACTTCTTGAAAACACTCTGTCTTCTAGGTACAGCAATGTGTGTTTTATGAGCACATGCATATTAATCCTAAAGCCTATACTGTTAATTTTATCTTACTATTCCCATGAAGAAATTAAAACAGAGTATATTAGCTAGGCCTGGTGCCTCAGACCTGTGATCCCAGCACTTGGGAAGCTGAGGCAGGAGGATCAGGAGTTCAAGGCTAGCCAGAGATATGTAGTAAGTTTGAGGTTAATCTGAGTTTCATGAGACTATTTCCAAAAAGAAAAAGAAAAGAAAAGAAAGAAAGAACAAAAAGAGGAAGGGATGGAAGGAAGAAATGAGGACAGGCTAGCTGTATGGCTCAGTGGATAAGAGACACCTGCTGCAGCCATGCCTGATTGACCCAAGTTTCTTCTTCCCCAGGACCTAGGAGATGTACGAGAGAATAGACTCTTAAAAGTTGTCCTCTGACTTCTACACGTATGCTGTGGTACAGCCATATCTACACATCACACACACACACACACACACACACACACACACACACACACACACACGCACACACAGACCATAAAAAACAAACTTGTATACAAAGGATGTGAGTGTGTGTGTGTGTGTGTGTGTGTGTGTGTGTGTGTGTGTGTGGTGTGTTAATCAAGCCTAGGGCCTCACACAAGCTAAGCAAGTGCTCTACCACTGAGTTGGATCCCAACCCCATGAACAAGATTTTTATTTTTGCCCCACCCTCCAAAGAATGACTCTTTCCACTGAATCCCCAGAGATCTCTGCAGAATAGCATGGACATGTGAAGTGCCCCAGGTGTTGGTCCACTGTAAGAACCAGCATGTTCCCGTGGCTTGAATATTCATTTCACCTGTCCACACCTGAAATGTTGTGTGTCTCCTGGTCTATATTGTGAGATAGCAACATTCCAGTGCTTCCTTTAAATACATTCATAAATGTCTAGGTTTTATGCTGACCTATTATTTGCAGTTGAAAATATTTCCTCTTCCCTCAATTTAAATCTGTGTACTAAGTAAATGACTTACCAAGAGCAGCTTTTTCAATAGAAAAGGAACTGCTGAGCTCCCAAGGCACTGAGCATGAAAATAACCAACTTGATAGGCAAAGGCCTTGAAATGCCATTAATGCAGCCAATGGAATAATTTTGCATACTATAGTCCTAAGGAATGCAAATAAAAATTAGACATGACTAGTAATACATATTTAAGGATTAAGAAACTGCAGAATATATGCAATTAAAATATTATTTGCATTTTTTGAAGTATGAAAAAAATCCATATTACAGTCAAAGACTTAGGTTTGAATGTTGGTATGTATCTGAACATATCTTTCACCCTCTAAGTTCTAAGTGGTGCCTAGCAGCATTTGTGTATTTGTGTGTAAAGAAGATATAAAAAAAATTTAAAGGCATAATTTGTATAAACAACGATTTTCATGTTGTATACCATGACTAAAAAATTATCCACAGGATGAACTCTATTAATGTTTCTTGATGAAAATAACTTTAAAAGGATTAAAGTGATTGATTTCTTTTGAAAAGTACCCATCTATAAATTGCCACATGGCTTGTGGCTTACTGATACCTTACATCTTGCTTTTCATGGCAGTGGCGGCTGGCAGCGTCTCCTGACTCAGCCTTCCACTTCCCGGAATTCTCCTCTCTGTTTATCCCACCTATACTATACTTCCTGCCTGGCTACTGGCCAATCAGCGTTTTATTTATCAACCAATCAGAGCAACACATTCACAGCATACAGAAAGACATCCCCAGCAGAAAGGTTTTGTTTTTATTTTTCATTATGTGTTAAGTGTGTCTATGTGTAAGCTTGTGCGCTTGAATGCAATGGCCTTGGAGGCCAGAAGAGAACATCGGATTCTCTGGAGCTGTAGGCACAGGTGTTTGTGAGCTGCCCAGCATGGGTGCTGAGAACCCAACCTTTGGCCTCTGCAAGAACAGCCCGAGATCACATATGCTGAGCCACCTCTCTCCCCCTGAGTGATGTGTTCTCTAAAAGCATTAATGAAATAACAAACAGATTTGTCATTGCTCTGGTTTTTATGAGAGTAATAGTTATGCCATGTCAAAGGTTATTTGTGTTTAACAATTACTAAGTGTCAATTAAGTATAATGAGACTGGCATTGACACTCTCCGTTTAGAATGTTCCACTTCCTTTCTTAGCTAACTTGAGGAGAAATGAATGTTGGTTGACAAGGGGTCTTTGACTAACATAACCAAAGTAGGATGCATGGCATTTTACTCTTCTAAAATGATTTTAATTTTTAACAACTGTCAGCTGAAAACTTTATATTTTAGTGCTTTTTCTGTCCACTTTCTGTCTCTCTCCAGCAGAATGTAGACCCCAGAGAAGAGAGTTTATTTATCCTACTATTGTGTTCCTGTGTTTAGATTAGCGTCTAAAGCCAAGGAAGCCCTTGGTAAACACTGCCGCGTTGAGGGATTTGTAACTGTTAGGTATTGTGTTAGTTTACCATGTATTTTATAACTTTATTTTCAGATTAAGTTTTGGAATGAGATAATAATAGTCCAAGGTGCTTTGTACATTGGTATAGAGCAGACCATTTTCTTAGATCTACACTAGAATGAGTTAATTTGTCTCCAATAGAAACCTTACGAAATATTCTCATTGTACAGATAAGGAAATAGTTACACAGAAGGGAAAATATGCCTGAAGTTATTTATCTAGAGAGTGGATGAACCTGGATTTTAACCCAGCAAGTGAGGCTCAAGTCGCCATGACGTCAGCCATTGCAGTGAAGGAAGGCCATTTCGTGTGTTTGTCTTACGTTAGAGAGCTAAGGTTGAGAGTCTAGGGTGGAAACTGTACCTTTTCTTTTTCTTCCTTTGTGTTTATATTCACTCTCTGTTAGCTTATTACTGGCTTCATTGTCAGGAATGGCTATAGTAGAAATGAATATAGAAAAATGCAGACACAAGTATCAAAATAACCATATTAAGGGCTATTGGGTTAGAAATGGCTAATGTTAAGAAGACACCAAATGTTACCTGCTTTTAAAGTTGTTATCCTAAGGATGGGAAAGTGAAGTCTGACAGATGTAGTAGAGTCTGTGATCCCTGGGAACACAGGCTGTCCCTGCAGTTTAAAGCTCTCCAGTGGCATGCTTTCTAATGAGCAGCTGCCTTTGATAATGAGGTATTGATACTTCATTATTAGAATGCTATAAATAATAAGTGGAACAGAAAAACTCAACAAGAGGGAGGAGAGTAGATGGCTCTTTATTTCCTTAATTAAAAAGTTTTTTTAAACATTTATATTTGCACGTGTGTGTATGCACATGTGCATGCTCATGCATGTGCATGCTTGTGCATGTGCATGCTTGTGAAGGTCAGAGAATAACTTGCAGATGTCAATTTTCCCTTCCACCATTGGGTTCTTGAGATTGAATTTAGATCATCAGGCTTGGTGACAATCACCTTTACTTGTTAAGCCATCTTGCCAGCCCCAGAAAACGTGAATACTCAAAGGCAGAAAAGATATAACAGGATGATAAGGCACTTTAGACAGATAAAGTCGAGGAGCTCTCTGAGACAGAGAAAATAGAAAATAAAGTAATTAAGTAAAAAATAAAATGATCCAAACATGTAGAAGAATCCCAATAATCACACAGGAGTCCTGGGAGGTGGAGGCAGCCTCAGAATCAGCCCATGCACAGAGAACTGGAGCATGGAAATTAGTCTCACAGCTCACAGAACACTTTAGGAAATTGCATCCCTTACTCTGTGTGCTCAGGTTAAGTGCCACTAGCTGCTTTTGACTTTGACTAGCCTTTCTATTTCTTTCTCTGTACCATATGATGACAGCTCCCAAAGTTGTGAACTGTGAAACAAGCTAAAGAGAGGGTGAGGCACCCCTGGGCTCCCTGAGATGCAAAAGGGAAGAGGAAAGAAAAACAGACATAAAGATCTAGACAGAAAAAAATTTCTTTTGAGACTGGGTCACTATGTAGTCCCAGATGGCCTGGAACTCACAGAGATCTATCTGCTCTGCTTCAGATTCAGAACTGCTGGAATTAAAGGTGTGCATCATCACACCCGGCATTTCAAAAGATTTATTTATTTATTTATTTATTTATTTATTTATTTATTTATTTATTTATTTATTTATTTATTTAATATGTGCACCTGAGTGTATATATGTGCACTACATGTGCAGGTGCCCACAGAGTCCAGCAAAAGATCTTGGATCTCCTGGAACTAGAGTTACAGGTGGTTGTAAGACACGAACTTTGAGTGCTAAGAATCAAATCCAGGTCCTCTGCAAGAGCAGCAAGTGTCCTTAACCACTGACCTATCTCTCCTGCTCCATTGGGAAGTACCTTGAACTTTCCATAAGGATCTTGGTCTATAGACTAAGGGTCAAAGTCAGTTTTCTCACGGCTATGGAAGAATATCCTGATTTTTCACATCTCGAAAGTGTTCTTTGTATCTATAGTTCTCACAGATATTCTTTCTATCTATAGTTCTCACAGGACAGAAAAAGGGTAAGGGGTGGAAATTCAGAGAGATGGGGTCAGGGGAGGGTAACAATAAGGAAAGAGAACTGAGTTAGTGTCCAAATTTTCATCAGCAACCTGTTTGCTGGACTACGATGAAAGATACACTATCTTCAAAACTGACATGCAAATTGCTGACTTTGGCAAATTCTGAAAAATCAGAAAGCTCTACAAAGAGTCTGAAGGTGTTTTCTAGCAACAGGGGTTGGGGCAAGGTGGCTAAGAGGCATGCATAATTAAGCAGCCCTGGCCTAGATGTGGTTAGCGTCCTTGACCAAGCTGTCAGCTCTGTTCCTGCAAGGAGGTCCGCATCCTTAATTCAAGGAGGGCAAGGTGGTTCTCAGGAGAAGATCAGTTCTGCTCCAGGGTGTGGTCTCACTTTTATAGATAATTGCCCTCATGGTGTAGTAGTACATTTCTCTGGTCCTGCCTAGCCCCATGGTCCTGCAGCCTCTTATAAAATAATCACTCAGAGGCTTAATATTATTGACAAACTGTATGGCCTATGGCAGGCTTCTTACTAGCTAGCTCTTTCATCTTAAATTAACCCATTTCTATTCATCTATGTTTTGCTACGTGGCCGTGGTGTTACAGGGCTGCTGGCATCTTGCTGCTCCTTGGGAGGTGACTAGGTGTCACTCAACTCTCCTTTCTACTCTCCATATCTCTGCTTGGATTTCCCGCCTGCCTGTAAGCTTCCTTGCCATAAGCCAAAACAGCTTTATTTATTAGCCAATGAGAACAGCACATGTTCACAACATACAGAAAGACATCCCACAGCATCATGGGAATGAGAATATTATATTTCCAGGGGTCTGCTATTCTTGAAATCCAAAGCAAATGTAGATTGGGGCAATGACTTCTCTCTGTACCTTGAGCCTAGAATAAGGAAGAGATGAACTAGATACACATGCCTTGAACAATTAACGGACCATGGCAACGAGAAGATCCCAAATTCAAGCAGACAGACAGAAAATGAGAGCAGAGACACCAGGCTTCCATATGCATTCGGCTGTCTTGTGAACCCAGGTAAGGAACCAAAGCTTTCTAGTAAAATCAGACTCCAATTTCCTGTTTCAGTTTCACAGTGCCCTGCTACAATGCAGATGTCTCCCAGTGCAGGTCTATTACAGTGCAGGTGTGCCCCAGTGCAGGTCTATCACAGTGCATGTGTGTCCCAGTGCAGGTCTATCACAGTGCAGGTGTGTCCCAGTGCAGGTCTATCACAGTGCAAGTGTGTCTGTCACAGTGCAGGTCTGTCACAGTGCAGGTGTGTCTGTCACAGTGCAGGTGTGTCTGTCATAGTGCACTGCTACAGTGCAGGTGTGTCCCAGTGCAGGTCTATCACAGTGCATGTGTGTACCAGTGCAGGTCTGTCACAGTGCACTGCTACAGTGCAGGTGTGTCCCAGTGCAGGTCTATCACAGTGCAGGTGTGTCTGTCAAAGTGCAGGCATGTCTGTCATAGTGCAGGTGTGTCTCAGTACAGGTGTGTTCACTGCAAAATATTCTCTGCAAATGTGTGTGGAAAAGAGAGTTTATGTTCAGGGATGGCACCAATGATGATGGTATTTCTTTGAGGATCTTCATCAGGACAGTTTGCAAAACACTTTTATTCATAAGGAAACAATGATAAGACTATCTGGATTATCTGGATTACTGATAAAACAAGGACAATGCCTAATCACGACTGTCCTGTGGAGTACATGATGCCAATTGTAACCCCAGAAGATATCATTTCAAATGGTACATTTCTAAAAGTTGAAATCTCCAGCGATACACACACACCAAAAAAAAAAAAAAAAAAAAAAAAAAAAAAAGCCTAAAGTTAAAAATTCCTCAAACCACAATTCTGAAAGATTAAAATCAATCTGAAATTCCCCAATAAGAAACTACACACTAAATGTGAGGGAAAGGATTGGCTATGCAATACATCAAGGAGAAAAACATCAGCTTAAAAATACATCACTTGAGGCCAGAGAGATGGCTCTGTGGTTAAGTGCATTGGTTGCTCTTGCAAAGGACCCAAGTTTGATTTCCAGCACCCACAGGACAGCTCACAGCCCCCTGTAACTCCTGTTCCATGGGACTCCAACACCCTTCTCTGGCCTTCTTGGGCACTGCACACATGTGGTGCACACACAGACATTCAGGAAAACACTTATACACATGAAATAATAAAATAAAAATTTAAAAATTTAATGCATCATTTGTGTGACTTAGCATTCTTTCCAACCAGTGAATTCCAGGAGCTTTTTGTGACCTAAAGCTGCATTTGCCTAAAGGAGTTACTGATTAGTTGGAAAAGAATGATGGAGGATGACAGGTTGTAGCATTTCTATTTGATCAACCATGTCATTTCTGCCAAAGTTGTAGTCTGCGTAGGAGCATATACAGAATCCATTTCCTATGTTCAGAGCTACATATACCATCACACAGAAGATGGAAACTTTAATAGGGAATGCTCATGTGGATATATATTTAATAATACAATTTCAAAGAGCTGAGCCACATAGAAAATAATTGTGAATGCATTGTCCAAAGAGAGTCTTTCCCTGAAAGCACAAGTTATTAATCACAATGCAAGACTTAACCTAAGTTGAGGGCTGTGAGAACTGGCCAGTTGTTACAGATGACCTCTGTATACACAGGTTGAATGTTTATTGTACGTTTTAGTTTTTCTTATATTCTGCTACCTTTTCCCCTGCTCTTATTTTATTTTGAAGATATATTTATTTTAATTTTGTGTGTATGGGTGTGTGCCTGGATGTATGTGTATGTACCGCATGTGTACAATGCCTATGGAGGCCAGCAGACAGCATTGGATCCCTGAAACTAGAGTTAGGTGGTTATGAGCCACCTGATGTTGGTGCTAGGAGCAAAACCCTAGTTGTCTATGTAAGTAGAAAGTGCTAATAACCACTGAGCCATGTCTCCAGCCCATCTCCTCACTATTTTAAATTGTCAGCATCAATTATTTTATTTTTATATTTTTCCATGCTTTGTATTTCATCTCTTGCACAATTTCCAGCAGAGAGGCATGACCTGTGAAAAGGCTTTTAGGGAATTCTAATTCATTTTTTTCATTGTTTTTGAAATTGACATCATGAAAGCCCATTATTTCCCCATTGGCTTTGTGTATAACCATTGTGGATGTGTGTAAAACCACGAAAATGTCTACAACAAATGAAAGTATTTGGGGGGATCCAGCCCTTTGAGTGGACATATCAAAGACTTGGGTTGTTGGTCACACAATATTTCAGATAGCTGAAGTGATCTCCCGTAGAGCTTACTGGTCTACCTAGCATTCTGATTTAACACAGACTCCAACCATCACTAGGCCCACTAGGACTTGAGTCCTGGTTACAAAGCTTTTGTATGGCAGGCTGGCTGGTAAGGCATCTTCTCTTCATCTGGACACCACTGGAAGTTGGCAGCTTTCCAGGCCACCTGGTAACAGGGTCAAAGCAGGACAACAAATGTGAGAGAAATTGCCTCTGAACTCTGAACCGCCTCACCAAAAAAGTGTCATTCTTCCAGTTTTTCTGGGTCTTGGCAATTTCACTGTGTCTCTCGTGAAAAGAAAAGCCTACAGATAGATAGAATTTTAAAAATACACTTTAATAATCACTATCTTTTAAAAGTACATTTGTATATTCATATACATTTGGATATTTCAATCATTCCTACTCTCTATACTTTTGGTTTGTCCTTTTGAGACATGATCTTGCTATGTGACCCAGGCTGGCCTGGAACTTGCCATGTTGAGTGGTATGGCCTCAAACTTATGGTGTTCCTTCAGTCTCCACCCCAAGTTCTGGGGTTAGTACATCACCACACCTGGATCCCACGTATCTTTTGTATTTAGTTTTTAAGCCTTATTTTTATTTGGGCCATCACTATTCATTTAAATATGTATCTATCCAACTAGAAAATTATTGAAATTGGTAAAGGCATTGCCACTAAGCCTGAGGACCTGAGTTCCATCCCCAGGACCCACATGGTAGAAGAGAACCAACTTTCAAAAGTTGTCCTCTGACTTCCACATGAGTACCATGGTATGTGTGCACCTGCACACCCACCCACCCCTCCACACACACAAATGAATAAATATTCTAAAATTTTTCTGGGCCAGACAAAGAATGGATTATTGTTAAATGACTTGCAAAGACGATATCAGCTCAGTGACTATGAAGTCTTTTTCTTTCTCTTCTTTGTAGCCGGAAAGTTTCTCCAGTACCACCCAGCCATGTGGTCCCACAGCCACTTATAAAATAATTATTCAGAGACTTAATATTAGTTAATTACCAATTGCATGGCCTATGGCAGGCATCTTGCTAGCTAGCTCTTATAACTTGACCCATTTCTATTAATCTATAAGTTGCCATGTGGCTGTGACTTACCTGTATTTTCACCTGGCAGTGCTGGCATCTCCCTCCTCTGCCTTTCTTCTCTCTCTCTCTCTCTCTCTCTCTCTCTCTCTCTCGTAGCTAGAGTTTTCCTGACTGGCCCACAGTCAGGACAAATCTCTGACACCCGCCAGTCCCACAGCCACTCAGACCCAACCAAGTAAACACAGAGACTCATATTGCTTACAAACTGTATGGCCGTGGCAGGCTTCTTGCTAACTGTTCTTACAGCTTAAATTTCCATTAATCTATACCTTGCGACATGGCTCGTGGCTTACCGGGATCTTCACATGCGGCTTGTCATGGTGGCGGCTGGCAGTGTCTCCCTCACCCAGCTTCCTGTTCTCTCAATTCTCCTCTCTGTTAGTCCCGCCTCTACTTCCTGCCTAGCCACTGGCCAATCAGTGATTTATTTATTGACCAATCAGCAACACATTTGACATACAGACCATCCCACAGCACTCTCTCTCTCTCTTTCTCTCATTTCCCACCTAGCTATAACCTGACTTGCCATAGGCCAAATGGTTTTATTTATCAACCAGTCAGAGCAACACATATTCACAGCATACAGAAAGACATCCCACAGCACTTCCCCCTTTCTGTCTAAACAAAAAGGAAGGATTTAACTTTAACCTTGTAAAATAACATATAATAGAACAGTTATCAAGCAAGAATTACAGTTACAATATCTACTCTGTGTTTGGCAAAATTAAAGAAAATATTCTATCATCTATCCTATATTTGTGAGTCTATAGTTTCATAACTAATTTATCTTTTATCATAATCAAGGAAAGTTATAAATATTTAGTCCTCAACTACATCAAAGACCCCAGAAGGATATAACATTACCTAAGTAAACAGGAAATGCATTGTAAGCAACTTCCAAAATTCTGGAAATGACAGAGATAGCTGCCTGCCTGGACAGTCACTCAAAGTTCCTCTGTAATGTTGGGGCATCCATCTTTAGCCAATAGGTCTAGAGTTTTTTAGTCACTGCTCCCTGTGTCCTGTAGAATATTTGGCAGTCTCCTCTGCAAAGCAGGAACCTGAAGGACCATTTTGCCCCATTTGGGCAAATTCAGTGGTCATTTTCCTATGGATCCTGCATGTCCAGTTTATACAACATATTATCAGCAGTCCAGGCAAGAGCAGTGTCTTGCCCAAATGGCTATTTTTGTGAAGAAGAAGAAGAAGAAGAAGAAGAAGAAGAAGAAGAAGAAGAAGAAGAAGAAGAAGAAGGAGGAAGAAGAAGAAGAAGAAGAAGAAGAAGAAGAAGAAGAAGAAGAAGAAGAAGAAACTCTATATAGAGTGTCTTTGATGCCTATCCTCCTCTCTGAAGTAAATTGGTGCTTCCAGGAGCAGATGTGTCTCATTGTCCAGAAAGTCTAAGTTTTTAAAACATTTTAGATGTCATGTTCTGTAGGTTTTTGAAGTGTCTGAAGATTACCTATCTATCTGACATTTATCTTTGTATACCTAAAACACAACTAATACGATTATAAGTTTGATTATCATAGGCGGATAGCTATTAATCTGTATTTCTTAATTATACATTACAATTTTAAATGAGCTGCACAAACATACCTTAAACAAGAGTAGAAATATACATACAGTATAACAAAATTAACTTTAAATTTGTATCAATAAACGAAAATTCATAGCATTGTAAAACATTTCGAACAAGTTGTTGCTCTTTAATAGCAGATTCAATAAACTATCCTTTCATACTATCATATCTATATCACTTCTTTTGCTCTTGTCTCCTCAACCTCTCTCCTTCCCTTCCTTTCCTTGTTGTAGGGTTGGGGAATAAAATGAAAAGCTATGCATGCTGGACAAGGGCTCTACCTTTGAACTTTAACTCCAGCCCTTTCCAACTTTTTAAAATATTGACCACAGGAAACTGACCTGAGATGGAAACCAAATGAATGGCACAAACTGTCTCCCTTTAGAATACAACCAACCAAGTGATCTCTCTCAGCTATCACCCTCTGTACCCCTCGGCTCCTGGCACTGTTCTATAGCATTGATTCCAGAGGATGCTGCATTGGGGGTAAGTTTCCAACGCATGAATTTGACGTCATGTCTAGATTACAGCTGTGCAAAGAAAGTTCACTTTAGATGCCAGGAATGGGGACAGATGCATACAATTATAGCACTTGGGAGGTGGAGTCACTCACATGAGTGCAGGACTCCTGGAGGCCAGAAGCAGGTGTTGCCAGATCTCTTGGAAACAGAGTAGAGTTAGGAGTGTTTGTGAGCACCTGTTTTGGGCACCTAACTTGGGTCCTCTGTAAGAGTAGCATGAACTCTTAACTACTGAGCCATCTCTCTAGCCCTAGCCCCAGCACTTTCTCTCTCTCTCTCTCTCTCTCTCTCTCTCTCTCTCTCTCTCTCTCTTTCTCTCTCTCTCTCTCTCTCTCTGTCTCTCTCCCATTCCAAGAATCCAAAATAAACTCCCTACAGTACTTTGCTGAATGCTGGCTTTTAGTATATTTTATTTCTAAAGACACTAGATTTGTGCATGACAATGATATTGCCTGTATCTTTGAGCCCCATTCTGTAGTAATACCTTGAACACAAATTACCTCCTAGAGGAAAATACATTTTGACTTATTTTACAAAGGTCATGGAGTTTGTTCAGGAGCAGAGTTGTGTTGAGACCTTTTGAAACTATGCTAAGATTTGTAATTATATTTCTTTCTTTCTTTTTTTTGCAGAGATGTTCCCCTTCAATGGTAAACCTATTATCTCTGATAAAAATGCACTGTCAGAAGCATGACTACTCAGCCTTCTGTAATACTTCCGTACAACAAAACAACAAAAGTCAAGACTTCACATTAAACCCTCCAATGCGGTGTTTTTGAATGTGTGCTTTTGCAGCTCTTCTTTTTCTCTACTGAGTAATTACTTCATAGAAATAAACATTTTTAAAGATCTGTCTTTAAAATTTGAACTTCATTTTTGCTTTAAATTCATTGTGGTTGGACAGGTTTTTTTTCTTGGCTTAGTTTTGTTTTTAATATACTTATAATTTAATGAGTAAAAAAAAATAACAGATTTGGTACTTTGCCTGTATTCACCAGTCTGTTACTTTCTCTCATTCTCTGATATTCATGCATGGTAGTCCCCCCAGTCCCTCTACATTTATGTCACATATATAAATTCTAGATTTTCATATGAGAGGAAACCTGCAATATTTGTCTTCTGAGGTATACCAGACTGAGTGAAATAGGTTGGAGCCTCAGTCCCATTAGTTTCCCTACCATGGCCACAATTTTATCATTCTTTATGGCTCAATAAAATCTACCATGCAAATGTACCACATCTTATTTATCATTCATTTGATTATTTTAACATACAGTGAGAAGCCTGGAGATTGACTAAGCAAAGACATATTTTTTCATTTTTGTGTGTATTCTCATTCTCTCTCTCTCTCTCTCTCTCTCTCTCTCTCTCTCTCTCTCTCTCTCTGTGTGTGTGTGTGTGTGTGTGTGTGTGTGTGTGTGTGTGTGTGCGTATGTGCAGCACATGGTACCTATGTACAGGTCAGAGGACACCTGCCAAAGCTGATTCTGTCCTTCCACCATGTGGGTCTTGGGGATTGAACTCAAGCCTTCAGGCTTGGCAGAAAGAACCTTTGCCTGCTGAGTCAACTCACTGGCCCTACAACTGAGTGCTTTAAATATAATTTAAATACATCTCAAGGCTGACTAATATTTTATAAGCCTCTATTGACAAACCATTCCTGGGATGGTGATCAGGATTAACTATCAGAGACATTTTACAGTTCTCCATAGAACATTCTGTGAACAGTTAATAACAAACAACTTATGACATACTTTGCTCAAGACCCTCTAACCCTACTAATAGCATGACACTGACAGCTAACCAACAATACAAATGGAGTAGTAACTTTGGTAAAAACACTAAACTTGGTGTTAGAAGAGTCCCCTTGTTGCAAGTTTCAAGAACTTGGGCTGTTAGGGAACATTATTTTAAGGTGTGTTACTTTTGTTATGTTGCATTTGTTTAACTCTGTGAAGCTGTGTTACTATATTGCCTGTCTAAAACACCTGATGATCTAATAAAGAACTGAAGGGCCAATGACAAGGCAAGATAAAGGATAGGTGGGGCTGGCAGGCAGAGAGAATATATAGAAGGAGAAATCTGGAAAGAAAGAGAAGTAGCCAGAGAAGGAGGAGGAAGGGCATCAGGGGCTAGCCACCCAGCTACACAGCCAGATACAGAGTAAGAAATAATGAAAGGTATACAGAAATAGAGAAAGGTAAAAGCCCAAAGACAAAAGCTACACATGATAATTTAAGTAAAGCTGGATAATAATAAGCCAAGCTAAGGCCAGACATTTATAATTAAGAATAAGCCTGCATGTGCTTTATTTGGGAGCTAAGTGACAGGGCCCCCAAAGACCAAAGACCAACCAACAACATTGGGCAAACTGCTCAATCTTTCTTGATCTTTTATTTCCCTGACTATATAAAATGGGAACATATCTGATGATTATTCATGGAATGTTTATAGATTTAAAAATGTGCTTTTGGAGTCAGTAATTTGTAAATTGTAAGAATTGCACAAACTCTGATTTTTATATTTGTTTGCTATTCATTTATTCTGTATCATAAGCCTGAACTGCATAACCATATTGTGGCTTAGAAGAGGATGGACAAAAGCTTCACCTGGCAGGACACATTTTCATGAAACACATTTCGGCTTCATTTCAACCTGCAAAGAAGCTAGGCAAACCACAGAAAGGCGCTTCTTTGATTATGCTTATAAACAAAATCTTTTTCTCACCAAGTTAATGGTGTAGTTTTCTTGTTTCTTTCCTACTTTTGTTGTAGCTAAAGCCATATCTAGACTTACATCTAGACTTGAAAGCCAACACACCCAGAGGTTAGTTTCCCTCTCTAGATAGAGAGTGGCTAGTTTTAGTGTGAGGCTTGGTGCGGGTAGGTGATCAGAAAGAGTGAACAGGGACTGTGCACAGGGAAGACTAACCCTGAGCCTAGGGCAGAAAGACAGGGAGAGTTAAGGGGACAGAAAAAGAAAGAAGCACTCTAGAAGGTGAAGTCTCTCACCAACTGAGAATCAAGAATGCCAGCACATTAGCAGAGTTTGTTATGAAGATTGATTACATGCAGACTATGTTCTGTTTTCATACAGATATTTCAAGTAAGAGTGTTAAAACAACAGTCCATGCTTAAGGCCCAAGAGGGTTTAACCTTTGAGTATGGCCATATTATGACGCAGCTGCAAAACAGTGATTTTCTGTAAATCTTCCATCAGACTATAAACTTTGTTTACAATAAAAACATGCCTCAACTCCCTTGTGACCTCATATCGTAAGCATTTCTTCACCCCTTCTTGGCCCATAGACCCACCCCACCATCTCATTTACTGAAAAGGGAGAGACTCAGAAACCCTTCAGGATGTAACTGCAAAATCATATTCATGGTGATTGTTTAGGCGATATGTATGATTCTGTCTTTGAGAAACCTGCACCCACACTCAGGTATGTACTATTCTTTGCCCTAAACACCTCTCTTTGTATTAAAGCCCATATTTAAACCTACATTAAAATCCTTGTTTAATAAACTCCAACTCTACTGCATACTGACTTGTTCTGAAATTCTTTTATAGTAAAGTCAAGAATTCCAGCCTCACCTGAGTGGGGGAGTCTGAGTGGAAAAAACCCTCAGACAGCTGCAGCATGGAGCTGCCTCCAACGCTCACTCCTGCTGCCGACATTGTATATCCAATTGTCTCTGACTCCTTTTTGTTTACTTTATTTCAAATAAACTTTTTATATTATAGGTTTATATTAAGGCTAGACTACTAAAGTACAATCTATTTTTACTCACTGATACTAGGATTGATACCAATAAGCAGGAACACACACACACACACACACACACACACACACACACACACACACACACTCACTGTACATAACCTATAATTTGTAGCATCAGTCAGGGGTCAGCAGGGCAGAAATTAATGTTTCAGGATGACAGGAAAGAGCTACATTGTGCATACTGATACAGCTCATGTCTTAAACTGAAGCTGCTATAAGCAACTACCAAAAGTAGACTAAGGAGCAAATGGTTACTCCTCAAAATTCTGGAAGTCTAGAGCAGATGTCAGCATAGAAGGCTACTGTTGAGGGTATGCTTTCCAGTTTGCATACAGTCAGCTTCTTGGTGCATCCTTACATGGTTTGAAAGCGAATGCTCTGAGTTCTTCACTTCTTTATAAGGGCCCCGAGTGCCATCTTCCCAACTTTATCTAAACCCAGTTACCCCTCAAAGGCTTTACCTCCTAATGCCCATCACTTCGGGACTGGGTTTAAGCGTATAACATCTGAGGATCTTAGAACACAACAGTGTCTACAGACATTATCTAAACTATGTCCAGATGTCCATGACCTTGTAGCATTACACATCAAAGAATAGAATGTCATTGCCACTATTGATAGCTGGTGTCTGCATATGAATATGAGAAAGACCGGGGTTTCAGAAAATATAATAGTGATATGCAAAGAAGAATCAAAAGAAATAGGGGCTACAATGTTAGAGTCTTGAATAGCGAGAAAAGAAAATGATCTGTTGAGCTTGAGCAGGAAACAGAAGGAGAGACAGAGATTGAGACAAACAGGGGGAGGGGCAAAATGAATGAGTGACATGGAACTGAAGCTGTAGCACTCCCTTCGTGGTCTGAGAATTTTAAGGCATTCATTACATGTCAAACAAGAAACCTGAGGCAGGGGAGTGAAAGTAAACTGTTCAAATTCATTTTATAAATACTTAAACATTTATTGTATTAAATATTACATATGCATCTCTACATCGGATGTCCTGAAAATAATTAAGGTTCTTAATATTTGAAGCTAATAGGACTTTAATAAAGAAGCTAGTCCATTTAAGTGAATATGTACCCACAGAAACTTTGAGTCTGGGCTAAGAAAACATCTTTTCTGAGGAGAATGCTGAACCCTGGACTTATGTTTTCTTACAAAGAGGAAATAGGATAAAGGTGCTCCTAGCCCCTCCCCCCCAGAAGGGCTTATCTCCAAAGCTCACTTCAGATGGGGCCAAGTAGGATTAAGAGAAAAACAACAAACCAGAGGAAAAGAACAAAGGTCACCAAAACCTGAGCATAATCTCTGTTCCCATGGACAGAGCCTTAGGGGACTTTCAGAAACTCGAACATTCAAGTACTGAGAAACTAGCATGGATCTGTCCCTAGTAAGCAGTACACGTGAACCTGCATGTCCGGAAGTTCACCTGCATGAAACTGCAGACACACATGCAGGGGCTTATGAAAATGCTGGAAGGGAAGCAGGAAGTGATGGAATTATACTATAATCTCAAAAAATAAATTTAAAAAAAGATTGAAAAGCAAAAGCCAACAGTGCATGAAAATATTATTCAAAAATAAGAATACAACATTAATAAAAAATGTTGTCTGATCACACTAACATGGAATTGGGAAGCCTCAGAGGCCCCCACCCTTAGACAGAGAACTACTGACAACTAAGGCAACCAAGAGTGATAGAAATAGTCTTCCCTGGGTATAAGCCCTCAGTTGGTTATCCAATACCAAGGAGTCAGCCCTGAAATCACATACAAGTTACACTAAAAGACTAATCAGGTTATATTTATATATTTAGGGGTGTGTGTGTGTGTGTGTGTGTGTGTGTGTGTGTGTGTGTGTGTAAAACAATAACAAAGAAAAACAGGCCATGATTTCAAGGGGGAGTAAGAAGGAGTACATGGGAAGAACTGGAAGGAAAAAGGAAGGGAGAAAATGATGTAATTATATTTTAATTAATTTTTTAATTTTATAAAGAAAAGCTATCAGATCTGCCCCCCAGGATCCACATGCATCCTGTAAGATGATGACAAATGGGATGATGGGGTGGTCCACAGACACAGCATCACTGGGCCTTATCCTGAGTCAGAGAGTCCAATTTTATTATGTGAATCCTGGTCATAAGATTACATTGATTGATTGGCCTTTACAAATGTAGCTTTGAACAAATTTAGATTTTCTTATAACTTACATTGTACTGGTAGAAAACATCACTAACTATCCCATTACCTTTCCAGGTGATTTCTTTAAAATTCAGCTCTGATCATAAGGCTTCCCTACTCAAAATCCTTCTCTAGCTTCCCATTCCCTTCCCAAGTACGGACAGATTCCTCGATCCCACATCCCAGGCCCTTTATTAGGAGACTATCTCTAATTATATGCTAGAATAATTGCATGGAATTTCCATCAAGGTAGATGAGTGGGTTGGGACACTATTTGGGGGCTCTTCAGATTAGAAAGCAATTTCTTATACCAGGACCAGAAACTAAAGCCTTTTAACCCATAAAATGCTGCCAGGCTTTTATGGATGACATCAACTGACTTAACCTGTTGAAATGTCTGGTCCTGTCCTTCCTTGACTGTCAGTCCTTGTTTTAAATCTTTCTTCTGTTGGTACTGATACCAATACCACAAACCCATCTGGGCAGCTGGACTCTTCCCTTTAGAAACACTGCCACTGTCCCTGTGTCAACAACATGGCATGCAGCCACAAAGAGCTACTGGTTTGGGGGTCTCAGATTTCCTTTATGCAACTGTGGCACTCCTTTGGGTCTGGCTATTCTTGACATCAACTGCCATATAACTTTGCTCCATCTGTCATTCAGTCACTCTGGTCTTACTTGCTACTGACCCAGACTCCCACCTTGGTAAGGGGGGATGGGGGAAGTCCTCCTCAGAGTTAGGTTGGGCTGGCAGGTGTCCTCACATCACACTTTGTGTTACAGACACACTGGCTTCTCATGCAGTCTGATAGCTGCCTAGAGTTACTTTCCTTTAGCTGGGATCCTGAACGATGGGAAGATACTCAATGTCCTTCTGAGCCTACATTGAATGTCATTTTCTCTGTGAACCTTTCTTTTCATGACTCACCTGATCCAAATTAGTCTACTCTCTTGTCTTCCCAGAGCATTTTGTTGGTGTTTCTTATGTTTTTAATAACCTCACCATTTCACAAATCCAACCCAAGAAAATGCTCCACTGACTCTCATGGTCCCTGCCAGGGCCTCTCTGACTTTCCTCTCCATCTTCACGGGAGAAAACAATGACTTCCAATGTGTGGATGACATTCACAACAGATTAAAGTTTGTCAATAGCAGGGATGCATTTTATTCTTCTTTATATTCTCCCTACTGAGCTCTTGCTTGGAAGGCAGCAGGTTATCAACAGATTGTTGTGAACCTTCACTGTTAGTGTGGACTTTTACCCACATTGTTTCCTTTTATCTTTATGATAACAAGTAAGAAGGAAAAAAAAAAAAAAAGAGATCCTCATGAAAACAGGAAACTGACTCAGAGTGGTTAATGATGTAGTCTGGCCTTCCAAAGGCTTGAAACAGATATTAAATCTAATTGATGTACTGTTACTCTTCTGTCCTTCCATCCTTCCCTCCCTAAATGCCAGATGTTCAAAGGCAAATAAAACTTAAAAGTGTTCATAGACCAATGGTGAGGATATAGAAATTAAGCATATAATATAGCCAGGTGTGGTAGATCACTTGGGAGGCTGACACTGGAAGATCACTGCAAGTTCAAGGCCAGCCTGACCTATGTAGCAGTTCCAGGTCAGCTAGGTCTATATAGTGAGACCCTGATTTTAAAACCAACCAGCCACAAACAAACATGTACTGATAGAAGCTTTGATTTTAAAATAATAGATTGATGGATGGCTGTGCAAATTAGATAAGAATAGAAAGGAACCAGAAAAGATACATCTAGATCCATATCTATATCTATCTATCTATCTATCTATCTATCATATATATATAATTTTAATGGAATAAATTATAAATTGTATTTTAGAAGATAAAAGAAAGTTAGCAAATAAATGAGTGGAGGAAAGAAATCCTGAAGCAGGAAAACTCCATACCAAGCTATGGAACCAGGAGGAGGTGGCCACCCCAGAAGACAGCAGGCATGTTATCTCCACAGAGTCAGGCAGATGGGGAGGCTGGGGCAGGGAGATGACACACTTCTTACAAGGGGGAGTTTAGAAACAGTAAAGATAATATCAAAGCGGCTCACTCAACTCATATTTGGCTTTCCTGGTTTCCAGGAACAACAGGGCATTCCTAAAAGCCATGCTGGTCTTTATCAAGACTGAGAACTGAAACTGAACAGTAGTATGTTTGCATAGACAGAGCTTCCAAATGTTTACAGCTTCCAACAACTTAAACACCCCAGAACCAACAGAAATACACCATGTGACTAGAAAGAGCTCAGCTCCCAGAAATCTGTCCCCACTGCTAACACCACGTGAAATGAGATGAGCCCCTGTAACAATGGCTTTCTAAAGAGGTTCAGCAGTTTTACTTTGTCCAATATTCTGAAAGCAATCTTATTATGGACATAAATTCAATCAGAAAATATTTTATTTTAGTAACTACTTCATTTTCTGAAAACACACTTGCAGGAGATGGTTCTCTCCTTCTACAGTGTGGGTCCAGGGATTGAACTTAGGTCATCAGGCTTGGCAGCAAGGGTCTTTACCCACTAAGCCACTTTTCTGGTCCAGGAGTTACTTATTAACATCACACAGTAAACAGAATAATGCCTTTCCCCAAAGTCCTAATTCCTGGAATCTAGGGATGTGTTCTCTACAGAGCCAGCCGGACTTGCACACACTACTAGGGTAAGGTGTTTTAAGGAGATATTTTTCTGGAGTACACAAATATGTGCAGTGTGTCCACAGTTATCCTCAACAGGAAAAGGGGAGACCGAAGGTTGAGAGTTCTATATGTGACCTCAAGAGTAGGAAGGAGGAGTTCCGCATTGTTGATGGGAGGAGCCTGTGGACAACCTAGGAAGTGCAGGCAATGTCTAGACCCTGGAGCTGCTCAGAGAAGGTGTTTGTCCCTAGACGCTCTTAGTAGAATGCTGGATGGAAACCGTGTGAACTTTTAGCCCAGTGAAACTTGCTATAGACATCTCATCTCCAAATCACATGATGGTTACTTCTGTGACCTAAGACTAGCAAGTCCATGCTCACGTGTAACAGTGATCAAAAATGAATTCCGATCTAGCTCTCATGCACAAGCACCCTAGATTTTTCAGCAGCTATCTTAATCACTGTGATAATTCCTGCATAATTCCAGGAGGAAAAAAAAAAGACACAACCTAAAAAAGTTAGACCCAATTAATTAGTTAAATAGACCATTCATTTTTGAGCTAATGATTCCCACACAAGAAAGCAGATCAAATCTCTGAATTCTGTCAAATAATTCTGCCAGCATTTTCAGTGTTGGTCCATGAATCTCCCATGAGAAGTGTATCTTGAAAGCCACAGTGTGAGGGATACCTAAATGAACTGTTAAACAGACACTGAATAAAAGACAGAGAACATATAGAAATACCAGCCATTCCTAAGAGGACAGCCTCATGAATTTGCATAACACACATTTATCTGCCTAGAAACAAAAAGCAAACCAAGAAACAGAGCATTAGCTCTTGGGTGTCTCTTCTGCTGTTGTCCATTTTACCAGAAAGGTAACCATGGGTAGACCTAAGAATGCAGTTCCAAGTGCTCTGTTTTACAGATGTATGTAAGTAACTAGTAACATACTATTGCATATCTGATCCAAATCCATTGCAATAGATTTGGAATATTTGGAAATCATTTGAAGTGTGTGCAGTACTGTGCTTATTTTCATTCTTGTGTAGGAGCAAGAAGAGAAGGAGAGATGAGCAAGAAGAAGGCTGGCAATCTAAGACAAGGGGGGCATTCCATGAGGGATGTTATGTCCTGTCCCTCAGAAAATAAGCAGCAAGACTGTGAACTTTGGGCAATGACATGTGTCCCCATGGGTCTTCAGCTGGTACCACTGTGCAGGTGTGCTGGGGCATCCTGACTATGCAGAGACTGAACTTACTGGGGAAGGAATGAGTGAGAAATCTTTGCAACCAACTCTCACTTTTTCTGTGAATCTAAAAAGAAAGAGGAACTGGGGGGGCAGGAAAAGAGGGGAGGGAGAGAGTTAAGCAAGGAGCATCAGCAAGTCACATGCTCCAGGCCACATTTTAGGGAGGTGATTTCAGGAAGGGATGAGGACCAGGAGACAGACATCACTGGGATTTATACCAGCAGCTCACTGGCAGATGGAAGTTACTAAGGCTTACAAACACCTCCCCCTGTGTGCACGTAGCTGAACCTAAGAAGTTGTACACCAGTGGCTCTTTCACTGGTAAAATGCTGGGACAGAGAAATGTTCTCTTGGGGAGGCAGGAGGCAACAACATGGCACAGCCAGTACAAGTGCTTGCCACCCAATCCGAGGACCTGAGCTCAATCCCCAGGACCCGTACGGTCAATGGCGAGAACTGACTCCTGCAAATTTTGTTCTCTGACCTCCGCAATTGGATGTGCACACATACACACATGCATGTGCACACACACACACACACACACACACACACACACAAATACACACAATTAGTTAGTTAATTAAATTTCTTCTTGTAATCCTAAAATCTTATTCTGGCTCCTTTCTCCAAATTCAATAATGATAGTAACTGACATTTTTAACTTGTGAATGTATAGACCACATGGTAGGCACTGTTCTAAATATATTAAATACTTTGGGTCACTTCTCATGAGTTCCCTGTGATAAGTAAATTAGCTATTTATCTTTTAGATAAAACTCATACACAGAAGGGACTTAGGGACTGAGTGGCAAAAGTGGAATTTGAATTCATAAAGTTAGAATCCAAAGAAAAGTCTCAGTGCACATAGCACAATGTCTTTTCCCTAACTGGACCTTCTTAAAGCTAAGCTCAATGCCTTTTCCTCTCACTTTCCATTCTGGCTTAAGAAATATTTGCTCTGGTGACAATTGTAACTTCCTTGGTGTTTCCTTGGCTGTTAGAACAGTACAAAAATCACAAATTTCATCCAATAGATTAGACAACCCTCTCCAAAACCCATTGATAGTGGATCATGATATATGGACAGTCCATTCCTCTATCAGATTTGAAATCATGTACACTTGCTAAGGATCATAATAATGGTTTAACCAATTTTATTTTTTATCTGTGTATATATGACATTTGTATGTATGTGTGTGCAGTAATGTTCATGTGTGTGTATTCACATTGGCATGTGTGTACATGACAGAGGACAACCTCAGTGTTGGTTCTTACCTTCTACCTTGTTTCAGCCAGGGTCTCTCTTACTTGCTTTGGTGTTATGCCAGGCTAGCTTTGCCACAAGTCTGTCTTCACAGGAGCACTGGGATTAGAGATATGTGCTGCTACACCTGACTCCATGTAGGTCCTGCGGCTCCAGACTCAGTTCCTCACACTTGCACAGCAGACATGTTCCCTCACTGAGTCATCTCCTCATCCCCTGGGTGACCAATTTTGAAAACATTCCACATAATAGCAATCAGAAGGGTGCTCTCCCTGCATTCACTCAGGCATCTGTAAACAGCAGTATTCCAGAATACTGTGTTAACAGCAGAAACAGACCAGACAAACCACCCACCCATCCCCTGATTAGGAACTTACTTTTTACTCATATGTTTTATTTGTTTTTAATGAGCATGGACTCTAGCTAGCTACATATATGTACATACCCAAGAAAGCATTTGTCTCAATCAATGTCCTATTGCTGTGGAGAGATACCATGACCACTGCAACACTTATAAAAAGAAAACATTTAATTGGAGGTGTCTTCTAATTCAGAGGTTAAGTCCATTGTCATCAAGGCAGGAAACATGGGAGCATGCAGGCAGACACGATGTTAGAGAAGGAGATGAGAGTTCTACATCTGGATCTACAGGCAGCAGAGAGAGACTGGGCCAGGCTTGAGCGTTTGAAACCCTAAAGCCCACCCGCAGTGACACACTTCCTCCAACAAGGTCATACCTACCCCAACAAGGCCACACATACTCCAACACAGCCACACTTCCTACTGCCACTCCCTAAGCATTCAAATCTATGAGCCTTTGGGGCCATTCTTATTCAGTTCACCACATCATACAAGCATGAGCCATCAAGGATGTGATGATGCAACTTTCTGGGGAAAATCAGAACAGAAGTGTTATTATTTAAATCGTAAAATCCTTCAAAAAGCCTTCTTAGTTACATCCTTGGTTAAAGGTGTTTGTATTCCTCATTCTTCCCAGGAATTAAGTAATCAAGTCTGATGCTAGGATTTTCTTTCTGGGAGAATTCAGAGCCTTGCTTGCTTCTTCAGACCCTCACTTTTCCAAGTTCCTTAGCCTCCTCCAATACAGTTTTCATTTGCAAACCTTAGCTTCTGGACAATTTGTGGTTCCCTAGACCATTAAAAAAAATTTTTTTTCACTAATTCTTAAGGCCACCCTGGTGCCCAATTCAGCTGTTCTGAGTTTCAAGCACCACTGCACATTCTGGAATTATCTCAATATAATAGTGTAGAAATATGCCATGAATTAGGATTCAATTGTGGTTGAATGGCTGGCTGCAGCCACAGAAAGAATTTCACACCAGATGAGGGACAACGGTTTGATCCTACCAGGGGGCCTACTTTCTCATTCATTTGCCAATTACCAGTTCTTTTTTGAAAGGTGTTTTCTAAACCCTATTAGATCTAGTCTACCCATAAAACTGGGAAGGTGCCAAGGGGCTGTAATTACACTGGGCAATTTGTTGGCTATTGTGTATGCTGGGTAATATTTCTGAGACAAGAGAAATTATGATGGTTCTTTGTAAATTAGAAAGGAATCTGTGTTACCACCCACCAATTTCTTTGCATAAGACTTTCATGGAGCCTACAATTGTTCAGCTAAAACATACTACAGAAGATGGTGTTTTTCTTCAGTTGACAAATGCTTCTAGGGGCACTGGAGGGTCCAGAGTTCATCTTCTTCTCCCCAAACACTGAAACAATAAACATAACTCACAGGGTCAGGGGGACAGAATAAAAGAGTTGCTTTATAGAGTTACATATTAAATGCTTACATTGTGAAAATGTGGAAGCAAAACAAATTACAGGACTGGCAGGCTGGAAAGATCTCTCAGTGACTAAAAGCATGCACTGCTGCTGTGGGATGGTCTATATGTCAAATGTGTTGCTGATTGGTCAAAAAATAAATCACAGATTGGCCAGTGACCAGGCAGGAAGTATAGGCGAGACTAACAGAGAGGAGAATTGAGAGAACAGGAAGCTGGGTGAGAGAGACACTGCCAGCCGCCACCATGACAAGCCGCATGTGAAGATCCCGGTAAGCCACGAGCCACGTGGCAAGGTATAGATTAATAGAAATGGATTAATTTAAGCTGTAAGAACAGTTAGCAAGAAGCCTGCCACGGCCATACAGTTTGTAACCAATATAAGTCTCTGTGTTTACTTGGTTGGGTCTGAGTGGCTGTGGGACTGGCGGGTGAGAGAGATTTGCCCTGACCGTGGGCCAGGCAGGAAAACTCTAGCAACAAATGGCGCCCAACGTGTTGGCAAGAGTTTCCACCTAAAACCTGAGTAAAAAGATTCTAAAACAGAGCTAAAAACAGCTCCTAGTTGTCTCTTTCAAGCTAGCATCAGCCTGCGTGTTTGAGCTACTATGGCGGGTTCCTGGCGTGCATGCTCGACCTGCAGTATGGCGGGAATGAGGCCTCTGCAAGTGGCACATTAAGCTGTGTGGTAGATTTAGCCTTTGCTAGTATAAAACAAAAAAAGAGGTTTCTGGGCTACACGCTGCTTTGATAGAAGCATAGACCCACTATTTCTGAGAGTTGATGGCTCCCAGAGCTGGCGGAAAACGTACCACTGCCATGTTGGGAAGCTGAAGTGGGCGGAGCCAGCAGCCATTGCGCCAGCACCATTTCAGGCTTAGAAGGCTGCGGTTTAAAGCAATAGGCTCAAGCTAATATAAAAAAATAAGCCACGTAAAGATGGCTACCACACAGAGAATCTGGATTATGTTCTCTTTGATATTTGTAACTGAAGAAAAACATTTGATTATAAAAGCTGTTGAGTTATGCCAAAATGTATATTTTAAAGGTACCTTGACTTCAAAATTTGGATGTAAAGATATGTTGCTTTGGAAAGGAGGCTCTGCTTTTGTTTCCACAGAAAGCCAGAGGCTATGGATTTGTTCCAGATTAAGACACGTCAGGTTTGACCAGCCAGGACCACCTGAAAGGTCTCCGACAACACCATGGCCCAGATGAACCAACATCCAGAACCATTTCAAGGCAACTGGCTCAGATGATACACCCTCATGGACTACTCCATAATCCTAAAATATTCTTTGTGTCCCCATAAGATACAGCGCCCCCCTCCAGCAGGAAGTAGTAAGAGAAGCTACGCCCAAATTCCCAAATATACCAAGCTGACTTTGGAGATGTGTAAAGGTTAAAACCTTCCTTTTTAAGAAAAGAAAAGGGGAAGTGCTGTGGGATGGTCTGTATGTCAAATGTGTTGCTGATTGGTCAATAAATAAAACAATGATTGGCCAGTGCCCAGGCAGGAAGTATAGGCGGGACTAACAGAGAGGAGAATTGAGAGAACAGGAAGCTGGGTGAGAGAGACACTGCCAGCCGCCACCATGACAAGTCGCATGTGAAGATCCCAGTAAGCCACGAGCCACGTGGCAAGGTATAGATTAATAGAAATGGATTAATTTAAGCTGTAAGAACAGTTAGCAAGAAGCCTGCCACGGCCATACAGTTTGTAACCAATATAAGTCTCTGTGTTTACTTGGTTGGGTCTGAGTGGCTGTGGGACTGGTGAGTGAGAGAGATTTGCCCTGACCGTGGGCCAGGCAGGAAAACTCTAGCAACACACTGCTCTAATAGAGGACCCAAGTTTGGTTCCCAGCACCCATGCTGGGCAGACTCTCATCTCCTGTAACTCAATTTCCAAGGGATCAGATGATGTCTCCTGGCCTTGAGGACACTTGCACACATGTGCACATATCCACACACAGATAAATACACATATACATTGTTTATAAACAAAATAAATCATTTAAGAATCATGAGACAGGAGATCTGTTTCAGTGGTAAAGATCACATGGGGCTTTACCCCAGGGCCTTACACATTCTATACAAGTATTCTTCTATTGAGTTATATCTTTCTTTTGCCTCTTTTACTTCCTTCCTTCTTTCCTGCTGTGATGGCTATTCTTGGTTGTTAACTTGACTATATTTGGAATGAACTATAATCCAGAAGTGGAAGATATACTTGTGATCCAGACCTTGAAGCAAGAAGACAACACCAACATGCCTTTGATCTAGTCCTGAGGCTGGAAGGCACACCTTTAATCTGGGCCACACCTTCTGCTAGAAGGACAATGGAAAAAGGAAGGGAGTGTGTTTGTTCTTCATCTGCTTGCCCTCTCCTTGTCAGCACATCCATTCCTTCACTGGCATTGGTGTCTGCTTCTTTGGGATTCCAGTGTATACAGAAGACCAGCTCAGACACCCAGCCTTGTGGGACTGAGCAACTACTAGATTCTTGGACTTTCCATTCACAGCTGGCCATTGTTGGACTGCAGCCTGTAAGTCATTCTGATAATTTCCCATATATGGAGAGAGAGAGAGAGAGAGAGAGAGAGAGAGAGAGAGAGAGAGAGGGATTCATTCTGTAAGTTCTGAAACTCTAGAGAACCCTGACTAATGCACCTGCCTTTCTTCCTTTCTTTCTCATTCTTAACTTTCAATTTTTGATAGACAGTCTTATTAAATTGCTTAAGGTGGCCTTGAACTCACTCTGAAGTCCAGGCTGCTCTAGAATTTGTAAGCCTACTAAGTAACTGGGATTAGAGGTCTGTGCTACCAGGCCCAACAAAGTTCCTTTTAAAAGTTGATTTACAGGGGTTGGGGATTTAGCTCAGTGGTAGAGCACTTGCCTAGCAAGCGCAAGGCCCTGGGTTCGATGCTCAGCTCTGGAAAAAAAAAAGTTGATTTACAAAGCAAATGTGGAACAAATAAATCACTAAAGGAGACTTTGATGTTAGACTTATTTTTAAAGATATCTATGCTTTTCTTGATTGCATCCAATGATTTTTCCACTGTATGGATATTTCCCTGTTAAGGAGGATATGTGCTCAAGTTAAATGTCCTAGTTACTTTGAACTGTCAACTTGACACAGCCTAGAGCCCGCCGAGAAAGGAGTCTCAGTGGAGGGACTGCCCATATTAGATTGGCCAGGGAGTGTATCTATGGGAGATTTTCTTGATTGATAATTGACATAAGAGGGCCCAGTCTACTGTGGGCAGCACCATTCCATAGGCAGGTGGCTCTGAGCTATAAAAAGAAAACTTGGGAAGCATGAACCTTTGGGCAAGCCAGCAAACAGGGTTTCTCCATGGTTTCTGCTTCAAGTTCTTATTGAGTTCCTGTCTGTAGCTAGAGTTTTCCTGCCTGGCCCACAGTCAGGACAAATCTCTATCACCTGCCAGTCCCACAGCCTCAGACCCGACCAAGTAAACACAGAGACTTATATTGGTTACAAACTGTATGGCCATGGCAGGCTTCTTGCTAACTGTTCTTACAGCTTAAATTAATCCATTTCCATTAATCTATACCTTGCCACATGGCTCGTGGCTTACCGGCATCTTCACATGCTGTTTGTCATCGTGGCAGCTGGCAGTGTCTCTCTGACTCAGCCTTTCACTTCCCAGCTTTATTCTCCTCCTTGTCCTGTCTACACTTCCTGCCTAGCCAATGGCCAATCAGTGTTTTATTTATTGACTAATTAGCAACACATTTGCCATACAGAACATCCCACAGCACCTGTCCTCACTTCTCTCAATGATTAGTTGTGACCTGGAAGTGTAATCTGAATAAACCACTTCCTCTTTCTAAGGAAAGAACTTTCACTAATGTAGCTAACTACTACTTCAGTGAATCTCAAGTTCTCAAACACATTTTTAGTGTACCAATCTCATTTGAATTCATCCAATATTACAAATCACATACATGGCTGGATAGATATAAAGCTAATTGCTGATGCACTTACATTTTTATAATCTTCTTTATTCCTGAAAATAAGAAAATTACAAATTCAGGTGAAATTCTTAAAAAGCTGAGGTTTAGTTTGGAATATCCACTTTCTTAAGTCACTGTTCTATTGATATGAAGAGACATGATGATCAAGGCAACTCATAAAAGAAAGCATTTATTTGGGGGCTTGCATACCATTTCAGAGGTTTAGTCCTTTATCATGGCAGGGAGCATAGTGGTAAGCAGGCAGACATAGTGCTGGAGAAATAGCTGAGAACTACATTATGATACACAGGAGAGAGGGAGAGAGAGAGAGAGAGAGAGAGAGAGAGAGAGAGAGAGAGAGAGCACCTGGGCCTGACATGGGCTTTCAAAACCTTAAAACTCACCCCTAGTTGATATACTTCCTCCAAGGCCACACCTCTTAATCCTTCCAATCCTTTCAAATAGTGTCATTCCATGGCAACTAAGCATTCAAATACATGAGCCTACAGAGGCCATTCTTATTCCAACTACTGCATTCCATTCCTTGGTCCCCATAGGCTTGAAGCCATACCATAATGCAAAATGTATTTAGTCCAACTTCAAAAGTTCCCATAGTCTATCACAGTTTCAACACTGATTTAAAGTTCAAAGTCTCTTCTGAGACTCATGGTAAGCTCTTAACTGTAACTCCTTGTAAAATCAAAATTGAAAATCAGATCACACGCTTACAACATAAATTGGCACAGAATATACATTGCCATTCCAAAAAGGAGGAAAGGGAGCATAGTGAGGAAATACTGGACCAAAGCAAGACCAAAATCCATCAGAGCCAACTCTACATTCTGTATCTCCATATCTGATGTCAAAGGGCTCTTCAGATCTCCAACTTCTTCCATCTTTGTTGACTGGAACATTTTTCTCTCTCTTATGCTTTTTCCATATCCAGTCAGCAACTTTCTTTGCAGGTATCCCAAGAGTTGGGAATCTCCAATATCTTGGGGTCCCCAACACAATCTAGACTTTATCTTCATAGCTTCATGCAATGATTTGTCTAGGCCTCCATGCAGGGACACCCTTGACACACAGCTGGCTTTGTTGGCTTTCCTTGGCTTTAGGGGGAGATTCTACTACCCCTTTCTTGTATCCTTAACACTAAAGCCATAATCACATGGCTCCATTTACATTTGCACCAGCTTTTCTTTTGTTGATGGTTTCCTTCACTGCTTTTCCTTAATTTGTTTTACAAGGTAGAAGCTTAGCTAGGGAGGGTCTTGACCTGAGGTCACCACTCCCTTTATTCCATTTAGCATCAACCAGGCTTTTCTTTAAGCTTCTCCTTGAGCACTAGACTTAGTTCCATTGCATTTCCTGGTGCTCCTTTTCACTCCAAACTGTGTATTTTGTATTTTTCTTTGTCCACTTTGTTCCTTTTCATTATATAAGAGTGATTACTAATAACCCTACAACACAATCAACACTAGGCTGTCTTGAAATCTCCTCTTCCAATGCCATTAATCCAAAACACTTCAATTTAGCTTAGCCTCAGGCAGATTTTTTTTGGACAAGGGCAGAAAGTAATCATATTCTCTGGCAAAATATCAAAAGAATGGTCTTTAAGCCACTTATTTATAATATTCTCCCCCCTCTGAAACCTCTTGTGCTGTGCTGCCATAATCTACATTGCTCTCCGCACCACTATCTTCCATGTTCCAACTAGCATGGCCCAGTAAGCCCCACTAAAGTGTTCAACAACTTTTCTAGTCTAAAGTCCCACATTCTTCCATATTTCTACAATAAAAGCATGGTCAGGTATGTCACATTAATACTCCACTCCCAGGTATCAATCACTGTCCTAGTGTTCTATAGTTCTGAAGAGACAGCACAATCAAGGCAACTCTTATAAAAGAAAGCATTTAATTGTGAGCTTGTTTTTAGTTTCAGAGATTTAGTCCATTATCATCATGGAGGGGAGCATGGCGGCAGGCAAGCATGGAACTGGAGAGTAGCTGTGAGCTACATCCTGATCCTCAAAGAGAGAGAGAGAGAGAGAGAGAGAGAGAGAGAGAGAGAGAGAGTCTGAGCCTACCCAGTGACACATTTCCTCCAACAAGGCCACACTTCCTAATCCTTCTAATCCTTTCAAATAGTGTCACTCCCTGATAACTAAGCATTCAAAATATATGAACCTATTGAGGGACATTCTTATTCAAACCACCACACATACTTTCCCTAATTTTCCCCGTATCTCTTTACTTATAATTTAGGTAATTAATCCAATGAGTCTGAGCACCTACCTTTGAAAGAAAAGATAGAAACAGTTTTGGTAAAGTGTAATAAAAATACATTCCCATTTACTTTGCTCAAACTAATGCTACCTTTATGCAAAGGTGTTCAATCAAAATAATTGTTGTGGAGAGGTGCTTGTTTTGCATGCATCAGACAATGGGTTTGACCTCAGCATTATGTAAGCACACCTGGCATGATGTCACACACTTTAATCAGAGCACTCAAGAAGTGGAGGCAAGAAAAGCAGGAGTTCAAGATCACCTTCTGCCACATAGTAAGCTTGAGGCCAGCCTAGGCTACAAAAAAAAAAAAAAAAAAAAAAAAAAAAAAAAAAAAAAAAAAAAGATTTTTAGAATTGATACATACATATATTCTTTGGTGATTCATTTTAGAATTTATTTTAAATATGTTTTAGGGAAGTTATAACTAAGTACAGCCCATAGCACTTCATGTACAGAAAGATCATTGAATTCTTCTCCTTTGGGGCTTTTCATTTCAGGAATTTTTCCACTCAGAGCAGCTCATCAGACAACTGCTTTTAAAATCTTTCCTTCCCACTCAACCTCATCCTTTTAAAATAAACTACAAAACCCTACCAAGTGTCTTCTAGCGAGAGCTTGATTGTTAGGAGTTTCCTAAGTTCTGATTACAAGAACCAGATGCCTTGTTCTCCAGGTTTCCCTGCTGCATGCGGTTGCCACCCAGCCCCGTATCCCCAGAAGCCAGGGAAGGCTTCATTAGCTCTGGAAACCTCTCCCTTGGTTCACATTACCCTACACTCATGGCCTGGAAACCAAGGCTGTCGTTCATTAGTAAACCTAGATTCAAGATATTTAACATTAAGCTCAAGTTTTTTCCTAAGGAAACTGAAGCCAGTTCCCTACAGACACTGCCGAAGCTCAGACACAGCGTGGAGGTGTAAAGCGTGGAACCCCAAGAAAGGCTGCTTTCTGGTGGTGTCTTGATGGGGTCATCAGCACACACAGTCCAGGCTCAAACCTTGAAGACTGCACAGAGTTGATCAGCAGTGGAAGGAAAGCCTCCTAATCACTGGAGAAAGACTGACTCACTAACCAAGGCCAGTTAGTTCATTTAGCATATGGATATTGATGGCGAAGTGATTCCTTTTTTCTGAAAGTAACATGTCAACATGGGAAGAAGACATTGCAGAGAGAAAACAGCCACCCACTGTTAGGAGAAAGGTCCCAGAATAAAGCAGCTTTGCCCACTCTGTGACCTTGGACTAACTCTTTTAGAAGATCTGGGTTTAGCTCCCACCACCCACATAGCAACTGACAGAAGTCTGTCATTCCAGTCCCAAGGGATCTTATGCCCTCTTCTGACCTCTGCAGGCACTGTACACACAGAGTTCACACACACACACACACACACACACACACACACACACACACACACAAATATTCATACACATTAAATAAATATTTTAAGCTGAAATATTTTAAGCTGTTCTAGAAGCTAAAGAGATGGCTTGGCAGTTAAAAGAGAGCTCACTGCTCTCATAGCAAACTTGAGATCAGGTCACAGCACACTTGACAGGCAGCTCCTAAATGTCATAACCCCCACTCCAGGGGCGGTGATACCTTCTTCTAACCTCTCTGGAAGTGACCCCCTCCCCAACATACTTTAAAAATATGCCATCAGTTCTGAACTACATGTATAAAATCTCATAGCAGAATTTAGTCTTTTGGAAGAAGTGTTTTCACGTTTGGCAGTAAAAGCCCTCCAGCACCCTAGCATGCCACCGGTTCACATTGGTAATAATCTTTGCCACAGTCTGATCACTTCCAGTTTGTTTCAGGATTTGGATCCTGTTTCAGAGTTCAGCTCCCTGTCACTCAAAATTTAGAAAGTGTTTGTTAAGTTATTGATTGAGTTTCCCACTGGAGACTTATCCTAAGCTAAGACTATCCTTGGGTCCAGCATACTAATCATAGATGTGTACTCATAAAACTTACCCTTAGGTTTGGAGTGGCATCATAGACATTTATTTTTGTACGAATTAAATAGATTCAAGTGCTGCTTTTCACATTAGCAAAAAGAAGATGGTTCAAGAACAGAGGATGAGAAGTGAGGGGAAAATTACAAGGATTGGAACTAGTCATTGATAGGTACATATTGAAAACCGCTGTTGCCTTCCTGAGTAGCTCTGGCTCGACTATTAGAAAATCCAAGAGCTTTTGCACGTTATCATATTTCAGATCTGGAAATTACTTGAATCTGATGGCATTTTGTCTTATTCCCTTACAGAAAAGTTGTGGTTATTTTCTCAGTAGCTAGGAGGAGGGGAAAGCCAGAAACATACTCTGTGAAGCCCAGAGACTGACTGATGAGTTTCCATACACTTTCTGCTTTAATGTAACTAACTCAGCCTTGAAAAATGTTTGATGGCATTTATGGATGTGTGGCCTGGGTGCGCATATGTCATGGTGTGCTTGTGAGGGTCAGAAGACAAACTTGCTACAGTCAGTTTTCTCCGTCCATGATGAGGTTCTCAGGATTGAATTCAGGTGTTCAAGCTTGGCAGAAAGCACCATTATTTACTGAGTCACTTCACTGGTTCCAACTCTGCCCTTTTGATTTTTTTGAAAGGGAAAAACAATCAAGCACCCGAAGAGATCACTTCCATGAGCTATTTGAAAAAAGTCTTTGATGCCACCCTGAGAACTCAACAGGAGGGATGCTGTCTTTAGGAGGGTTGGCAAGATGGCTCTAGTTCAGTCTCAAGGAAAACTGTGGTAGGTGCTGTGCTCAGGTCAGGCTTGGGGAAAAAAAAAAGAAAAATGAGTGTATAGCACAGGACTCTCCCAATATGTGATGTGTGAGAAATAATTAATTACATGAGCTGAGAGAGTTTGGCTGCTTTCTGATTTCTAAGTAACAAAACATGTAACACAAGTCAGAGCAAGGTTTAAAATCATGGAATACAGAGGTTCCGCATAACCACACTCACTAAAATCATGGAATACAGAAGATGTTCTGCACAATCACACTCATCAAAATCATGGAATACAGAGGTTCCGCACAACCACACTCATCTTATCATAGGTCCTCACAGAGCCCAGTGCAGCTGTGCTTGCATGCAATGTCACAGCCATGGTTCTAGTTTGCTTTTTAGTTATAACACACGCTCACTGTAAAAAACACTAAAGCTGAAAAGGTAGCTGAGGGGCAAATGCCTGTCTAGAATGCACAGATACTGAGTTTAATCCATAAAACTCCAGAAATGAAACCAAAAACTTTCAAAGAGAACCTCAAAAACAAAGGATGGAGAGCCATTGTGATGTCTCATAACTGTCATGCCGGAGGGTGCGGGTGCGGTGGCAGTGGCTGGGGCAGGAGGATTGCTACGCTAGCCTAGGCTATATAGTGAGACCTTTTATCAAAATTAATCAGTCAAGTAAAACAAACAAACAATTACAAATGGAACAACGGGAGAAAATAATGAAAATCTAATTATGAAGAGGGAACTCTTATTCACAAATTGACAAAAATCTCTCTGTGCACCTTTGTGAATGAGGAAACAGGTATGCAATTTTATTAGAATGAGAGGGCTGGGATGTGGTTCCCTGAATACACTTGCTATATTTTCAGAGGGCCTCAGCTTGGTCCCCAGCACCCGTGTGGATGGAGGAGGATGCCAGTTTCTCTCATGTCTTCCTCCCTGTAGCTGAAGTGAAATTACTGGTGAGTGTGGAGGCTTGATTCCTCTGAGCCAACTCCATTCATAAAATGGAGGCTCTGCCTGGGGAGAAGAACCACTTTTGCAACAGCAAAATATGAAATGAAAAGATCAAATCCATTTCCAGTAATATGACACAGAATAAAATACTCTAAATGAAACACAAGACATGCAAATCTTATATCCCAGAAATGACCATTACTGATAAAACACTAAAGGATACCTCCATGAGTGAGGAAAGCAAAACATGTTTGTGAATCAGAAGGTTAAATATTGTGACCCAGGTGTGGTGTAGGCATCTGTAGTCTTAGCACCCAGGTGATGGAGACAGTAGGCTGGTGAGTCAGAGGCCAGTGTGAACTATGCACCAAAATTCCATCCTAATCCCCACTCCACACTTCCAAAAAGGAAGAGTAAGGGCTAGAGAGATAGGTCAGCAGTCGAGTGTGCTTCTTGCTCTTCCAGAGGACCTGAGTTCGGTCCCCAGCACCCATGTGGAGCAGCTCACAAAGGAAACACTAGAAAGCAAACTAAGACCTTGTAATAAGATGTCCTAAGTTCCATCACTGGAAATTGTTTTTTTAAAAAATCACATCTGTGTTTCTTGGCTTATGATATTTCAGACAGAAATATGACCAAACCCCACATTACACCTCAACATAATTTCATAAAAAGCACCATTTGTGAAAGCTCTGCAATTATGTACCTTTGCTTTCATTGGTCTAATACTGGAATCTGACACTTCATCCATATTTCTGTCACCTTTGTATTGCCACATGGGGTGAACATACATTAAGTCACCTGACTTCATTATCGCCATACCCACTTTCTTATTAGCACAAGCAGTACTAAGTAGACATTACACGGTTCTTGGTTCTGCCTTCTCTTCCCCTTTCTCTTCCGGTTGTCAGAACCTAGAGCCTCACCTGTCTAGGCACACACTTGACCACTGAGCTGCATTCCCCAGCTCCAGCATTCCAGCTCAGTATGTTTGCAGCTTCACAGAATTTAGCAACACCCTGGCACTTCTTTTGTAGAAAGTTCTGTTCACCTTTTACAAAATGATTTTTTTTTTCTATAGAAAAAGATGTGATTGTGTCATGGACTTAACACATTTTCACTCTGACACAAAGATCGGTTTTATGCTGAGACAGTGAGATGGAACTATATTTTGGTTTTCATAAATAAAACATGAATTCAATTCTTCAGTGATTTGGTAATTGTGGAAGATTGTCATTTATGTGGCCACAGGCACAGGAAGATGTTACAAATGGACTTGGCAATGCGTTCATAATCCCTAGTGAAAAGCTACATTTTTTTTACCTTGCTCAGACTTTGGCTCATGTGTACAAATATCTGGAACTGTTCTATCTCACCTTTCAAGCCAAGTTTGTAATCATCACCATATTAAAATACTAATCACCAAAACCTGCATGGCTGCTGCATACTTTGGGGATAATCATGTGTCCTTTTTTTCTGGGCTATATCTCTCATGTAAATTTCAAGAGCTCTAGTCCTACTTCCAGGGCTATGGTGGGTAACCTGTCCATTTAGTTTTCTTACATTCCACGTTGACTAAATAGGATTTAAAACCACCATGGAAAGGAACCTCTGGTCATATCAATGAGGGTTCTTCCAGATTGGGCTGATTGAGATGGGAAGACCTGTCAAAAACATGGGTGACACCATTTCATGGCCTGGTATCTCAGACTGACTTACTAAAATATAAAATAATTTAAAAATTAGATAACAGAAGATGAGCACCAGTATTCATTGCTCTCTACTTCCTGGTTGGATGCAATGTGATAGGCCACATCCTTCTCCCATAGCCATACCTCTGCTGAAATTTAAGCCAAAATGAACCCTTCTTTAAGTTGCTTTTGTCAGGTAGTTGTCACAGCAACTATCAACAAGACAAGTAATTACTACAGTGAGTGGTCTTATAGCATGAGTCAGTGTTACTGTACCATGGTCAACTAAGGCCTGTTACCTGATAAATGATGTGTTGAGATCTAATTCCTCTTTTGCTGGGAAGAAGGAGTCAAATATCAGTGTCAGATGAGTTCCCTTCTGCAGATGGTTCTGATTTAATCAATGCAGCAGGAAAAGCCTATATCTGCTGCTCTAGCTAATATTGAGAACATCAGACATTCTTTCTGAAGTTAGGAGATGAAAGCCTGCAAGGATGATTTTAATCTCACATTTGTTTACCTGTAGTTGATATGATGGGAATATACATCCAGCTTAGCGTCCTATATATTCTTGAGGAATGAAATGAGAAGGCACTCAACTTTGGCAACACCCAGAGACTATTCTTAGATGTGGACAGGCAAGATGTAGCCCATAAATGCTATGGAAGAGCTGTTAATAAAAACAGGGTCAAGGCCCATAATAGTGAACCAGTGGAACAAAGCTCCCCAACTCATGTGTATTTGACTTAGGAGGCTTCTGGTAAACAGACAACACCTTGCCAGGTCATCTGCAATCCAAACACAGAAGTAACTAGCCACAGTTACCCAGGTTTTACCTGAACTCTGATAGCCATGAAGCATCAGTCCTGTTGATTTTCACCCCCAACAAATGGGGATGATAGAAAAGCTTTATTTGCAAACTGGTAAATTTTATAGTAGAAGCAGAGCAGATGGAGAAGACTAGTGAAAACATCAAATGACATGAGAGAGAGGAAGATGATTGGGAAAGACTTGTCCTTCTTTCTATCTAAAAGGAGATGTGACTTCACATGCACAAGGAATTTATGGGTTTGGCTTCTAACTCAACTTGGCTTTCTTAAGTTCATAAGTATACACTTAAGGATCAGTGCTTCAAGCCGACATGGTAATCCACACCTGTGATGCTAACACTCAGGAGATAGAGAAAGAGGATCAGGAGTTCAAGTTCATCCTCAGCTACGTAATAACTTCATGGGCAGCTTTGGCTACATAAGTCCTTGCCTCAAAAAAACACAGATAAAGGGATAGAGAGATGGCTCAGCAGTTAACAGCATTTGTTGCTTAATCTGGATTCAGATCCCAGCTCCCACATAGCAGCTCACAACAATCTCTAACTCCAGTTCCAGAAGATCCAGTGCACTCTTCTGGTCTCTGGGGGCACTGTATGCATATGATTCACATACAGACATGCAGATAAAACACTCATATACATAAAATACAACATTAAACATTAAAAACAAAGATAAAACAAAAAGAATCTATTCTGTAATAATCAATAGTGCATATCCCTATGGCTAAGATCATGATATCTTCTCACATCTTTGTATATAAATTAAAGATAAAAAATAAATATAGTGACTCTTAGACTAAAAGGAGATAAGATGTGGCGTGCTACTGGGGAGTCAGTCATGTATTTCTTTCCCTCTTTGCTTCCCTTTTTCTAGGTTTAGCTGTTTTGGTTAATCCAATTCTAGTAAATATTCATGTGACTCTTCAAACTCATAGACACCATGTTAACCAGATATTGTAACAACAGACAGACAAAATCTCATTATCTGCAAGCACTTCTGTCTAGCTCACAGTTCTGTGGGTTGAAATTTTGCTCAGAGATTTGGATTGGGATTTTCAGGATAAATGTCACTCAAGTCTTCTCTTCATGCTTAGTAGCAACAATGACATGAGCATGTTCTCATGGAGGATGTCAAGGCAACAAAGTGATAGGGAAAGCACATGATGCCTGATGATGACAGAGCTCTTGATATCTATCTATCTATCTATCTATCTATCTATCTATCTATCTATCTATCATCTATCTATGTATCTACCCTCTATTTTGCTATATATACATATATACTATATATGATTATATATACACATATATGTACATGTGCTTTTTTACTATTTTTTTTTTTTTTTTTTTTTTGGTTTTTCGAGACAGGGTTTCTCTGTGTAGCTTTTGCGCCTTTCCTGGAACTCACTTGGTAGTCCAGGCTGGCCTCGAACTCACAGAGATCCGCCTGGCTCTGCCTCCCGAGTGCTGGGATTAAAGGCGTGCGCCACCGCCGCCCGGCCTTTTTTACTGTCTTAAATATTGACTTTAAAATATACACACATCTAAAACTATACAATCTATCTATAAAGAAAGTTTATTTCTGCACTTTAAAACCTACACCAACAAGAGTACTTGGATCTATTGCGGCATCAGAAGTGCATTGTATCCTACTTCTCTGAGATCTTCTGCTATTTCTTGATAGAAGCCCTGAGATGCATCCCAGTACTGGGGACAGTGAAGAATAAAAGCTGTGTAAGGACAGTGCCTGCTATGGCCAAAGAGAAAGAAGGATAAGACACACTGGATGACAGTGAAATTTCTAATGTGGCACATCAGGGCAACTGAAACCAGGGTTGGGGTAAACGGGATGGAGGGATGGAGGCACGGGGAAGGGAAATTATGGTCTTAAACACCACCAGAAATAAAGAAGGCAGAGCAGACAAAAGAGAGGAGGCAACCAGGAGGAAGATGAACAGGTTACATGCAAATTCTTCTGTTTCTGCTTCTTTCCAACTCCAAAGGGGTTGGGGAATAGAAAGGATAGGAAAATAGACAATACTATGTGTACATTAATGAACATTACCTAAAAGAAAGGACTCAGTTTGTTAAACCTCAAATCCTACTAACATTGTCAGATTCCAAAAACAGAATAATTTATTATAATCCATTATCCTAAATTCACAGAGATCTAGGCAGGAAAACAAATGGGTGTGAGACAACTTCTACCAACAGCTACCATGTGATCTCATGGCCCCCACTATTCAAAGGCAGTTTATCAGTGATATGACCAAGCCTGGAACTATGATTTTGTTGTAGTTTTAGTGGTACTGATTGAGGATTGAACAAAGAACCTTGTACATACTAGGCAAGTATAAAACACTGTACTATATCCCCAGCAATCAATATTTTAACCACCAATAATAATGATAAGATTAACTAAGTGTCTCACTTGAAATGTCTTTTCCATTCTCCTTGTTTGAGCATGTATTAATAGCCTGGAAAGGTCAGTTTCATCTTGCAATGTTTTATGTAGCCTACAGATAGCCTTTTGATGGTCTACTTTGAATTTCATTATTGTGTAAATATCAGATGTATGTGATATATACATGCTGTTGTAGGATATTTGATCACACTGTATGAAGATGTCTGTTTTACATCACCTACCTAAGGCACCTTCTGATTGTTTAATAAGAGCTGAATGTCCAATAGCTAGGCAGGAAAGGATAGGTGGGACTTCCAGGGAGAAAGAGGAACTCAGGAAGAATCTGAAAAGTGGGGAATTTGCCAGCTAGACATGGAAGAAGTCAGATGTACTGTACTGAGGAGAGATAACGAACCATGTAGCAGAATGTAGATTAATATAAATGGGTTAATTTAAGTTTTAAGAGCTAGTTGGGAACAAGCCTAAGCTAAGGCCAAACTTTCATAATTAATAAGAAGTCTCCATGTTATTATTTGGGAGCTGGCGGTCCAAAGAAAGACCCATTACAACATACCACATACAAATATACAAGTACATGTACTTATGCATGTGTGTATGCATATATTTAGCTTGATTATACATCTGTAATTTCAATTTTACAAAGTAAAAGTAAATTGAAAGAGTAAATATTAGGTGACTCCATTGCAAACTGATATTCAGTATATTCAATACATGAAATGTGCACCATTCTAAGCATTGCAAGTGGGTCTAACTCAACTCTCCATCTTCTGATGTCCTGTGTCAACCTTCTGATTTAAGATGTTTCTTCTCTAGGGCATTATACTTATCAGAAATTCCTCTGATTCTCTGCTGTCTCCTCCTCCATCTCAGTGCCCTCTGCTTAATCAGATAATGTTTAAAAGAGACCATTCCTGAAAATATAAAGTGATCATGTGCTGGGGATACTGTGAATGTGTTGCCCTGATTAATTGATAAATAAAACACTGATTGCCCAGTAGCCAGGCAGGAAATATAGTGTAGATGGGATAAGAGCGGAGAATGCTGGGAGGAAGAAGGCTGGGTCAGGAGACACTGCCAGTCGCCTTGATGAGTAGCAAGATGTAAGCTACAGTAAGCCACGAGCCACGTGGCAAGGTATACATTAATAGAAATGGTTAATTTAAGATATAAGAACAGATAGCAAGAAGCCTGCCATAGCCATACTGTTGATAAGTAATATAAGTCTCTGTGTGTTTACTTGGGGGATGCTAGTGAGAGAGATTTGTCCTGACCATGGGCCAGGCAGGACCAGGAAAACTTCAGTTACAATCATGTGGTTAAAAAGGTTTGTATTTATGTATGAACTTAGTATAGTTTTTCATGATGCTAGTCCAAAGGACCCTTCATCTCTGGTTTGGAAATCTTTGTAGAAACATCTTCATGGTCACAAAATACAGAGTTCTATAACATTGAGTCTAGGCTTTTAGGCTTCAGATGTCTTTCAGTTCTGTTTTACCATACTACCCTCCTACTTTCTGAACAAACTTTCTTAAAAAAAAATAACAGCTTACTTGTGTGTATTTGTGTGTACCTGCATATGGGCTTGTGCACCTGTAAGTGCAGATGCCCACGGAGAAAAGCAGCACAGGGGTCCACTGGAGCTGGAGTTCCAGCAATTATGAACCACCTGACCTAGAAGCCGGGAACAGAACTCTGGTCCTCTACAAGAGCAGTAAATGCTCTTAACAGCTGAGTCATTACTCTATTCCCCTGAACACATGTTCTTACCAACCAAAAAGAAAAGGATAGCCATGAAGCAAAAACCCAGTATGGGAATCTAGGCTTGGTTGTCTGCTTTTTGCATAGCTGTTTCTCAGCAGCATACAGGTAGTGCTTTATATTCTCAGGTTTCTCTGATTTTTTTTTTTTTAATCATGAAATTGATTTCATTTGTATTACTCTTTCACCATTTGGGATGTCTTTTTGTATGCTGTGAATATGTGTTGTTCTTATTGGTTGATAAATAAAGGTACATTGACCTATGACTCAGGCTTCTTACTAGCTAGCTCTTATAACTTAACCCATAACTATTAATCTATGTATTGCCACATGTTCTGTGGTTTTACCTGTATCCATTACATGTTGCTCCTTGGGTGACATGCTGGCACCTCCTCCTACTCTCCTTTCTCTTTTCACTATCTCTCTTGGATTTTCCTGCCTGGCTCCATCCTGCTCTGCCATAGGCCAATGCACCTTTCTTTGTCAACCAATCAGAGCAACACATATTCACAGCATGTAGAAAGACATCCCACAGCACTTTTCTGTCTAATCAAAAAGGAAGATTTTAATTATAACATAGTAAAATTATATATAACAAAGTAGTTAGCAAGAAAGAATTAGTTATAATATCTAGTCTATTTATATTTGGCAAAATTAGAAAATATTCTACCATCTATCCTATTTTGTGAGTCTAAAGTTTTATATCTAATTTATCTTTTATCATGACTAAGGAAAACTATAATTATAACTATCTAGTCTTCAACCTCCAGAAAGATATATTACCTGAACAGGAAGTGCATTACAAGCAACTTCCATAATTTTAGAAATGATAGAGATAGCTGGCTGCCCAGAGAGTCACCCAAAGTTCCTCTGTAATGTTGGGGCATCCATCTTCAGCCTTTAGGTCTAGAGTCTCTCAGTCACTTTTCCCTGTGTCCTGTAGAATTTCACCTCTGTGAAGCAGGAAACTGAAGGACTATTTTGCCTTGTTTTGGCAAAATTCAGTGGTCATTTTCCTATGGGTCCTGCATGTCCAGTCGATACAACATATTATCAAGCAGTCCAGACAAAGAACAGTTTCTTTCCCAAATGGCCAGTTTTGCCAAAAAGAAGATAAACTCCATATGGAGTGTCTTCAATGCCCCTCTTCCTCTTTGAAGCAAATCAGTGCTGCCAGGAGCAGACACGCCTCACTGTCCAGAAAAGTCTTAAGTTCTTAAAACATTTTAAATGCCATATTCTGTATGTCTTTGAAGTTTTCTGAAGATTACCTACCTAATTGAAATATATCTATGTATACCTAGAAAACTTAACTAACATGACTATAAGTTTGATTATCATAGATTACTAATTATTAATCTGTATTTTTAAATTATACACTACAATTTTAAATGAGCTGCATACACTTAATACCTTAAACAAGAGTAGAAATATATATATATAGTATAACAAGATTAACTTTAAATTTGTGTCAATAAACCAAAATCCATAACAATGTAAAACGTTTCAAACAAGTCATTGCTCTTTAAAAGCAGATTAAATAATCTACCCTTTCATCCTATCATATCTATATCATAGGTCCAGCCAAGAGAACAACTGAACACAATATTTCACCCATTTATTCATCTGACACATGTACATTTTTCATAATCTGTACCATAAATATCTGTCTTAAATGCAAGGAACATAAAGTCCACTGAGACATGATCCCTATTCCTGCTGTCTAGGAGCTATGTCCTCTGTTCTGAAAGAAAACAAGTCAAAAGGATCAGCAAATCAGTGGCAGTTGGTACCTGTCACTGATGCACTGAAAAGAAGCAAGGAGTTTGAGTTGCATTTAGAAAGCTGAAGTGTGAGGGAAGCCTCCTAAGAGGAGATTTGAAGCAGGATGCCTCTTCCCAGACCACAGGAACACCAAATCATGTGATAGCTGCTATGTTTCATTGGTCTTTCCTGTGCTCTAGAATCAGCCAATAGAGCCTCTGAGGATGGAGGAGTGTGTTTAAAAGAAGCACGTTCCAAAGAGACCTACACATCCATGTTTAGTGTAGACAATTCACATTAGCCAAGCTGTAGATTCAGTCTAGGTGTCTGCCAGCAAGAAGTGGGTAAGCCAGGTTAATACAGCTGTAAATAAGAATGATTTAGTTATTTTTATATGTGTATGTATATTTTGCTTGCATTTATGTATGTGTGCTACATGTGTGCCAGTACCTGAAGAGCCAGAAGATGACATCAGATCCCCTGAAACTGGAGCTACTGATGCTTGTGAGTCATGATTCGGGTGCTGGGAATTGAGCCCAGGTCCTGGGCAAGAGCATCATCTTAACCTCGATGAGCCAACTCTCTAGCCCTCATAGTCTACATATTGACATCATGTTAAAGTAATCTTTATGTTGAATTTTGAGAAGTTATAAAAAGTACTGTTGAAAATTAGATAATTCCAAAGAAATGGAAATTATTTTAGCCAAAGTCCACTCAACTACCATACCTTGTGGTAATTTTTTTCAAGTAACCAAAATAAGCATAGGTTTGATAGTTTGCACACATTTAACTATTTCTCAAAATTCCAGTATATTTAGAACTGTGAAAATGAAGTGAGTTTGGCCTAAACCTGCTGCCATATTTGGATGATCCATTTTGGCTAATGCTACCTTTGCACATAGTGAATTTTACTTTAAATTTACATGTGAACAAATTACAACTTAACCTGACAGTGTAGACCCTTGTAAGAGAGCAGCTGAATCCCTGCCAATCACAGCATCCCATCACCAGCATGTAACAACAGAACAACTAAGTCTCAACCCACGACAGCATTTGATCTTCAGCTAGCCACACACTGCAGACTGATCTGACATGTCCATGTAAGGCAAATGCCCGCTACAGCCAATCAGGTTCCTTCTCTGCCTATAAATACAACCTGTACTCCTGACAGAAAGGGACATTTTGAACCATCTTGGATGACTGCCCAGCTCTAGAACCTTTTTTCTTGTTCAAATAAACTTTGTGAAAATTAACTTGGGTCTCAGATTTTCCTTTACTGATACCATTACTTGTGGGAACCAGTTTTGTTTTGTCAAAGGATCCTGTAAGCTGAGTTGAGAAAAAGAGACTAGAAGAAATTCAGTTCATGGTTTATAAAGTACTAGAAGGATTGAAAGCTGCACTCCAGTTGTCAAGGCCTCACTGTGACATGGGTGACATGCTACAAATAACAGAAGGCGTGTGTGGGGTGTGTGTGTGTGTGTGTGTGCCATGCCCACAGAGGCTAGAAGAGCATGTCAGATACCCCAGAACTGGAGTTACAAGTGGCTGTGAACTTTCTAACGTGGAGGCTGGGGATCAAATTCTGTCCTCTAGAATTTCACTAAGTGCCCCCAACTACAGACTCATCCTTCTAGCCCCTCTTTCCAATTTTAAAGTGGCACTGTTGTGAATCCATTCAGTCACATAATCATGTCTTAGGAAAAGTGTATCGAGTGAGCTGTATCCCGGGAACCATTCAGAATGTGTCAGTGAACGAAATAGGCTATAACCAACGTGACTGTGACAGGTAGAAATGGTCCGCAAACACAACAAGCAAATGACTAGAGGATTCTATCATAAACTAAACTGATAATTCTTCCCATCCTAGTCCACATTCCCACTGAGTGTCAGATTTCCTTCATCGGGGGAATCTGTGTCCAATAATATTGAAAAAGAAACCAAGAGTGACCTTTTCAAGTCCTTAGTAGTTGAGTGAAGGATGCACAGCAGGACATAGGCAAATATTATAAAAGGCAGATTATCCCAAGGGGTTAAAAAAAAAAAAGCATTACAAAGGGTTCCAGAGGACTCAGGAAAAGAATTTTTTTACTTGAATAAGTAAGATGACGAGAAATGAGGAAATGGAATATTCCATCAGAGACGGAAGTGTTAGTTTTAAAGAGCTTAAAGAATAGATGTGACAAGTCTCACTCCAAGAAAGCATTTCAACTGTGTAATAAAAATACATTTCCCAAGTTGAAAAATATGTTTTTAAAAAAATTTGGCTGATTTCAAACCTCAAAGAATGAAAGCTCTGAGCTTGGACTAGTCCAAAAGGAATATTTACATAAGGTTTTGTCAACTGCCTGTGTCCTTGTTCTGAGATTATTTACTTTTGGTCATGTATGTCTCCTTTCACAGCTGGTGTCACTCAGCAAGTGTGCTTTTGTGAAGCATAAATTAAAATTAAAATCTAATTTTCTTAGATTAGAGGTCGTTTCACTGGTTAAGTGAAATCACTTTTGAAATACAGGGCAATATTAGGTAAAGATGGAGGCTGTGTCACAACTGCCAATCAAACTAAAACCCAAAGTCTGAAGGGAATAGATCATGAATGAAACACTCAGCAATGAAGGCTCCTGTTGTTAGGTTGATGTTTTTGTAAGGGCTGTAAGAAAAGAATAATTCACTCTTATTCTCCAAAGAAATGGGTCTTACCTAATTCTAATTTTTTTAAGCAGATGTACAAACAAGGAAAGTGAGTGGAGCAGGATGGAGAAAAGCAAATGTGGATAGAAAAAGAATAGAAAATCTTTGCAACTCCAAGAGGACACGGGTAAGGCAACAAATACTGGACCAATTAAAAGAATGGACCTAGTTATTACAGTTCATTTTTGCATCATGCTTCCTGAGTTAAAATGTTTTTCATACACCACATTTTTTGAGCTCAAAACAATTCTCTACCTCTATTAATCATTAATTATCTACTAGTCACTACTATTTATAAAATAGGCACAATGAAACCCCACTATTATCTACGGCTAAGTCTTGAGCTATGGTTGTTTAAAATCCTTCCTAAGAAAGAAGGAAACATCATAGTATCCATGAAATAAATAACACCAAATAGGTCTATTACAACTGATTTTTTTAACATTTAAAAGAAAGCTTTAGAAAATCAATCAATCAACTGTTCTCATTTTCATTGAGTGTCTCTTATTTGTTTGATCTTTTTGTGCTAGGTACTATGCTAACTGATTGGGATAAAATTCAGTGGCCTTGTCTCCATTCTCAAGAAGTCCACGGTTGAGGTGGTGATCAGTGAAAGTGATCCAAGTGCAACAGAATAAGATGATATGTGTATTGGTCAGGATTCTCTACAGGAACAGAACTGGTATAGTGTGTGTGTGTGTGTGTGTGTGTGTGTGTGTGTGTGTGTGTGTGTGTGTGTGTATGTGTGTGTGTATGTTTGTGTGTGTGTGTGTGTGTGTGTGTGTATTAATACATATATGGGATTTATCAAAATGGTTTACAGGTTATGGTCTAACTGTTCTAACAATGTCTGTCTCCTGATGGAAAGTCCAAGAATTCCATACTAGTTCTGTCCATGAGGCTGGGCATCTCAGCTGATTTTTAGTACATGCTGGAATCCTGGAGGAATGACCTTGCCAGGGAAAGCAGAGGCAAGCAGGCAAAGAGAAAAGGCTTCCTTCTTCCATGTCCTTTATATAAGCTGCCACTAGCAGGTTTGGCCCAGATTAAGGGTGAATCTTCCTACCTCAAAAGGTCTGAATTTAGACTTGATCTTTTCACTTCAAATGATTCAAACAAGAAAAATCACTCAGCTGAGAAGCTCCCATGGAACTGGACCTGGCCCTCTGGATAAGTGAGACAGCTGATTAGCTTGAACTGTTTGGGAGACCCCCAGGCAGTGGGACCAGGGCCTGTCCTTGGTACATGAGCTGACTTTTTGGAACCTAGAGCCTATGCTGAGACACTTTGCTCAGCCTTGGTTCATAGAGGAGGGGACTGGATCTGCCTCAACTGAATCTACCAGGCTGGGCTGACTCCCCAGGGGAGACCTTGCCTTGGAGGAGGTGGGAATGAGGGGTGGACTAGGGGAGGAAGGCTGGGGGGTGGGAGGAGGGAGGACAGGGGAATCCGTGGCTGATATGTAAAATTAAATTAATTATAAAATAAAAATATTTTTAAAAAAGAACAATCCCTCAAATGTGTACCCAGCCACTGTGTACTAGTGTTTCCAGATATAGTCAAGTTAACAACCAAGAACAGCCACCAGAGTATAGCAATGCAGTAGAGGAAAGGATGTATTGGGTCACAGAAATTCTAAATATTTCAGAAGAAGAACCCCGCCCCTGGTGTATGGAGGAGCCAACAAAGTGGAAAATAATCAAAACAAATTGTATTTAGAAACTATAGAGTTTAACGCACTCAGTGTAAAGTGGATACCTGGGGACAGAGAGAGATGAAGTTGGAAAAATAGGTGGAAGATTGCTTATGAAAGGATTTGTAACAAAAATGTCTACATTTCTACAAATAGTTAATTAAATAGTGGCCAAAACTGTGAGGCTCAGAACTGCTATCAGATCTGTATACTAAAGAGCAATGTCGATTATGCACTGTGGAGTCAAGGATGTTATCAGAAACTTGTGGTGATATGTTGTGTACCCTAATAAAATTTGCCTGAAGACAGAGAACACAATGAGCCACTAGATTAAACATAGAGGCCAGGCAGTGGTGGCACACACCTGTAATCCTAGCACTCAGAAGGCAGAGATCTCTACGTTTAAGTCCACACTGGAATACATGAGATTGACTCAGTCTAGGAGAGGAAACAGAGCCAGGCAGTGGTGGCACACACCTTTAATACCAGTACTGGGAAGCACACATGCCTTTAATCCTGGGAAGTGATAGCTGAGTGGAGAAAGGTATATAAGGCCTGAGGAGACAGGAACTAAAAGGCTTTTCAGCAGAAGCATCCCTTTCAGTTAGCGGCTTTTTCGGCCGAGGAAGCTCATTCAGCTAGAGGCCTATAGGCTGAGGCTTTTCAGCCTGAGGAGTTCTAGAGGAAAGAGGGAACTTGTTCCTTTGTCTCTCTGATCTTTCAGCATTTACACCAATATCTGGCTCCGGGTTTTTATTAAAAGACCATTTAGAAATTCAAGCAACCAAAACTGACTGTAGAGCCTGTGGAGATGGCTCATTGGTCAAGAGTCCTTGCTGTTCAAGAGTGGGTGCTGAGGACCTGGGTACAGTTCTCAGCACCCACACCTGGTAGCTCACCACCCCCTATAACTCCAGCACCAAGGATTCTAATGCCGTTTTCTAGCCTACTAGGGAACTCACGTGCACAGATGTACACACAAACATAAATACATATACATGATTATAAATATTTTTAAAGAGACTGTAATGTAGACAAATTTCTAAACAGCCTTATTAAATAAGAAACACAGAGCCAATGCTGAAGATCTTTGCCTGGAAAAATGGGATACATTTTAACATCATGCAGTTAGTTGGCACTTATAAAAATATAATTTTGGTGGGGAGGATAGGAAAATTGATCATTTGGGCTTGAGATTTAAAAGACATTAGAGGATGTATTTAGCATTAGATAAAGGACTTGAAAAGGGATGCCTTCCATTCTACCATTGGTTGTAAGATCAAATATATATATATATATATATATATATATATATATATATATATATATATATATATATAACTAAAAATGTTTTCAAAGAAAAACTAAAAGTTCATAGTCTTACATATAGTAAAAATTATTATGCATTGTCCAAGTAGATAAAAAAGATACTTTTCTACTTGCCTTAGTTGGGGAGGAGATTAATAAACTGACAAGTAAATTTATGTCTTTTAACATTCGGTTGATCCAAGTCATTCAGGCTGATGACTTCATGTTCTTGGACTGGACTCTCACCCAGTTCCTGAACCCTAGAGGGCTGACAGTTTATACAACATTTTCCAGTCTTCTCTGTTGGGACCTTGTCCTGCTTTTCCCTACCTTACTCTCTGGAGCTTTATTCCAGCTCCTATCACTAGTATCTCTGTTGTTTGTGTGTTAATGTCAAGATATTTCCGGCTATTGTCTCAGAAGCTATTGGAAGCACAGAAAAGACAAACTGAATATTAAGAGTTCCTTGCGGGGTCAGGAGAGATTGCTCAGTGGTTGAGTTGCTTGCCAGGAAAGAGTAATGAACCCACATAAATGCTGGGCAGATGTGGTAGACCCCCTGTAATTCCAGACTCAGAAAACAAAGATGGGTCCCCAGAATAAGCTGTCAAGCTCTGGGTTTGATGAAGAGACCTTATCTCAATGAATACTGTAAAAGAACAATGTAGATGTAACCAACCTTCTTATTAAATAAGAAACACAGAACCAATGCAAAGAAGAAAGCCAAGAGGTCAGAGCTAAGAGCTAAAACCTTACCCTTCCTCCTGCAGTGGTCCTACCTCTCTGAACTCACTACCCCTGTGTTAAAGTCTTCATACAGTGTTCCTGTTCTGCCTTCTCATTGGTTGTAAATCCAACCACATGACCGCCTCGTCACGGCCTGTCTGTATAGGCCTCCAGGTTTTCCTTGCTTGGTATTGAGATTAAAGGCATGTGTGTCCAATAATGGCTATATCCCTGAACACACAGAGACTTACCCAGCTCTGCCTACCAAGTGCTGGGATTACAAGTGTACGCCACCACTGCCCTGCTTTCCTATGGCTTGCTAATAGCTCTGACCCCCAGGCAACTTTATTTATTACCATACAAATAACATTTTAATACAAGTAAAATATCACCATAGAACAATCAAGGATGAGTCTTAATACACATGCGCATGCCCTCCCACACACCATATCCACACACATATTCATACATATGCATATCACACAGACACGCGCGCGCACACACACACACACACACACACACGCACACACACATTCATACATGTACATGTTAAAAATGGGAAAAAGAATAAAAATAATTCCTTTGGGTGCTCTAAAGTGAATATATTAAGCTGGCAGACCACACCAAAATGAATTTTACTATGCAGGTTAAATATTGGTCATCCACACAATTGCAACGGCAAGCCCTTATTTCACTGCTTACAGACACTTGGAAAAATTTTTTTTTAATATATTAAAATCACACACAAAAACACATTGTTGGGCATCTGAGCTCTTTGAAAATTTGAAAATTAGACTTGGTTACTCTACAGTTCACTGAGGAAACTGATAGCAATGGGAGCCACAGGCTGACATGAATGCTACTGGACTTGACAACCTGAGTTTCTTCAAACACAAGTGGTACCCTTATACACACTCAAACACACACACAGATACACATAAAATAAACAAAGTATCAGCATGTAAATACACATATAATACACATATTTGCTGGATATTAGTGCCATAATGCCCGTATTTTTATTTATTAGCTATTTTTCTGTTTACTATTTATCTCTGGTATCTATAAACATATCTGTTACATGGAGACAGTCATTGAATATTTGTTGAATAAACAAACACCAGAAGCATTAGGGCTTCAAGCTGTAGTCCCAAACTCATCATTTCTTCAGGTGTATTTTTAAAAACTCAGCTAAAATCCATGACATGAAAAGTTGGAATTTTATCATTTCTTAAGCACTAATCCACATTTCAAAGAAAATGCTAAAAAGAAAGTCAGGTACCAAATTGGGCTAGTGTGGGAGACATCCAAGAAAAGGGGGACCATGGGAATAAAAACAGGTGTGAGGGTCAAAAGTGAAGGAAAGATAAACAGTGAGTATGATAGAGTTTTCACCATCTGAGGTGCCAATTGTAGCCTGAATGTTTAGGTTACTGCATCCTTTGTCCTAAGGTCCTTCAATAGATGTGTACTCCTGTGCAGTCTGCCTGAAGGGCTCTGGTCAAGTATTCTACAGCAGTTTTAGTTTTAACTAGAGATAATTGAGAAGGAAAAGTTCTCCCCTCCTTGACGTTGGCATTGTGGGATCCGTCCCCACCCTCAAACCCCAAATCATTTGTTTTATGAAGAGGGTGTAAACATTCTGTTCTGCATTGTAACAAAAGCTAGATTTCCTCGTGAGGATTTGCAGATTACGTCTGGCCAGATGGTGTCTACATCCTGCATTTCCTCCCTGGGCTGAGCTTTGATGATCTTCAGCTGCACAGGCCCCGTGGTCTGCTCAACCTTTTCCCAGGGTGCTGTCAACTGCACAAAATGATTTTTTATGGATCAAGCCCTGGAGAAGTTATTTTATTTAATGGTGTCCAAAAGAATTAAAAAGAATACAAGAACAATGACTCCAAACAAACCTTCACAGAATTCAAATTTAGTCTAGGATGACCTATTTTGTATTTGTTTTGTTTTTGCCTTTTGGTGTATTTAATGTCTTGGACTAACAAGATGGCTCAGTGGGTAGCAGCACTTGTTGCCAAGCCTAATAATCTGAGGACCTGAGTTCGAACCCTGGGAATCATATGATGGAAGAAGAAAACCAATTTGCACAAGTAGTCTTCCTACTTCCATACATCTGCCTCAGTACTCAGTGTGCACACACGTGCACATTCACACACACACACACACACACACACACACACACACTACAATAAACATTTTGCAGATAATAAATATTTTATATGTACAGTGCTTGGCAAAGTGCCTTGTTACATATTTATTAATGTTTTTAAATTTTTTAAATTTAAAATTAAATTTTATTTTTTGTATGTAGGTGTTCTGCTTGCATGTATGTCTGTGTACTACTTGCATACCTGGTGCCCATGAAGGCCAGAAGAGGGCATTGGATCCCCTGGAACTAGAATTACAGATGGTTGTAAGCTGCCATGTGGGTACAAGGAATCAAACCTCAGTCTTCTGGAAGAGTAGCCAGTGCTCTTAACAGCTAAGTCATCACTATAGCCCTAGTATTTATGATCTTTACTATTATGCATCATTAAAAATAATTATTGATAGCTGACCTATTTTGTTTATAATTAATGAATATGTATTATTTATATGTAGTATCCATCCACATATACAATTAATATACTTGATGTATGCTCACTGACTGACAGAATAAATTGTTTTTTAGAAAAGTGTTGTAGTTTGTTTTTGCTCTTTTGGGGGAGCCTGCCACCCAGCTCCTAAATAAATCACACAAGGAGGCTTATTCTTAATTATCAATTATGCCCAGCCTTAGCTTGGCTTGTTTCTTGCCAGCTTTCCTTAACTTAAATTATTCCATCTACCTTTTGCCTCTAGACTTTTCCCATTCTCTTACATCTGAAAATCTTACTCTTATTCTGTGGCTTGCTGTATAGCTGGGTGGCTGGCCCCTGGAGTCCTCCTCCTTCTCTGGCTACTTCTTTTTCTCACTCCTCCATCTCTTTTCTTCTTCCTCCTCCCAGATTTCTCCTTCTATATATTCTCTCTGCCTGCCAGCCCTGCCAATCCTTTTTTGTAGACAAATTTCTAAACAGTCTTATTAAGTAAGAAACACAGAACCAAATACAGAGGTATAAGCTGTAGAGATCGGAGCAATAGCCGCCAACTAACCTTAGCTTACCACCTCTCTGTAGCTTCCCAAGAGAGACTGTACAGTTACTTTCTGCTCATAGCTACCACAACAGTATTATTTCACAGTCCTAAGAATGGTAGTTGAGTGAGAACCAGAAACAGGAAGAAATTACTGAATAGCCTGCAGTGACAAAGAAAATACCTTGATAAAGTCTGTGCTTGCATTTCAGAAACCCTAGGCCTCATACATTATTTTTATAGTCTTTAATAAACCAAGTGTAAGATAAAAAGTAAAGAAATATTTCAGATGCCAGACCATGACATGATTAATATGACTACAAGTTCCATTGTAATGTCTAACTACTAACTTTCATTTCTTTATATCCTAATAGTTGGTAATAATAACATTCAAGGATTAGCAAATTGCATTACATTGTTAAATGAATTGTATAAGTACAATATCCTGAACAAGATTAGAAAATATATATATAGCATTTTCTAACAATATCAATCTCAATATATATAATTTGTATACAATATATAAAAATCCAATCCAATGTAAAGTATTTAAAACTAGTAACTGTCTTTTAAAAGTAGATTCAATAGTCTACCTTTTATCTATATCATATCTATATCCTCTCTTTTCTTTTCAGAGTAGATTCAATAATCTACCCTCTATTCTATAATTTCTATATATCTTCTTTTTTTTTTTCAAACAAGAACCTTAAATCTAATCTTCCTTGTTTAGCCCTTTTCCTAACCATTAACACTTTTTCTTGCCTTGCTATTGGCCATTCAGCTCATTATTAGACCATCAGGTGTTTTAGACAGGCACAGTAACACAGCTTCACAGAGTTAAACAAATGCAACATAAACAAAAGTAACACACCTTAAAATAATATTCTACAACAGAAAAGTCTGTTTTTTCCACCTTATTCCTTTTGTTTTTTTCTGCCTCGACTGTCAGGAGTCACTTGTCCCTTGAGACCAGTTAGCATGCATTTTCAGACATGAGATGCCTGGCCTTGCAACATCCTCTCTCTTCCCTGCTTTCTCCAGAGTCATTAAGGAATGTTTTTCGATTCCAGAATTATTCCTCTTATCCCTTCCACCCAATTCCTCGATCCTTGTGAGAGATGATGTCGTCTATCTCCTTTTGCTTCCTTAAGTGTTTTCCTTTGGGAACTTGTTGCTGTGATACTTCATTCTGAGAGGGGGCCTACGTAACATCTGACTCCCCAGAGCACAGCAAAAACCAGCAGGTTGTCATCTCACAGGAAGTTCTTAGGGGCTTTAAGAGGAAACCTCAGAATTTTACACTCTGGAAAGCATTCACATATCAGCACACACTCACCCAAAAGCACAGAACCCAGACTAAACGTGGTATCTCACCCAACTGTCTCACCAAGTCATTGTACTGGTACCTTGAATGAATCCACCATCCCTCCTTCCCTCTATCTTGCTACCAAAGAACCAGACAATTACTTTCAGTTATTCTACAAAAGGGAGGTTCATGGGAGTAATTTCTATCAACCCTTCGCACAATAGAGTAAAAATAACCCTTTATGTTTATTTATCTTATTTGTTTTTGGTGCTAGGGATTGAACCCATTTATGAGGCAAGTGCTCTACCACTGAACTACATTCCCCACCACTGTGATTTTTATTGTTTAAAGAATTGCCTTCACTATCATCAGCATCTTTATTGCAGAAGGAGATGCTGACCTCTCCCTAAGCGAGCACGTACCATTCCTGTGTTAGAAAAGCAACTCTTAGCTTTGAAATAACATTGGCTCCCATCATTCTCAGCTCCACACCCCCTCACACAGTAAAGTGACTGCTGTGAACAAATTTGGGCATGTGGCTTGCTGTTCAGCTAGGCTAAGGGTACGCTTCCCGATTGTGTGGGGCATGCCCCTGTATTCCACCAAGGGGTGTTTCAGCTCTGGTTTTACCAAGCTGGTAGAAAGGCTTGTCCATTTCTAAGAAAACTGTAAGACAAAAATCTTGTGAATGCATTTTTGTGCTTCACTTACAAAAATGTCATCATAATAATTTTGTAAAGTGTTAGAAAATGTTGGGGGAAGTGTCAAGAGCAAACAAACTAATATCTAACAGCTGAAAAATCTTCTGTGTCTGCATTTCTAAAGGCTTGACTCATGTGCAGAAGTTTGGAAGATACTAATACTTGGAATCCATCTCCAACAATTCCACTTTATGTGGTGAGGTGCAGCATGTCCCCAGCACCAGGGTTTCTGCACAAAACTCCAGGCAATTCTATCTGAAACAACAATTGTGTGTGTGTGTGTGTGTGTGTGTGTGTGTGTGTGTGCATGTGCCTCTATGCTGGCATGCATGTGCTTGTATTTATGTGTGTCTGTGTGTATGCACATTCCTGTGTTCACATGTATGTATGTGCCTCTATGTGTTTGCTTGTGTGTGTGTGTGTGTGTGTGTGTGTGTGTGTGTGTGTGTGTTTTCAGAATCTGAGTAAAAATTTACTTACACTCCTTTCCTTGGACTACTAAAAGACACTGCCTCTTTGTGTGAGAATATACATTTGGTAGTGAGTTAGAAGGTTCTGTTACACCTACTGGGAATGTTTGGTTTATGCTACTGTTCAAGTCAGTTGTTTATGGATTTCTTTCTCTGTGTCCTATTTATTATTGAAAGCATGGTTTTAAAGCTTCATACTACTATTGCATTGACCTCAGAGTCTCTTTGAAGATCTACCAATTATGACCTGGTCAAACATATAATGTGTTTACAGTTGTATTTAGGATAGGTATATTATGTACAATTATGGCCTGGTTATTGTTTCATTTGTAAATAAAGCATGACATAAGTAAATACAATTTTCTGTCAAGTTAATGGGGGTGAGACTTGTAATGGCTATTCTTCATTGTCAACTTGACCACATCTAGATTAACTAAAACCCAAGCAGCTAGACACACCTGTGAGAGATTCTTCCTGATTTGATCATTTGAGATAGGAAGACCCACCCTAAATCTGGGCCACACCTTCTTATGGAATCCTTATAAATGATGTGGAAGAAGAAAGCTTTTGCCTGCTTGCCATCATTCACACTGGCAAGTTCATATATCCTACTGCAGGACCATACCATGTAAGTCACTCTAATAAATCATATATATTTCTGTGGTTGGAAATCTTAAACCATTTATCCTGAAAATGGAGACTTTCTGTCAGTATCCAGAAACTTTGCAGACCAAGAAAGACAGGAATCATTTAACACAAGGTACTGAAAACACATGTCACTTAAAATATTATCCCCGAGACAATTAGGGGCTGATAAAGTCTCATAATAATAACTGGTTTTAGAGTTGTCTTCCCTGTAGTTTACTGAAATGCTTTAAACAATTGCATTAACTTCTTCATCAGGTAATCCATAAATCTCCATTTTGTATGTGTGTGAGTTCTGATAAAATCGGTGGTTTTTTATATTTCCTAATATTGCTTTATGCTCCTTATGTCCCTTGCTGAGGAGTCTTCACATTTGGAAATGATGTCACTGCTTCCAGATCTCATAGACCACCCACTGTTGGGAGCTAAATACCTACACTGGAGAGTGGAGGGGGGCACACGTGGACATATCTGCAGAAGTGGGGCTGCACAATGGCACAGTTGTGAGGAGGCTTTCAGCATCTTTGGATCTAGGGGACATAGTGGTGTGAGCTTTAAAGCTAGGTTCTGCATCAGCAACACCATGAGGATCCTCAGCAGCAAAGGTTCCTGGGATCCCTCTGCTGCTCTTTTCTCGTGCCTGGGAAGTCACAGCTGAGGATGTTGGTTTCTGCACTGAGTCCTGCTGCTCTGTGGATGGGATGACATGGGGTTTCTCCTCCTTCCATGCAATTATCCCTGGGTTTGTTTTTATTATTAAATTTTTGTAGCTTTTTTAAAATGGACTCCAGGGCTCTCCTGTAGCCAGTTTCATCTGTTCACACTGGCTAAATTGTTTTTTGTTGTGGTGGTGGTTATTTTGTTTGCTTGGTGGTTTGAGGTGTGTTTTTTGTATGTGTGTATGTATGTGTGTAAGAAAAGACCTACTTTTTAATTCACCATCTTGCTAGTGCTTTTGCTACTGACTCTTGATTTGATTGTCTCATAATTCTGTAAGGATTCATGTTAACTTGCAGAAATACACCAGTGCAAGCTATTTCTTTCTGATAACAACATAAATGAAATTATGCTTTTGATAGGCAAACCACTCTTATCCATGTAAAATTTTATAAAGCCAAATAGTATAGCTTATTTACTTGTTCATCCACTCATTAATTCTTGACCTGTACAGCATTAACAGGTTTTGCATATAATATCACAATTGCAAATTTCCCCTTTCATGTATATGCATATTTACATTTCTTTCCCTTGTGTGTATAAGTGTGTGACTTTAGTTGTTTTTTTTTAAGAAGAGATTTAGTTTTCAGTGAATTGAGAGGAATAGAGACTTCCCATATAGTACTTGTCTCCTCCACCCTGAGACACAAACCCACCCCTGTAAACTCAACCCGACAATATAGACTCTTTACAAATGACAGATCTACAAATCTACATTGACACATCATAATCACACAAAGCCTGGAGTGCACATTACTAGTGTTCATTCCTTTTTTGTACATTCTATGGGTTTGGTCAAAAACATGATTACACAATGAAGTGGTTTGAGTCACACATGTCCCCCATAGGCTCAGATATTGGACACCTGATCTCCAGGTGGTGGTATTGTTTGGAGAGTTTTAGGAGGTGCATCCTTGATGGAGGAAGGACATCACTCGGAGTGGGCTTTGAGAATTTAAAGACCTCTTCCAGTTTGCTCTCTGCTTCTTCATGCTGTGATTGCATTTAAAGATGTGACCCTGCCACTTGCTACTCTCTATGCCTTCGTGCTGTGATAGAGTCTTATTTCTCTCAAATAGTAAGTCCAAATAAACCCTTCCTTCTGTAAGTTGCGTTGGTCACAGTGCTTTATTGCAGCAACAGAAATATAACTACTACACACGTATTGAACACCACGGCATGACCAAAATTAGTTCCATTTCCCCGAAAGCCCTCTGACCCCTGCTTGCACATCTGTCTGTCTTTCTGGCTCCTAGGACAGACAGTATCAGGCCTTTCCTGGCGGTTTTTCCTCTGTGAGCACATACTTTTCACAGACTGGCTTCTATCACCAGGAACACTCATTTTCCTTTTCTCCATGTCTTTGTGCTGCTTAGTTCTTCGTTACTTTTCATAACTGAGACGTATCCTATTGGCCAAATAGACCACACAAACTTGGCTTATATATTCACTTGCTAAAGCAAGACAGGTTCAAGTCTTGGTAACTATAAATAAAGCTCTGATAAGGATTTACATTCACATTTGTGTATAGGTAGAATTTTTCACCTCTTCTGGGGGGATCCCATGGAGCATGGTTATTGAAATGAGTAATCAAAGTATGTTTGGTTTTATGAGGAGCAGCCAGCATGTCTTCCAGAATGACCGCCCCAGTCTGTATTCTCAGCAATGATACATGAGAAGTCCTGCTCCTCTGCATTTTCACCAACACTACACGTTGTCAGTGTTCTGAATCTGGATCATTATGGCAGATGTGGAGGTAGTGGCTTGTCAGTTGCTCTAGATTGCTTTTCTGTTGCTGTGATAAAATATTCTGACTAAAAGTAAATAATGGAGGAAATGATTTGTCTTATACTTCTATGTCAGAGTCCATCATGGCAGAAACTCAGGGCATGGACCCAGAGAAGAAACCATGAAGAGAAATGCTGCTTGCTGGCTCACGCCGGCTTGCTCACTAGTTCATTCTAAGCTAGATTCCTTGTCTAGCTCAGGGCCATCTGTCTAGTGATGCCGACAATGGGCATCAATACACAATCAAGACGATTCTCACCTACACGCCCACAGACCAGTCGTTTCTGGATAATTCATCAACTGATGCTCTCCTGTCAGATGACTACAGGAGGCACGAAGTTGATAATGAAAACTAACTGGGACATTAGCATTCTGGGTCTGGACCATTCTAAAAAGTGTGAATAGGTATCACCATATTATCACTGATACTATATCTTGTCAATGTTTTGGATCCAGACCATCCCAGTAAGCACAAAGAGGGATCTGATTCTTAAACAGCATGTCAAACCACAATAAAAACTAACTTTGTCATGTTACCCTACTTTTACTTTACGATGCTAGGGCTTTATTTCTGTGTTTTAACTGAGTTACTTTCTGATTTATATAGGGAAACATCAAAAAAATCATTTTATTTCATGGTCTGACCATTTAATGATTTCTGAGGCATAAAAATTAATTTATTCTCTGCTGGGTGAGAGATGTCAGATAATTTGATTTAGTGGCCTTTTTGTTAGGTCTACTGAAATCAATGGGGAAAACTTTTCGTGCTTATTCCCAAGAAGAAAGCAAATTGGAAACTAGATCAGCACTTTGCAAGGAAGACAATGTGTATACATTGAGTTTTGTCTTGCGTATATAATTCTGGGACTAGGGTTATAAAATCTCTCTCCCTCTCTCCCTTCTCTCTTTCTCTCCTTCTCCTCCCCCCACCTCTCTGTATGTATGTAACTGAGAAAAGCTTTCAGCTTTTAGCATTTGTGAAATATTTTCCTACACTAGAGAGTATTTGTATGTTAGATTAAAAAAACTCCCTAAAATTAAGGTCTGTTCTGATAAGAAAGTAATAAATATAGACCCAGTTCTAATATCCACTGAAAACAAAGGCATGCAACTTCAGTTATTTAAATTGTGCAACCATTTGAAGGAGGACAAGGTGGAGGAAGGAAGAAAGGGAAGAAGAGGTGCAGGAGGAGGAGGAAGAGGAGGAGGGAGGACATCTCAACAAATCTGTGGTTAAGAGTTATCCAGCCCCTGAACTTGGTTTCTTAAAGGATTGATACAGTTCTGAACTAGCAGTTTCATTGAGTGGTTAAGAGCACTGGCTGCTTTTCCAGAGGACATAGATTCAATTCCTTGGTGGCTCAAAACCCTCTGTAAGTCTAGTTAGTCCCAGGGAACTCAATACCTGTTTCTATCCTCTGTGGGCCCAGACATTCACATGGTGTACAAACAAACATTCAGGCAAACATTCGTATACATAAAATAAAAAATACATAAAATAACAAATAAATGTATATTTTAAAAACAGGTTAATATTTTGGACAAATTAATGTAGCTTCATAATTTTGGACTAAAAAAACTCCCCAGAAAGATGTCATTTCTTTGTGTTAATCAATACAGAGGAAAATAATACCATTGAAAGGTTTTCATTTGTTTTCTCTTGACAGCATCTGTTCCCTGAGTTTCCTCTGCTTCTTGCAATGGATGTTTCTACCCTTGTCATCAGCCCTTCCACAAACCTAGCTGCTCCTGAGCTCCATTAGTGTTATCTGCCACCCTGATGATGTGCAAGAAACGTTCCTGACATTTTAGTAACTGCACAGTTGATTTTGCTTGAGCAAATAAAATACATGTTAATGTACATATAATACACATTGTAGATTTCCTTCATACATGTTCTTTGAAGGCCCTTGTGTCTTATGATGCCTACAGTATAGAAATCATTTCCTCCCTTGTTTTGGAGTAACTCTACAGATTGTTTCCCTGCATGTTCAGATATCTCACAGGCAGAGGCCGTGACTACCTTTGCTGAAGATGATCTTTGCAAAGGTCTTTGTGTATCAAACAGCCTTGGAAGATAGCACTTCTCTCTAGAGCAGAAGATAGATTTGTGTACAGTCAGCATAGTGAAGATAACGGCTTTCTCTGTAATAAATTTCACATCACTTCCCTGCAGCACCTTCTAAAAGATACAAGTCTGTCTAATTCTTGGTTTCTTGGCTCTGATTAAAACTCTCTCATGTGAACAAGATTGCCTGGCCCCTTTTACATGGGTCTCTCTATGAATAGGTTGGCGAGGGGAACAAATGCCACCATGAAGGTCACAGTGCTTGCTTTGCTGTAATAAATAGCCCTTTGTCTCTGACTTAAGAATCTTGGGTCTTTTGCCAGGACCCATGAAACCATGACAGTCTGATTTGTTAATGTACAAGCAGGATGACAATTTGTATCTCACAGTAACCTTCCAACTTTTCAAAGCTATCAGGGAGCCAACCAAAGCCCTTTCACAGAAATATTGAAAAGAGGGAGAAAGCATAAGTAATTAGTGAGACTGAATTTTAGATTTACATGTAAGGAAAGAGAGCTCTATACCTGGACAGAAGTTTACCAATTATTCAGTGGGAAAAGCAGAGAAAAGTGCAACAAAATCTTGAGAGATAAACATGTACCAAGACGTTTCCTGTACACACAGAAAGAACCATTGAACTAATTCTGTAGGGTTTGTGGCTCCAAAGGTCAGGAAGCTGAGCTGCTTCTTTGTAAGTCCCCACAGCACAGTTACATGTGGACCTTAATGAACATCACTCCACTGGAGCACTGTTGGTTACTGGAGAAAATTGACCCCAACTTCTCACTTATCTCAATGGGTGGTTGAGGATGTCCTTTTGTGCTTATCAGAGGATTCTGTCACAGGCCAGGGATCTGGTTTTCAAGAAAGTAAAATAGTCTGAGAGGCTCCTGAAGTAACAAGGAACAAGTATTCTTAACAATTCTTCCCTGGGGAATTGAATTCATCAGCTCAGGCAGTGAAAGTGAAGGTGTTGTTTAGAGGATGGTGAGAATGACATCAGAGGACTGAGTAGGGGTTGTTGTTGTTGTTGTTGTTGTTGTTGTTGTTGTTTAAATTCCAGAAGCAGACAAACTCATGAAAGTGTGCTGTCATCTAAGATCAAGAGGAACACTGAGTAACTATGCAGCACTGAGTTATTTTTCAGGTTCAAAATAAATCGGTTTCAAAAGTGTACAAATCAGTGTGTAACCAAGGGCATGTAAAAGATAGTCCTGCTGTATTTCAGAATAAATATTATTTAATCAGAATTATAAGCCCACTTTTAAGAAAAAAGGAGGTGTCATTTAGATCTGGAATATAATTGTCCAAGGTAGCTGGTCAGTTACATCAATGGAATACATGATCCTAGCCACATAAGTAGTATAGAAGATCAATGTTATCTGAGAAGATACTCAGAAAATTAGGGAAGCATGAGTACAAAAGTTAAAATTAATGCCTGTGTGTAAATTGGCAGGAGGCTCAAGGAAACCAATACCCTTCCCTGTTCCTCACCTACCCAAGGAATAGAAGACAAAATAAGAATGATTTGAAGCCAAAGCAGTCTTGTGCTGGAAGGTGCTACACATGATACTGGAGGAGAAAAATAATTGTCACTCTTACAATAGTGCCGTGAATGTCATAGGAGTAGCCAACTACTTATGGTTTAGGATCCAACTCTTTAAGATGAAACCCATATCTATCATTGTTATCAGGGCCAAGAATCTGAGGCTGGGCAGGTAGTAGGCCCTAGAGCAGTGGTTCTCAACCTTTCTAATGCTATAAACAACCCTTTAGTACAGTTCTTCATGTTGTGATAACCCCCATTCATAAAATTACTTTTGTTGTTACTTCATAAGTATAATTTTGCTACTGTAACAAAATGTAAATATCTGCTGGTCTTAGGTGACCTCTGTGAAAGGGTCATTCAACATTCCAAAGGGATCACCACCCACAGGTTGAGAACTGCTTCCTTCCCTAGAGGATAACCTACTACTCTTATACTGCTAAGTAGATATAGCATTTAGCAACTCTTACTGGTTTATTGCTATACCTACAGATTAGTGATTCCCTCAACATTCATGAGAGAGGTGTCTTTCTGTGGTAGATGGCAATTAACAAAGAGACCCACAACTTGTCAAGGTATAAAGAATAAGAAGCTGTAGAATACCCAGAATAGCTTGAATGGGACCTCTATATCCCAAGAGTCAGATGAAAGACTGTAAGGGCCAGAGTCAGTAGATGACTACAAGGAAACAGTGTCTTTGGGTCACAACAGAGCAGTTGAACATATGAACTCACAGCGGTTGTGACAGTATACATAAAGCCTGCACACAAAATTCTGCCAGACCAAATTCCAGCGTGGGGAGGGCAGATAGGCACATCCCAAGCTAAGGAGCTATTGGGGGGGAGATTCGGTTTTCTTCTGTAGTGTGGACACTGCTAAGTCAGCCACATTCTAGTTCATATCCACATACCCAAGAGCATATAAGTAGCACAGATCGGACCCAATGGGTTTCAAAAAAAAGTGGACACAAGTGAGGAAGGAGGACTAATCTTGGAGGAGAGAGTAACTGGATGTGATCAAAATACATTGCATGAAATTCTAAAAGGATTAATAAAAATGTAAATGCAGTTGTGAAGTACATCACTAGAAGGCTGTGTGACTTCTTATCTGTAATTGGACAAAACAGCATGACAAACTTCTTGCTTTGCTTAGAATAAGCTGCAGGGTTTCCTTGGCCTCACAGTGAGCCTTGCCTAATCCTCGCCATGAGTGATCTACTTATGGTCAGGAGGCTGTTCTGCAGATCTCTTGGGATGTTGTGGTCACAGGACTAACACTCACATTAATAGCCATGCTAATGAATTTTGTTCTAACTCTCAAGATTGGAGACCAATGTTATGACACTTTGCCACCAAGCCTGAGAACCTACAACTCATCTCTGGAACCCATATGGTGGAAGTTGAGAACTGTCTCTTAGAACTTGTCATCTGATATCCACACATGTGCTACGTACACGTATACCCAGCACCACAGATAAATAGATAATTAAATGAAAGGGAAGTTTTAAAAACATTTAAAACTGGATTGCTTTTCACCCTCCCTCCTTTTCCCCTCCATCTCTTTCCTCTTTTTGCCTCAGGAGACAATATTCACTTTTGTGTGTCATTTTACAACCTTGTTATATCAGTCACTGTGTTTCAGTTTCCCTTATACTTTGTTTGAAAAAGCGTCACCATCCTTGTTTGCTCGTTGTGTTCAATAAACCCTTAGCGTGACTTTCCTCCAGAGAAAAGCCTTGTTTTTCAACCTTTGAAAATTCTGTCCTGCCATTGTTGAAAGGTTAAAGCAATAGTATATTGCTTTAATCTATAGATTTATGGCTAAAGGTTTTTTAATAAATATAAACAACCTACACATTTGGTTGACCATGTGCATTTTTGTGGACTCTTCTGACTTATTGGCCTTCAACCTTATTTCAAGCTCTTCATAAAGTACAGTATTTTATGTGGCCTCTAAGACTTTAGTATTCTACCTTGTCATATAAGTCCTTTGCATTTTAATGTTGAAAATAGGTTTTAGGACATGGAAATTCTATACATGCATGCTGCCTAGTTTTTGCAGGTCACTAAAAAAATAAGATTTTTCTCTCAAAACTCTCAAAATTTTTATATTTTGGTGTTTTATAAAGCTGTCTATCGCTCTTATAAAATTTTTGCTTAAAGAATCCAGATATTACCATTATAATCCATGCTATAAGTAACTAATACAATTTTGAAAGATATGACATTCAAATCAGTGTGGGTAAAGTTATTACTATTTTGTAGGGGGGGCTGTGCCATGGTATTCATGTGGAGATCACAGACCTGGTATGGTGACCTACACCTATAATCACAGAATTTGGGAGATGAATGTAGGTGGATTACCAAAGTTCAAGGCTAACCTAGACTACAGAGAGACCATACAAGTGAATACAGTGCTGGTCTTGCAAGATGCTAGAGATTATAAAATGACTCTGTCTCATTAGCCTGATTACCACTAGTTAAAATAGTACAATTGTTAATGGGGGCAAAAATCACTTCTGGAGCCTCAGAAGTCTTAATGAAGCAATAGTAAACCCCCAACAAATTAGAAATGCTTGAAGTGCCTTGGCAGAGAGAAGAAAGTAAAAGAAGCTGAGAGAAATGAAATCCTTCAATGACTCTATCATGTAAGGATGAAGTCCCAGCAGAGGACTATGGTCCATGAGAGGGACCAGAGGATCACACATTCACTAAGGCTGTCATATACATACTAGTAGGAAGGTCAGTTCAGAGATGGCTCTCCTCTGTCAGGTAGGGATGACACTTGCATAGGCAGTTATAGAGTGAGGCTTATTAACACAGATGGGGACAATGTTTAGGACCCTCTAGAAACCCATCATCATTTTTTCTAGTTGCTCCTAACTGTAATTTCTAAATTGCTATATAATTCCATACAATTTGGGATAAAGTCTTAATTGACCATGTTGAAGAGATTAATAAAGCAACAGGCCACAATTTCCATGTTGACCAGCAAGACCAGAAGCTGAGCTGATAAGAAATTAAGCCAGTGTGACCCATGAGGACATGTGTAGATGCCTGTGATCATGGTGTCCTTATGAGAAAAAGCCTTGGGCAGCAGCACATGTTCTACTCAGGAAGAGTGGAGGGACAATAGGAGAAGAGCAAGTGCGTGAGTAAGATGTCAAAAGTCTTTGCTCAGTTATGACAGCTGAGAGGACTTTTCAGTTTTACAACTTGTTTTAGTCAGAGTTCTCTCGAACAGTAGTTCGCTTGACCCCACAGGTGGCACACATCAAATATCTTGCTTATTAGATATTTACATTATGATTCATAACAGTAGAAAAATTACAATTATGAAGTAGTAAAGAAATAATTTTATGGTTGGGGGTCACAACATGAGAAACCATATTAAAGGGTCGCATCATTGGGAAGATGGAGAAGCACTGCTCTAGAGGAACAGAAATAATGGAATGATTATATATTAAAGGGGATTTATTAGACTGGCTTACATGGTGTGGTCTGGGTAGCCCAACAATGACCATCTCACACGGGAGAGTCTGAGGATCCAGTTGTTGCTTGGTCTATGAGGCTGGATGTCTCAGCAGCCCTAATCTGGCACCAAAGGCCTAGAGGATTCCTGGGAGCTACTGTATTCAGTCTAGATTGGAATCCCACAGAAGATGACTCTAGTATCAGGAAAGGAATGCTTCAGCAACAGAATAAATGAACTTGCCAATGAGAGTAAGGGCAAGCAGGCAGAAAGAAAGTTTCCCTTTCCATGTTCTTTTATCTGGACTGCCACCAGAAGGGACTGCCTACATATAGGGTGGGCGTCTTGATTCAAATAACCAAGTCAAGGAAATCCCTGACAGGGATGACCAGTGGCTTGAGTTTTTGTTGATTCCAGATCTGTCAAACTGGCAATAAAAACTAACCATCACACAGGTCATTAACAAAATCCAAACACCCCTTAGAAGAAGGACCCTATAATAACATGGAAAGTGTATAGCTTACTACCTTTCTAAGACCATTCCTAAATGGACATCTGACTATCAGTCTCAGCCACTGTACCCCACAAAGCAGAGACAATTACCTAATATTTCAAGAATTATTAGATTTAACACCAGTTCATTTGATGCCACTGTGCTGAGGAGAAAGCCAGCCACAATCTCTTGTCCCACTTGGTCTCTTCAGAGGACCTTTGTCAGCACTCTCTGATGTCAAGAAACCCATCATCATGTTTTTCTAGTTGGTACTAACCATCACTTATAGACTACCATATAATTCCATACAATTTGGGATAAAGTCTTATTCTGCCTTTTAACATCTGGAATGGCATATTTGTTCCTCTATTTTTTTTTTCCAGCAGACACATGGTGACTATTATGTACAAAGAAGTCTAGTGTTGGGAACTGTCTGCTGCTCTTTTCTGATATCCCTGCCCTTTCTGCTTCAAAACTGCCATGTTTAGTTCCACTGTGTTTCAGGAGCCCTTGGTTCAGGTTATGGCCCATTGATGGGCTCTCAGCCTCTTATGGCTTTGTCATCTGACCTTGCCTATAGTCTCCTACCAGTCTCTACTTTTTAAACCCAGTCATCAGCCTCCTAAGATTAAAGTGTAGTCTCTAGGAAAATACTCTGCACCTCCCAACATGGTAGTGAAGTTACACTAATGAAAAACAATTTATCCCTGAGTACAGATTCCCATGTAGTACTCTCAAATGATGGCTGATTCCTCTACCACAGACCTACTTGCTACACAGGTATGGGTATCTGAGGTGGTATTGTGTTCCCCAAAATATTGGGCACCCTAATAAACTTATCTGGGGTCAGAGAACAGAAAAGCCACTAGATACTTAGGATAGGCAGTGGTAGCACACGCCTTTAATCCTAGCATTCCAGAGGCAGAATCCATGTGTTCAAGGATACAGCCAAGCATGGTGACTCATGCCTTTAATCCCAGAAAGCAAACTTTTAATCCCAGGGAGTGATGGTAGAAAGCAGAAAGATATATAAGGCGTGGAGACCAGAAACTAGAAGCATTTGGCTGGTTAAGCTTTCAGGTTTTGAGCAGCACAGTTCAGCTGAGAGCCATTCGGATATGAGGACACAGAAGCTTCCAGTCTGAGGAAACAAGACCAGCTGAGAAGTTGGCCAGGTGAGGTTAGCTGTGGCTTGTTCTGTTTCTCTGACTTTCCAGTGTTCACCCCAATAACTGGCCTCAGGTTTGATTTAATTAATAAGACCTTCTAAGATTCCTGCTACATGTGTCTGAAGGTGCCTTCACTGCATCTTTCCCCTAAACCCACCAGTATTAACATCCCACAGCATCCTGCTGAGCAAAGTGGCACATACCCATAAGTCCAGAGCTTTGGAGTCTAAAATGGGAAAGATCAGAAGTTCAGGACCAACCTGGATTTTAAGAGAACTTGTTTCTAAAAGGAGTTTCAGGACATCAGAATATGTCATCATTCCCTTCCCAATGCTCAAAATGCAGCACTAAGTATTTATTTTTACTTTAATTCCTCTTCCCATATTCTCAATTTAACACAATCTTCTCAGGCCTTCTGGCCCTGTCTGTTGAAACAGCTCTCCTTGACTTCAAGAGTAATCCCCTATTGCTACATGTTTTGCTGAGTTCTCTGTTCTGGTATCCTGGGGTCTTTAAGCAGCATTTGTAACTAAGGTTTCACCTTTCTTAAACTATCTCTGTCATTTGGCCTTCAGATACCAATGTCTCCTGCTTTTTCTCCAACTTGTGTGTGCATTCTCTCTGCTCTTATCTTCAATTCCACACTAGCTTAGTCTTTGACCTCCTCTTATCTGGCATCAGGACCTCCCCCAAAGAGTTCATTCAGCCTTGGATCTTCCCACACCAGCCCTAAGCTGATGGGACACTTCCTTGAGCTCCAGCCCTCCAGAGCCAACCACTTACATTGTGTCTCAAAATGGAACTCCTAAGCTCCAAACCCTCCTTCTCCAGTCCTTCCTGTCTCAGTAACTGGTAACTCTACCTTCCCAGTTGCTCAGGTCAAGGAGTTCTGTGGGACCTTTGTCTTGTCTCTTTTTTTTATTAAGATATTTTTATTCATTCATTTTACACACCAATCAAAGATCTCCCTCTTCCCTCCTCCCGCCCTCCCATCCTCCCCCTCCCAACAAGAAGGCAAGGGCCTCCCATGGGGAGGCACATCCAGTAGAAGCAAGTCTAAGCCCTTCCCCCTGCCTCAAACCTGCACGAGGTGTCCCATCATAAGTAGTGGGCTCTACAAAGCCTGCTCATGCACCAGGGATGGATTCTAATCCTACCACCTGGGGTACCCCCAAGCAGATCAAGCTACATAACTGTCTCAACATGCAGAGGGCCTAGTCCAATCCCATACAGGCTCTACAGCCATTGATCCAACAACTTTCATGAGTTCCCACTAGTTTGGTTTGGTCATCTCTGCAGGTTTCCCCATCATGATCCTGATGCACTTGCTCATAGAATCCCTCTTCTCTCTCTTTGACTAGACTTCTGGAGCTCTGCCTGGTGTTTGGTTGTAGATCTCTGCATCTGCTTCCATAAGTCTTTGAAGAAAAGCTCTGTGATGACAGAATATTTATCGGTCTGATCACTGGGGCCAGTTCAGTTCAGGCACCCTCTCCATTATTTCTAGTAGTCCAAGCTGGGGTCATCTTGGGGATTCCTGGTATGTTCCGTGTATTCCTGATCTCTCCAAGACCTTAATTATGAGGTCTTGTAGATGTAACCAACCATCTTATTAAATAAGAAACACAGAACCAATGCAAAGAAGAAAGCCAAGAGATCAGAGCTGAGAGCCTTACCCTGCAGCTAGCCTCTTAAGCCAAGAGACCTCTCCGAAAAAGAGACCTACTTCCTGTGTGTTTGTCTTTATATAGTCTTTCTGTTCTGCCTTCTCATTGGTTGTAAACCCAAACACATGACTGCCTCATCACTGCCTGTCTGTAGAGACTTCCAGGTCTTCTATGGTTGGGATTGAGATTAAAGGCGTGTGTCTCCAGTGCTGGCTGTATCCTTGAACACACAGAGATCTACCTAGCTCTGTCTACCAAGTGCTGGGATTAAAGGCGTGCGCCACCACTGCCACGTTCTTGCTATGACTCTAATAGCTCTGACCCCCGGGCAACTTTATTTATTAACAAACAATTAAAATCACATTTCAGTACAAATAAAATACCACCATAAAGTCTCTTTCTTTTCTATGGCATATCAAGTGCCGTGACAAATCTTAGCAATTCTGCTTCAAATATATATCAAGAAAATAACCACTTTTGACAGATTTACTACTAATAGCTCAGCCAGCCACCACCAGCCCTCACCTGAATCATTATAACAGCTTCCATCCTTGACCATGGCCACTTCACATACTACTTTTTTTAGCAAGTAGTGAGAATAATTTGTATAGCATACAAACTCAATCTGTTCATACTTCTACTCAGGGCCCACTAATCGCTTTCTAGTCTCAGAAAATTCTAGGCACCTACAATCATATTCTTTCTATCCCATCTCTCTGATTTCATGCTAAATACATCTTTGAATTGCTATAACAGAATGTCTAGTGTTCCACTTATGAAGAAAATGGGGGTTACTAAAGCTCATGATTTTGCAAGCTGAAGGTAATGGATGAAGATTTTACAGTGAATGACAGACAATGGTGAAGTTAAGGTAGCAGAGAGAACAGGAGCAGTCAGGCCTGTTCCTTCAACAACCCTCACCATAACACTACCTTCCACATCATGTCCCCAGTGACCCAAAGATATTGCAGTAGGCCTCATCTGAGGTCCTACCACCTCCCAATAATATCACTCTGGGGACCAAGTATCCGATAACAATGGGTTATAGCAATAATAATAACAACGCATGTATCATATCTTTTTTCAGGATCAGCATTCTTTTCTAACATCTTTGGGGCTCTGCACATGAGTTCATTTTCAAAAACAACCTCCTCTCCTGCTGAGTATCTATATCCCTCTCTTTTCCTTTGTAATTCTGGCCAGATGTAGGATGGAGACACAAAACAGAGACAGGGGAGGAGGCCAGGGTCCCACAGTCTCCTTTGAGAGCCTATCCTTAATGACATAAAACATCCCGATTAGGTCCCATATCCTAAAATCTCCACCTCTAAATGATATCAAACTAGAGACCAACCCTCAAACATAACTGGCAGGGTGGAACCACATGCTGCCATGCCTTTCCCACCATGGTGGACTGTAACCCTCAAACTGTGAGACAGAACACATCCTTCTTCTGCTAAAACATTTCTCAGAATTGTGTCTCCATCTTGGAGCTATTGGGAACTGGTATGTTGACTTTAATTGACTTAGATTTTTCTCAAAATATATACCAAACAATAGATAATGTAGATGATGCCAGTGTTACAACACAAAAGAAAAACCTCCCATAATATAATTGACCTTCCTAAGGCTGTCAGAGTGACTCATATCTACAGTTTTGGGTTCTATGACAAAATTTAATAAAATCTGTTAAACTCAATAGATACTCTTTTTTTCTTTTCAAAAACCTGGTTTTTAAATTTAAATGTGTTTATTTATAATAATTATTATTTGTGTATAAAAGAGAGAAAGAGAGAGAGGGAGACAGAGGGAAAGGAGGTGCTGCAGGGCATGTGTGGAGGTCTGAGGATAACTTTCAGTTCTCTCCTTCCACCATGGGTTCCAGGGACTGAACTCAGGCTTGTGCAGAAGGCACTTTTGCCAAATGACCCATCTTGTCTGCCTTCCATTTAATTTATAAGTTCACTATAAAATTAAAATTATCATATTTAAATAGCCTCACCCCTGACACAGAAAGAGCACAAAGTAGATGCTATTGCCAACACTTGTGTTTATGGGAATATGACTTCTGATGGCAGAATGCTTTTTGTGCGGTTCTGTGTAGCATGTGTGTGTGTGTGTGTGTGTGTGTGTGTGTGTGTGTGTGTTGTAGGTGTTTCTTTTTTTATGACAAGAATCTCATGTAGCATAAGTTGGCCTCAAACTTACTATATAACCAAGGATGGCCTTTTCTTCTTTTACATACATCAGTTTCTTAATCTGTAATTTGGGGAAATATATTGGTTCTTAAATACCCACCTCAGAAGCACACATTTAATAAAACAGTGATCTCCAAGCAAAGCAACTGTCACTACATATCTGATTTGGTGTCTTCATTTGATGTCTGCATGACCAACTCTGAAGATGGTGACAGAAAAATCAGTCAGGAAAATGTCTTCACAGAAGGACACCACGGGGAAGTCAGAGTAATGAGGTAATACAAAAGATAAACCAAGCAAGGCAGAGGGCCAAGAATGGCAGTGCAGAAACCCAGTGTCCACTTAAAGCTCACAGCTCCTTGCAGATACTGGGAGACACAGAACACTCTTCTCAGACAACATTTGAAAGTTAAAGCCAACCCAGTGAGATGGCTCAGTCATTAAAGGCATTCAGTATCAAGGCCATCCTCAGCTACATAGGGAGTTTGGGGCTAGCCTGGGATACATGGGATCCTGTCTGCTCTGCTTAAATATAATTGTTAAAATAAACATGTACCTATAATCCTAGCACTTGGAGGCTGAGACAGAAGACTGCTGCAAATTCAAGGCTGGCCTGAGATGTACAGAAAAGCATCATTTCATAAAACAAACAAGTAAATAAAAAATAGAATCACTTCACTGTAGAATCTTCAAGATGTCAATCATCCTTCAGGAATTGGCAGAGACATGGTGGAAATAAAGGTTTTATCACTTACAGGTCTCAGAGGGTTCACAACACTCCTGACAACCATATACAGAGGTCAGAGAATGCAGACAGGGAGACAGGGAGAGGGACAGACCCATGGGCCAAAACTTTTTTAAGGGAAGGGAATTTTCTAAGCAGTTTTCTGTGGGGCATTTCAGTTGGTAGCTGAGAAGCCTGTCCATTTCAGATGTAACATGAGGGGCAGTAGGGCCAGTCATGTATGTGGTATGGCAAGGGAGGGAGTTCCTAAGGGAAAGCTGTACCTGGATGAACCACATAAGACTGGAAGGAAGTATGGAAATAGAAACTATCACCTAAGATGACAGCCTCAGCTTCCTGTCCGAGAAAGTCCAGTTTATACCCAACATGGACTCCAAGGTGACAAAAAATTATGAGGCTTTACCACATAAATATAAATACATGTTTACACAAATGACAAGAATTATCTTAATCCTCTTTTTGTGTTATTTCATCCTACTCAAGTAAATTTGAAGAAGAGTGGCAAGATTCTAATTTCACACCCTTGAATCACATTTTTAAACTTTTGACATACAATGATGCCACCCTTTGATATATTCTTTTATATTCACGTTTGCCCATAAAATAAAAAGAAGTCATACTTTTAAGGTCTGAGCTATCACAATGTGACCTAAAACCCCACAGCTTGGTCTTGGTCCATAAGTAAAATGCTGCAGAATCAATACAAATTCTATTAGAGAGTACAGCTGAGTTTGCCACTTGGTTCATAACCCAGTATGTGACACCACATTTTATTTCAAATCCATTAAAGAATAGCTCAAGGGCTCGGGGCTGGGGAGCTACATCAGTTAAGAAAGTGCTTGCCTTGCAAGCAGGAGGACCTAAGATTTATTCCCAGAATCCATGTAAAAATGTGTGGCCGGTTAGTAGTCCCAGCACTGGGGGGGGGGGGGGTGGAGACAGAAGGATGCTTGGGTCTCACTGGCTAGCCAATCTAGTCTAACTGGGAAGTTCAATGAGAGGTGGACAGGCTTCCTAAGGATGACATCTGAGCTTGCCTCTGGTCTTCACATTCATCTACAAATATAATTTTGAAAATAAAAATAGATGAAATGATAGATTTATGAAATGAAATCAGTGCTACATCACCTGAAAGAGCTGCTAACATATGGTAGTGTACAATAGTATAGAAACACAGCCTCAGAACTGCCAAGCCACCTGCTCCTTCCTAGCTGTTTAGCTACAGAATCACGTTTCTCTGTTCTGAAGACTCAGCACACTTACAATGAGATTAAGAACATGTGGCTCCTGGTTCAGATAATGTCCCAGGGAGACTCAAAACTTTAAGACACAACTGAGATCCAACAATGTCAACATTTCATGATTCCGCGTTCATTTGCTTAGGAAAAACCTTGACAGCAGACTACTGCAGAATACAACTGAAGTTTCCACAAACTGTGAACACCTCCACCTTCTGACCGGAATGCTATCAGCAGAGCCTGTGACCCGAGGCCAGCGGTAGACAGCTGGAAGATGTTTAACAGCCATCAATGAGAGTGGTCTAGGTGACTCTGACATATATATATAACATTTATAATGTGTGTGGTGCACCTACAATGGTGTATGAGTAGAGATCAGAGAACATTGTATGCCTGTGTGCTAGGTACAGAAGAGAGCTTCTGTGCTGGGTTTATGTGGTGCTGAGGATGGAACCCCATGCATACTAGACAAGCACTCTATCAGCTGAGCCACACTGCCAGCCCAATGACCAACTTTTAATTATCACAAAAATTTGCCCCATGACTGTTTTAAGCACTCAGTATTGAACATCGTACTGAGCAGAGGCATCTGGAACTTCCTAGTCACAATACACAGCATTTGTTGCTTGCAGTGATGCTCAGGAGCAATACTTGCTGTATAAATCTGGCCTTGTTCTTTGCCTGGTTAGTTCCCAGTTTGTCTTTATCGACTGAATGACATGTGGACATGACCACTCCAAGGTATGGTTGAACAGAAGGTTTTTATTGTAGATATGAAGGAAAGTTCAGCCAGAGGCATCTGGAAGAGACCAGACTGAACCAAGCCATGAGAGGATGGGAGGTGGGGCAGGTGAGAGAAGAGAAGAGAGAGAGGGAGAAAGCAGACCTAGAGAGAGGAGCCAAGGACCAAGAGAGAGCTTGGTCAAAATGCCAGGTTTTTATAGGAATCAGAAGCTGAGGGAAGGGAGGGGAAGCCCATGGGCTGGAGAGGTTTAGGGTAGAGGCTGAGGTGAGAAGAGCTGAGAGGAGCCAGGATGCGCAGCATGGACTCTGTAATAAGTACTTGCAATGCTGAGAGAGCCTGAGGCCAGCATGAGCTTTGGTACACTAATAGGCACCACAGTTAGCCATTTGTCCTGAGTTTCTTTGGGACCCGACATCCACAAGCCATTGCTGCCACTCTTGACATTTAATGGTTTTTTCTTGTCATTGTTGAGACAGGGTCTGCTGTAGAGTGCAAGCTAGCCTTAAACTCTTGCATTCCTCCTGCCTCAGCCTCCCCCATGCTAGTAAGACTGGTCTGCACACCACACTTGCCAACAGTTGCTGCGTCTTACTGAGTTAAACAAATTCCTTCCTCCTGTCTGTCTCCATTGCCGGCCACGCTCTTGTAACCCCATCCATCTCATGGTCCACCTGATCTTTGAGCCGAGTGCCAGCCCTTCAGTCGGGACTTGCCTTATCTATTTACATTTTAAAAGCCCTTGATTAAGTCTTTGGCCCAGGCAAAGTTGTCTTTAACTTCGGTTTCTCCCTAGAGAAAAAGAAGGCTCTAGCTTTTGCTCCCAGCAGCCACAGCGACTTTGCTCTGTTGCTCTAAGGACAAAGTCTGAGGACTGATCTCAGAGTTCTTCTAGACTTCCTGTTACCAGGCAGTGCTGATGGCCAGAGGCACTCCTGGTGTCCGAGAACACAGGAACCTTCTCTCACACAACTCCTTCCTTGGCTCTACAGATGCCTTTCCCGGCCCTCCTCCTGCCAAGTGTGGAGGGCACATCTTTCCCACTGGATCCCTGCCATTTCTTTCACACATTTTACGTCATGTTCTTTCCCATTGTTTTTGTGCATTTGGGTGTATAAAAATTCTCAGAAAAAAAAAAAAAACCTACAAAACCACTGTTTTGAGATGCTTTCAACAATTTTTTACAGGTTTGTTTTTTTTTTTTTTTTTGTCATAGGGATTTCTGCTAGTTTGAATTTAGAGGTTTATTTAAATTCAATTTGGTCTGGTGTTTCTTTTGGTGGAGAGAGAAGGCTTTATAAGGCATCATATGACTTAGGAAAGGAGAAGGAATTAGCAAACATAAAAAAATGTAATTAGACACGCCGATGAAGCAAAAATCAAATTTTTAAGTAAAGCCCACAGAAAGTAAATTCAAATACATTCAGGCGAAATACCACCTGAGCAGACAGGAGGGCTTCATGGAGACTCTGCAGCAGCATCCCAGGCCTGCCTGTACTTCCCCCATTAACAGACTCCTCTCTTCTCTGCATTGCCAAAGGCTGCCTGTCCTTGCAGCTTTCCCTCCCCTATAAACCTGCTCAAGTTGCTCCCTCAGGAATAAATACTTCCTCAACTGCCCTCAACTCTAGCTACTGCACTTTCCCATGTTTAATTTCTAAAACAGCTCTGCTTTCAGAGCAAGGGACTTACCTTGATGTCTGTTTGTGACAAGATCTCATGTAGTCCACAGAGAGAGACTTGGAACTCGGGATCCTCCATTACCCAGGATTGGGATTCCATTATGATGTTCTTCCCATTACACCAAGCTCAGAGGCTGCATGGGGTACTCCTGCAAGAGCTAACAAACATGCTCAATTAACGTTAGTTTCTTCTCCTACATATGCAACTCTGTTCAAATCCTAATGAACATTTTATTCGTGTGTGTGTGTGTGTGTGTGTGTGTGTGTGTGTGTGTGTGGTGTACGTGTGTGTGGTGTGGTGTGTGTTTGCATGTGTGTGTGGTGTGTGTGTGGTGTGGTGTGTTGTTGTATATGTGGTGTGGTGTATAATGTGTGTTCGTGTGTGCCTGTGTATCAGTGTGTGTGTATGGTGTATGTATGCACATGCACGTGTGTGTGTGTGTGTGTGTGTGTGTGTGTGTGTGTATGTGTGGTGTGTGTGTGTGGTGTATATGCACATATGTTCAGGTGAGTGCACCATGTATGTCTAGAAGCTAGCTGAGAAGAAGGCCACAGGAGGAGGTTAGGGGTCCTGCTCTATCACTCTGCCTTGTTCCCTTTGAGAAAGGGTCTCCCACCACATATGGTTGTGTGTCACCATAGGCTGGTGACCAGCAGTCCTCCGGTATCTGGCTCCCAGCAGCACTGGGGTTACAGGTGCAGGCAACTACACACAGCTTTCTAAGTGTTTCTGGGCATCTGAGTCAGGGTCCTCATGCTTGCACAGTAAATGCTTTTACCCACTGAGCTATCTCTCCTCAACCTATAACTGGCTCCCGTAAGGTGCATGGAAATTTGCTTCATAGACTTCTCTCTATATTTTTAGAGGAAACCTTAAAAGAAAAAGTAAACATATTGCATCTTTTTAAGCACATATATAAATGCATACATATTATTAGTGACTTATTATACTCAGACATATTTAAAAATTAAGTTTTCTAGACCACTTTTTAAGATGATCCAAAAGATGTAATACCTGTGTTGTGCTTAAGGCTTCTCTTAAGTGTATACACCTTCTCTCGGTGTATAAATCTAGACAGAGGTCTTAGGATTCAAGGAACTTCAGTTTTTTAAAAAAATTCTTTAAAATTTTGTTTTGTTTTGTTTTGTTTTGTTTTAATGTGGATGTTTATGTGTCTGCTGTGTGTGGTATGTGCACATGAGTACAGTGCCCACAGAGGCCAGAAGAGAGTGTCTGATCCCCTGGACCTGGAGTCACAGGCAGCTATGAGCCACTTGAGATGGGTGCTGGGAACCAAACAGGTCCTCTGTTGAGCAGTAAACGCTCTTACTCACTAAGCTGTGTCTGCAGTCTAATATCAGAGCTTTCAAACCCTCAGCTATTAGAATTGCTGTTGAGAGTATATGAAGATTCAAAGTAGTATATTAAAAATGCTTATATCTTCTTTTACTAAAATTGTCCATATATTTGTTTTTATTTTCTAAGTTTTATAAACAATGCCTCTTATTCTCTCACTTTCTTTCTACTGAAAATTTAGTGACTATTATGGGAATATTCATTAACCAGACTGTTCAGTGTTATGGAATATTACTTTAACTATGTAAAGGTGTGTTACCTTTGTTTATGCTGCATTTGTTTAACTAGGCAAAGATGTGTTTCATTTGTTTATGTTGCATTTGTTTAATTATGTAAAGATATGTTGCCATTTTACCTTGCCTACTTAAGGCACCTGATTTGTCTAATAAAAAGCTGAATAGCCAATAGCTAGGCAGGAGAGGGATAGGCAGGGCTGATGGCAGAGAGAATAAGTAAGAGGAGAAATCTAGGCTCAGGAGGGTGGGCAGAAAGTGGAGAATGAGGAAGAAAGAAAGGGAGACACCAGAGGCCAGCCAGCCAGGCATCTGCCAGACAGAAAGACACAGAATAGGACATACAGAATGAAAGAAAGGTAAAAAGCCCTGAGGCAAAACATAGATGAAGATAAATAGGTTAATTTAAGTTATAAGAGGTAGTGGGATAAGCATAAGATAAGGCTGAGCATTCATAATTAATAAGTCTCTGCATCATGATTTAAGGGCTGGTTGTCCAAAAAAGCCTGCCACAGCTCCGTGCTCTTTAGATTGAAAAACCCAGTTAAATACTTGAATGTTTGGCATCCTTATTTCCTTGGCAGTGACTGACCATGGGGGCTTTGTGTATCCCATTCTCTCAGATTGTCTCCCACACACTGAGTCCTCTGATCTAGGCCACTTGTTGAAGAAGCAGCCCCAAGAATCTTTCAAATGTGCTTCAGGAACATCATCAATCTTCAGATTTACTACACCCAGGCTCAGTCTTCAACTTCTAAAAAAAGGGAAGGCTCTATGCTAGATCTGAGGTTGTCATTCTACTACATGACTTTGAGTACACATGTGTGACTGTGTACTTAATTTTCCACACTCAGAGGGGCAAAATGGGGGCAGGAAGAATTATCTACATAAAATTAGACCTAAATCTCTTGGCAAATGTTGCTAGTTATCTCTGAAAATCCACTTCTAAAAGATGGGCAACAACAGCATACAGATCAATACACTCATGCAGACATCCATGGACAGGGCACATTCCTAACTTAGTTTTAAAGGAAGCATGGGCACACTTTACAGGCTCCAGAGAGAGCATAACAGGGCAGTTTATTATTTTGGAGCAGGTAGCACAGAGCCTGAAATTTCCATCTTTTCATGATTTCAGTAAAGACAAAGTATGCCCTATGTGTATCTCATAGTGACTTGGAGTCCAGCCAAAAGACACAGGGCTCCAGTTCAAGGGTTAAGTCATCACATACTATCGACCCTAACAACACACTGATTCACACTATTTGCCCTGAAAGCAGCTAAGAAACTCAAGCAAAGTTGGTTAGAACAAACGCGCCATTGTTTTCAGCCAAGTAAAATGTATGATCTGAGTTTCTTGAGGGTCTCCAAAGTATGCACACAAACCAAATCAGTGTCAGGTTATGAGAAGGCTTCCTTGATAATGGGTCATTGAGCTGTATTGGATGTACATTTCTGGCCGCCTATTTCAAATACTTACTTGTAACCATGTAAAAGTAACAACATAAGAAATTTCCAAGTTAGCGAATCTTTAATTCCAAAATAAGCTAAAGGCTGAAAAGACATAACTTGGTTTGTGTAAATACTTTACAAATTTGAATTTATGATTAAATAAAAGTCAGTCTTGTCCAGAATGTCTGAGAATTCTTGGCTTTATAACTGTTTTTCTTAAGTCTGTTAACAGAGGAGTAACTGAAACATACTACAGCAACAAACGGCTGATGGAAATCAAATAAAGGGAACTAGTAAAAACTACATGGAAGGGCTTGGAAAGATGGTTCCACGTCCACTTGCTGCTCTTGTAGAGGACCCACATTCAGTTCCAGCATCCATATTGGCAGCTCCAACCACCTGTAACACCAGCTCCATGTGAATCTGAGGCTTCTGACCTCTAAGGAGACCTACATTTATGAGCACATACCCAAACAGAGATACACACTCATATACATAATTAAAATAAAAACAAATCTTTTTAAAAGACATGGACCATTGGTTTTGTTGTTTGTTGATGAACACCTCTTTCTTTTTCCATGATTTTACAACCACATTTGATATGCCACGATCATTTAAGCTCACAAACATGCAAACCAAAAGAGACTGATATTTTCATTCCATATTAAGTGGGACTAGCAAGTAAAGGTTTCCAAAACACATAACATCCTCATCACCAAGACTCACCAAGAATAAATTAAGAACCTGGGGGTGGTTGAATCAAGTCACCTGAGTGCCTTAACAGCAGTCACATGTTCAATGTAAGAGTCAGGCAGAGGGATATCTGAGAATAGAAGAAAAATCATGTGAAGAAGGGTGAGTCGGCCAAAATGGATGTCCCACCTCTGGCTCCGAAGATGTAGGATGCAGCTCTTCATGCTGGACCAAGCAAGTGCTTTGATTCTGTCCTAGAGCCTGTGGAGGAGCACAGCCCAGGGCATAATGACATCAGCCAAGCCATTTCAGACATCTCATCTCCAAAAGATTCCCAGTGAAGAAATCGTCCTGTTGCCTTAAGACCCCAGGTGTGTGATAGTTAATTTATAGTAACCACTGGAAAGATGTCTAAAGACACAGAAAAAGATGCTTAACACTGGTAATCCCAAGGGAGCTACACAGTAAAACCACAAGGAGGCATCATGCGTACTGACTGACTAGAATGGCTGATACTGCTGGGGTAGGGGATAGATAATGAATAACCTAAGCAATAATGAATAAGCTGGCTACTCTGAGACACAACTTAGTAGTGCTTGGAAACAAAAGCATGTACTGCAAACTCAGTCATCGAAATCCTATGTCGTTACTCAAGAGAAACAAAGTAATTTGTATGAGTTTACTGCAGTTTTCTTTGCAGTAGGTCAATACCAGAGTTGGTTCAAATGCACATAATAATTAGGGAAATGGGAAAACAAGCTGCAGTATATCTACAAAGTGGAATAAGGCTCAAAAATAGGAAGGAATGAACGCATGATATATGAAAACCAAGGGTGAGTAAGCAGAGCAAAAGAAAACACAGTATATTTTCTCCTAACAAAGAATACGCAAAGTGATGTCATTTATATAAAACTTCAGAAAATGGTAATTACCAGTGACAGAAAACAAGCAAGCTGCCGCGCAGAGGAGAAAGTGGCCTGAGGAAGAGGGAGGATCATAGAGGGATGTGGGGAACTTTGTCAAGTGAGAGACAGCTTCACAAACAACATGAGTTGAACTTCTGATTGTGTCCATATGCAGTTTATTGCACATAGATTAAACTGTAATAAAACTGTCATAAATAATATAAAATGTGTTTTAATGAGCAATTTCAACTTAAGAGGTAGAACTGAACTCTACAGTAACGGAACATTAATCTTTAAAGCATTACATTTCACAGAGCACTTAAATTCTCAAATCCTAACTTTGTGGCTAAGTACGTTCATGCATCTGGCCGACAGTCTAGTTATCAATATAACATTTTATATCTTGGTGAACTTAACTTGTGAAATACTACCCTAACTTATGTGACATTGAGGTTTTGATTCTGAACCTACTTTAGGGTGAAATAAAACTGGCTCACTGCAATAAAAAAGGAACATATCTACATATAGGTATATATATGCCACTCTCTACATAGGACTGAAAACGTGAAGGGGTGTGGAGAGGCCATCCTTTTGTTTTTACCTTTTTCTTCTGCTGATCATGTAAACAGAACAATACCAAACAGAAAGATAAGCTCTAAGGAAAAATTCATATAAAACATAATTATATAAAATATTGAAGTTTATAAAATGAGTAATTTAAATTCTATTCTATTCCATCTTCAATTCTATCTTGTTTATGGAACACTAATTTTGTTACAATGTTTTGCTTCTAAAGACTCACATAAATAGTCTCTAACCCAAAGGAATTGGCAAATTAGAAAATAAAACAAAAAAACAAAACAAACAAACGAACAAAAACAAAAACACCCAGGGACTGGAGAGAGGGCTCAGAGGGAACAAGTAATTTCTGCTCTTTCAGGGGACCCAGATTTGGTTCTTAGTATCCATATCTGCCAGAAACACCATTTCCATAGGATCTGATGCTCTCTTCTGGCCTCTGTGGGTACCTGCACACAGGTATCACCCACACAGAGACAGACACAAATAGAAATAAATAAACATATATAGAGATGTTTAAAGATTTTTATTTATTTCTATATATTTATATTATACATATACATATATATTTAAACAGATTTGGAGAAATGGCTCAGTGGTTAAGAGCACTCGTTGTTCTTACAGAGAGCCAGGTTTGGATCCCAGCATACTCATGGTGGATCACGATCATCTATAACTCTAGTTCCAAGGGATTCAATGATGTCTTTTGACCTCCACAGACAGCAGGCACACATATGGTGTACATACATATACACATGCACACATTACTCATATACATAAAATTTCTAAAAATACTTAAACAAGTGAAAAATTATAAAAAATGAAAAATGGTATCAGAGCTAAATGAAAACCTACTGTAAGTAAAAGAGTCACAATTGAGAAGTATAAACAAAATTCACAGTCCTCTTAGGGTAACCTAGAACAGAAAAAGATTTTCTTGTTTGTTATATGACATGAAAATGAATAAAAAGAAAGGACCACCTCTTTTATATCTCTTCCCATTTCTGTTTTGTTTGTAGAGAGCAGCATTTTCTCCAATACTCTACCTCACTAGGCTGAGTCCGGAAGCCTATTAGATGTAGCTGGGCCTGAGCTTCAAACCAAATTCATCATTAAGCCCAAACTAGGTAATACTTCAAACATTTTGACCATTTGTGTAGACACTCTCTTCAAACAGCAGCCTCAATAAATCACTGAAATGAGCAAACATGAATTCATTGACATAATTATAAATTGTGAATTTTCCACTGTCCAATTATTTCACCGATCATAATTCTAACCATAATCTCAAAATAATCTGTGTACAATTTACAAACCCACCGACGTATTCCAACACTCATCAAGGGCCCTGCCTGCTGTGGTGCCCTGCCTGCTCTGATCACGCAGAATGGGAGAAGCTGAGTCATGGCAACCTTTGTCAGGAAGCTCTGGAAAGTCCAGGAACAAAGCCTAGGATTATTTCCACCTGGTGGCAGAGGCCTTGAAATGGGACTGAAGCTCCATCTGAGAATAAGAGCAATGAGGAAACAGGATGACTACTCCAAGGAGACAGAACCTGACCAACAGTAACTTTTCCTTTGCCCTTAAAATCTTGCTACCTTGACACTTTTTTCAGAGTGAAGGTGCCAAACCTTTCTTGGGTTCTGTGAGTGAAAACTGCTTCAATTAGTTCCTGCTGTAGTTTTCAAAATTGGAGTTGTACACTAAACAAAAAGCTTACTCTTTGAAAACGTCATATATATATATATATATATATATATATATATATATATATATATATATGGTGTATTTTGATTATATCCATCCCAGCTACCTCCCTCCAGCTGCCCTCTGGGACATCTCAACCTGTCTCCCTCAAGAGTTCATGTCTTCTTTTAAAATTATTATTATTATTACTACTACTACTATTATTATTAGTAACCCCTGAGTCCAGTTAGCACTGACCATATGTGTATGGGCATGGGGCTGATCCCTGGGGTGTAGGCAAGATACCACCAGCCATATCAACAAATGAAAGGAACTTTCCCTCAGCAGCCACCCACTGCCAATAGCTCTTGCATTAGAGGTGTCGCTTTAGGACCACCTCCCTCATCCACATTAGAATGCTGACTGCCTTGATTTTGTGTAGGCCCCATGCAGGCAACCATAGCTGCTGTAAGTCGATGTGTATAATGACCGTGACATGTCCAAAAGACAGCATGTCACAGCTCCCCTCAACATCCTTACACATTTTATTGTGGCAGAAAAATGTAATAGCTATGAGTGATTCCTTCTCTAAAGTATTAAATAAATAGTATATATTGGATTGGGAATGTAGCTCAACAGTTGAGTACTTACTTAGCAACGGCAAGGCCCTAGGTTCAACCCTCAGTACCAGAAAAAGAAAAGAATACACACTGAAAAGGCTGCACGTCATCTCACTATGATAATGAAATCATGAGGTGAGAATACAGAGAGATGTTAATGCCAGAGTATTCATCAGCCAGAATCATATCAAGCACCCTACTAACTAGAAAAGAATGTTTAGATACCTTAAGATCTGCAACTAAAATTGATTTCAGATGTACAAAAAAATGTAACTGAAAAAGCAAATTAAAAGGTATGTGTTTGTGTTAGGATATGGCATGTTTTTATATGTACGTAGAAATGTTTGGTTTGAAATTGAACATTGAAAACTTAAAACAAGACAAGACAGAGCTGAGGCTGTACCTCAGCGGTAGAACACTTGCAAAGCGTGCACAAGAGAACCTGGGTTTGATCTCCAGCATTATACACATACACACACAGAGAGAGGTGTGGGGGAGGGAGAAGAAAGGGAGGGGGGGTCATAGAGACATGGAGACATGAGGCAATGACTAAGGATCCTTGATACACAAAATGTTTTTTGAAAAAGCAAATGTGCTGAGGAGTTGGCTCAGTTGGTAAAGCCCTTGGTGCAGAAGCATGATGACTTAAGTTTGGATCCTCAGCATCCACGTAAAAGACAGGCACGATGACACACACTTGTCATCCCAGAGCTGAGGAGGAGACAGGCAGGTGCCTGGGGCCCACTGGCCAGTCAGAATATTAAAATTGGTGGGATTCAGGTTCAATGAGAGATCCTGTCTCTAGATGATTCCTGACACCTATGTCTGACTTACACACACATAAGTGTTCACATGCTCATACACCTGTACATATACATACATACATGAACACATACACCTACTCCTGCTGGAAACTAAATCTGGGTCTTCTGCAAGAGCAGCTAGTGTTCTTAACTACTGAGCCATCTCTCCAGCCTCTGCTTTTTCTTTGTTAGTACAGTCGGTTGTTTATTTATTGGAAATTTATTTCATTCTTTGAGAAAATGCTTCTTTATATTTTAACCCATTATATGTATTTTTATTCTTTTGTTGGTGTGTGTCCAATGCCCTCTTCTGTCTGGTGCACATGCAGACAATCAGGCACATACAAACACACATAAATACAAATATTAAAAACAAATGTAATATATAGGAGCTGGTATAGTGATTCATACTTATAATCCCAGTATTTAGGAAACTGAGCCAGACCTTGGCTATATAGTGAGTTCCAGACTAGCCTAAGGGTACAGAGTATAACTCCCAAAAATTAAAAAGTAGTATAAGGAAATAATTGTGTAAATCCAGGCATAATGGGCCTAGAAAATGTATCAAAATTATGTTAAAAATATTGTCTTTTTTATTTAATATTTTTATTTTATAATTAACTTAATTTCACATATCAGCCACAGATTCCCTGTCCTTCCTCCTCTCACCCCCAGCCCTCCCCTATTCCCTATTCCCACCTCCTCCAAGGCAAGGTCTCCCCTGGGGAGTCAGCCCAGCCTGGTAGACTCAGCCAAGGCAGGTCCAGTCTCCTCCTCCCTATACCAAGGCTGAGCAAAGGGTTCCAGCATAGGCCCCAGGCTCCAAAAAGTCAGCCAATGCACCAAGGACAGGTCCTGGCTCCACTGCCTGAGGGTCTCCCAAACAGTTCAAGCTAGTCAACTGTCTCACTTATCCAGAGGGCCTGGTCCAGTTCCATGGGGGCTCCTCAGCCTTTGGTTCACAGTTCATGCATTTCCATTAGTTTGATTATTTTTCCCTGTGCTTGTTCCAATCATGGTCTCAATATCTCTTGCTTATACAATCCCTCCTCTCTCTTGCTGACTGGACTCCCAGAGCTCCACCTGGGGCTCGGCTGTGGATCTCTGCATCTGCTTCTATCAGACACTGGATGAGAGTTCTATCATGACAGGCAGGGTGTTCGGCCATCTGATCACCAGAGCAGGTCAGCTCAGGCACTCTTTTGACCATTGCCAGTAGTCTACAGTGGAGGTATCTTTGTGGATTTCTGGGGACCTCTCTAGCACTCTGCTTCTTCCTATTCCCCTGGGGTCTTCATTCATCATGGTATCTCCCTCTCCATTCTCCCACTCTGCTCCTGATCCAGCTGGGACCTTCCGCCCCCCTAAGCTCTCTTTCCCTGACCCTTGCCCTCCATTACCCCTCCTACCCCCAATTTGCTCATGTAGATCTCATCCATTTCTCTGTTGCTGGGCAATCCCTGTGTCTTTCTTAGGGTCCTCTTTACTAGGTAGCCTCCCTGGAGTTGTGAGTTGCAGTCTGGGTATCCTTTGCTTTATATCTAGTATCCACCTATGAGTGAATACATTAAAGCAGAAGCTATAAGATGGATAAATGTAGAGGATTTGTTAAACAGTGGCAGACTTATGGGGTGCAATGTATGTGGTCATTTATAGACATTGGAAGGTATAATTTGTATGTTGTCAAATAAAAACATAAATTTATAGAGTAGCATAGTGCTCTCTTTGAAGGCTATGTGTATATGTATGCATGAATGATGACATCATAAGAATTGGAAGAAGCGGAGAAAACACTTTTCAGGCCGTTAGCTATAAGGAGAATACCCAAGGGGTCTCAGTTTCTGCTTCCAGTGCAGACTGAGAGATTTGTTATTAACTGTTATAACGAAGGAAAGTGAACCAGCTCGTGCCCCTTCATTCTGACAGATTGGATGCTGAACTAACGAACAACCATGGCCCCCCAGCCTGTGAGAATGCAGAGCCCTTTTCTACGCTGTACCAGAAGGCTCTGTAAAGTCTCAGGTTTAAGTCTTTGCAGGTGAGCTCAGAGGATTAAAATATGGACACAGGACCATTAACACCCAGCCCTGAGTTTAAACAGCCACATGAGGCTAGAGTACATTAGCAGCCACTTACTCCTCTGCCTGTGGAGGTGGAAATGACCCCAGGAACCAGGGCCACACCTCCTCTTACAGATGCAATTATAATCAGTAAGGCTGGTTGGTGGTGGATGATCTCCTTGCTCCTGGCTTCCTTACCACCTGTTTTCCTGTTGCATGTATTCTCACACCCATCTGTCATTGCATGTGTTCCCACATCTGCTTGTTATATATGTGCCTTCTTCTGACTCAATTTTTCATCCCCATTCTTCATTCAGACCTCCCTGAATAAATTCTCTTGAATTTTGAATTGTTGAAATAAAACAATTTAATTAATTTAATGTGCATGTGTGTGGTATATGCACTTGTTTTGTGTGTTTGCATCTATGTGTATGGGTACAGATGCTAGTGTGTCTGTGTATGAAGGCCAGAGGTCAACACTGAATGTCTCCCTCTATCATTCTCCAGTTTATTTTGGGGGACAACATCTTTCACTGAACCTGGTGCTCACTGATTCAGCTAGACTGGTTACCCATCAAGATCCAGGAATCGGCCTGTCCCCTCCCACTCCATTGGGACTAGGATTGCAGGCATATGCTGACAGCCATGACTTTTACATGAGTACTGAGGACCTGAACTCAAGCACTTTACCAACTGAGCCATCATTCCATGCCAGGACAGTTTTCTCCTCCCTCATTTCACCCAGTATTTGCCTCAAAAAAAGTTTCCCTGGCTCCAGAAAAACTGCTATGGAAATAGGTACACTGTACCAGACCCCCTTTCAAAGGTGACCTTACAGGCCAGCTTACCTAGTGGGATGGTCAACCACAGCTGTGACACCTTCCTCAGTGAAGGGACCTCTGTTGCAGGAGCAGACTGCACCTGGAGGCAGAGCAGGAAGAAGCACAAAGGCCAGCTATTGTGGCCCAAACAGGGCAGAAACGCTGGTGAGTTATACTCACTGGGGAACTCCCTGCAGATCTGAGAAGCTTTTACCAGCTCTGGGCTATATTTGCCTTTTTACTTTGCTAAATTTGGCTTCTTTGATCCATTTCCCTTCACAGGTGCTGTTTACTAATAAGCAGCTTGAGAGCTCTCTCTTGATGTCCTTTAGAGACATCCACCTCTGATCATTGCTACTAGTCATGGCCTATAAGCAACTTGTAAGACAGCATCAAGATTTATCACCTGTCTGGTTTATCACCTAAAAATAACCCCATTTCATTTTCTTTCTTGCCATTTTGTGTGTGGGTATGGGGGTTGTTTGTGCATGTACACATATATATGTATTTGTAGGTGTGCATTCACATGTATGTACATGTGTGTGGAGGCCAGAAGTAGACTTGAGAGTCTTCCTTTACTGCTCTCCATATTACTTTTTGAGATAGGTTCTCTCACTGAACATGGAGCTCACCAATTGGCTCTGCTGGCTGGCCAGAAAGCCACCCAAGTCTTCCTGTCTGAGGACAGAAGCAATACAACCACAGACACAAAGTAGTCATCCAACTGCTAAAACATTTACTGGTAGTGAACTAGGGTAAGGTATTGAATCTGGTCAGCGTACAAGCTTGAGAGACACATCGAATCTTGGCCAATTTGTTCAGGAACATGCAAAGGAAATGAATAGAAAGATCAGTCCAGCAAGAACATGATCAGGGTGAAGAATACCCTCAATGAATGATAGAAAAGTGTGGCAGATGAGTAGAGATGGAGCAGGTGATCAAATGGAACATGAGGGACTAAGAGTTGACCAACCTATCTCCCTGTTCCATCTCTTCACTGAAAGAGGTGCCCACTGGAATCCAGAGGTGCTGCTCACCAAAATTTCATCGTTGATTGGAGTAAACACAGGTATGTGCCCTGAGGAAATTGTTATTGCCCTGCTGAAGAAGATTCTGGAAACCAACCTTCATCCTCAACAGCAACATTGGGAGCCAAAACCAGCTGAAAGACTAGCTTTCTGGGATGGCTAGTGTTAAGTATCAGTTTGACAAAATCTACAATCATCTAGTACATGGACCTCTGGACATGTCCGTTGAGGATTATTTTGATTACATTAATTCAGGTGGGAAGACCCTCCCACTGTAGGGGTACCATTCCCTAGGCAGGGAGTCAAAGAATGTGTCAAAGTGGAGAGAGTAAGCTGAGCACAGGCATGTATTCATTCTTTGTTGGTTGACGGCAAGAGTGACCAGACACTTCAAGTTCCTGTTGCCTTTACTTCCCCATAAAAGATGGACTCCATCCAGGAATCCTGATCCATAATAAGTCCTTTCTTCCTTAAGTTTCTTTTGTCGGAGTAGTTTATCACAGCAACAGAAAAGAAGCTGAGACATTCTGTCTAGGTCATGTGTTTCCAAGGCTTAGTGACTAGGTGAAGTCACATAGAAAAGGCTTTGCTTCATAGCATTCATCAGTTGCTGGCCTGGAAAAGATTTTGCTGAGTGTACAGCAGAGTTCACACTCTCTAGACAACCCTACTCCTTTCTCTTCCATTTAAAAAAAAACAAAAAACAAAAAAACATTAGAACCTTGCACCTCAAACTGCATCCCAACATGTGGTCCGTTTACAAATCTATAGCTTTCCTGTGGAAACTCTTGATTGCCCCTAGGGCAATTCTACCTGTGCATCTGTGTCTTGGCTGCTCCTGCAACAGGTAGAGAACTTCATTTGTGGAAACCCAAGAGAACAGCCTGCTAACCAAACTACATTTGAACCATGAGAGAAAACTTTGCAGAGATAAGGAGATGGCACTTCAAAGCATCAGGAGCTTGAATGCAAACTTGCATCTGTGCTCACTGGAGGACATGAGGGAATGAACAAGTGGATCTGCCCAGTGTCAGGGAGAAAGAAGGGTTGTTTGTACTAGATTGAAGGTAGGAGAGGCAAGGTCTAGAGACCACTGCTTACACAGTATGTTACCTGTTTTTTTTTTTTTTTTAAATAATTCTATCTTTAAATTAAAAGATGCTGGAACTAATCTATGCTTCCTATTTTATAGATTTATTTTATTTATCTGTGTGTCTGTGTGTATGTATGTGTATATGCCACATTTGTGCCAGTGTCTATGGGGCCCAAAAGAGGGCATCAGATCCCCTTGAGCTGTAGTTACAGACATCTGTGGACTTCTATATGAGTGCTGGGAACTGAGCTTAGGCCCCTTGTAAGAGCAGCAAGTGGTTTCAATCACTAAGCCATCTCTCTACCCCTACATCTTCTTCACATCATCATACTGAAACTGCTTCACAAACTAACTGTAACAGCCTCAGAAATTCTCAGGGTGCCATTTTCTAGGAGAAAAGAGGATGGCAGAGGTGTTGACATGTTTATCTTAATCTAGTGTCAAAACCAAATGGAGTTTTGACTTTTTATAGTTTTCAGTTGAGAAATCCTAGCATCATTCATATGTTCTCTCTCTCTCTCTCTCTCTCTCTCTCTCTCTCTCTCTCTCTCTCTCTCTCTCTCTCTCAGAATAGAGTGATGATGGAAGCAACACTCTGGAGCTGTCAGAACAGGAACTCTGAATGATGTTTGCAGCATATTCACTGAATTTAGGGTGCAAGATTCCAGCCATGGATTTCCTCATTTTATTTCCCAAAAAGACAGCTCTACACACCTTTGATAGCAAACATCTATTGCTATGTAGAGAAACAATATTCTGTACCATCTCAGAAAATGAAAATCACTCACTTAAAATAAAGCATAGCAACCCACTTTGCCTTTTAGGGTGCCCAGATTCCCAGTGTGCCTTGTATCCCCACATACTATGGGTCTCAGTGATGGTCACTGACATGTAAGGTGACATGTAAGGAGACATCAGGCAGGACAACAGCAAATTTAACTAGGAATGAAGAGTTGGTGATAGAAAACAGAAAGACACCCCGTATGATGTAGCCTTTCTTTACTAGATACTGGAAGGTAACTACTAACCAACCCAGGCAGTTGTTATATTTAGAAAACTAAATGTAAATTAATGATTTTCTTTGCCATGAAATAGAGGCAAAACTCATTGGAATACAAGTATAAAGAGAGTCATAGACTTGAATAAAATGGAAAGTTTTACTGGCATAACCCTTTTCAATTTCCTGCCCCATGTTGGTCGAAGTTCAGTGCATCCCACAGGGTGTGAAGTCCTCTGCATTTCCCGCTTATGAGCTTGGTGTCTCTCCAGGAAGCCAGTGCTGATGCACTTCTCCCAGGTTGGAAAGTACTAGGAAGAGGGAGTCTCTGTGACCTCAGTTAGCTAGTGTCGGCTGCCAAAGCCACTCTGCCTCTCACCTTGGTGGGCCTAAGGAAGACTCAGCCAGAGCCCAGACCTCACATGGAGAGGCTAAGGCAGGTGGACGCTTTTAGAGATGAGAGGTGAATAGGGAGGCAGATGAAGGGCTCTGTGGAACAAGCAGCCAGAGCTCAGGAGACAGTGGTTTGAAGTAAATATGAGGAGACTGAAAGCCAGAATGCCTAACATCCTTTTTTGGGTTAACCATGCACATCACCTAGACGGAGAAAGGAGAGCAGAAGAAAGGAGTGTTAAAAGAAAGGATGCTTAATCCATGTTGACCTGTTCTGGATAGTTCATGCAGACAGATGTGCATACATGCTTACAGCCAGGAGCTTGTCCATCCATCAATGGAGAACGAGCTCAGGAGTGAAGTCAACAGAGATCTGGCCCCACAAGAATAGAATAGGGTGGACAGGACACACTCAGAAAAATAGCAGCCAAGGTTGTATTGATTCCCCAGGGTCCAAGGGGGCTTTGCTATGTCCGGCGTGGGATATCAGAGAAAAAATCTATGTATACTATGTTCTTATGTCTGTTAACTTTATTCCTCTAAGTCAAAATTCTATCAATTCAGCTATAGTTCCACCAGGCATTCAAGGCAGGAACAACTGTAGACATACCAAGCCCTATATCCGTCTACTTTATTTCTCTGGGATGAAATCCTGTCTCCATAACTACAGTTCCATCCAGTTCCCCAGCTCATAGTCCTGCTAACGACTATAGTCTATGCTTTCAGCCTCATCTTCGTCCTCTATACCTTCTTTCTCCATCTCTGCTACTCTCTACTCCTGGCACTCAGGAAACTTTACTCGAGATCTGCTTACCCTCTATGGAACCTCTGTTGTCCTCTCTTTTCTCTCGCCATGCTGTTCTGTCTCTGTCTACAGAATATGCCTGCCTTTTCTTTCCCCAGGCACCTCATTCCCTGCCTCTGCAGGAATGTTGTTTTATCTCTCACCTTGGTATGTAAAAACCTCTTTTGTTTTCAGTCATAATGCTCTGAAGAACCACTAGGAAACAAAGCTAGGTGTCTCCTGCCAGCTTGTCTCCTAAGCTCAGCAGGGCAGTTAGTAACTTAGTAGGCACAGCAGGTCTGGGGAGCTGAATTGTTTACCAATAGGTCTGGGCACACAAGGATATCATAGCAGAAGACAGCCAAAATATTAAAGGCTGGGTAACACCAAATATTCATAATAAATGGCTTTGCCTTTTGACAGACCCTTGGCCAGTCAAAGTTCAGCTTTAATACACAGCTCAATCTCTATGATATATTCTTGTGGCCCACTCAACCAAAATGAGTGTGTATATGCGCATGTGTACACTCACACAAGTATGCATGAGTGGAGGCCAAAGGTTGATATCAGATGTCTCTCTCTACTGCTTTCTACTTTATTTTTATTACATTTATTTAGTGTGCGTGTGGGTGTGTGCATGCACATCTGCATGTGTGTGCATGTACACACCAGCACATGTGCAGATCAGAGGACAATTGGCAGGAATCAATTCTCTCCTTTCATCAAGTAAGTGGATGCAGAACTTGAACTCAGGTTGTCAGGCTTGGCAACAAGCTCCTTTACCCACTGAGCCATCTTGGCAGGCCTTTGAATATTCTTTACATCATAATCTCACTGCACTTAACTTTGAATCATCTGCAAAGTCAAACCTGAAGACAGACTTTCTCAGTTGAAGGAAGGTTTACAAGGTGGCTGCCTAGATGCAGTGAGATGCTCCCGATGAGCCCTGGAGTTGTCCCTGTCAGGCTCTCATTTTGATTTTTCCATTGCATTTCTTATGTCAAGCAGATCATTAGCTGTGTTTATCCAAGCCCAAGGGAGGACAGTGGGACAATTACCTAAAACCCACTGTGACGTTTTAGTAAATGCTACAATGAAAGAGGGGGAAATGGAGATTGAATGAGACAGGATATTTGTTTCCATTGATTAAAGTCACAAAATGAACCTCACTTTGCTTTGCTCGAGCAATTCTAAATTCGTGACAGATTTTTATCTAAAGCAAAGCAAAGAGTGAGCTGTGGAGATCTTTATTTAAGTTAAAAATATTTATATAAACTCAAGGTTGTTTAAAGGCTGAGTTAAAATGGATGGCTGAAGTCATATGTACTTAGTGGATGTTGACTCTGTAATGATGGTAGATCTACACTTAATACAATGATATTATAAAAATTTATGCTGTGAAATGATGAAATGGCTTGTCAGTTTTTATTCAGCTTCTTATTCATGATATTAAGATTTACTCTGATTAGAATTAAAGGATAAATTTAGAAAGTGCCTGAGTTCTATTTCTGGGACTCATACAGGGATACTGACTCCCAAAAGCTGTCTTCTGACCACACACACACACACACACACACACACACACACATATATATATGTGTGTGTATACACACACATACAAATAAACAAACACATATATACATGTATACACACAAACATATTTACAAATATACACACATATACATGCACATAGACACACACATACATACATACACATATACACCCATACACACAAACACACAATATGCATATATATATACATACACACACATAAACACACATACATATATACACATATATACACATACACATACATACACATAGACACAAACATACATACATACACATATACACCCATACACACAAACATACAGGGAATGGTTTCTATGTATCTGGGCAGTGGCCACACTGGTTGAGATTTTCTGTGTCTGATTTGAAGAGGGTTGTTGATTTCAGCCAGAGATAGGAAATATTCCCTGCAGTACGATCTCATCTGTGAAAACCTATTTCTTGGGATTTTGTGGAAAATGGTCAGAACTCTTTCACTGGTCACTTGCTGTTTGCTTAAAGATCAGAGTGGACAAAATATTATAAGATATGTCATGAGAAGCAAATCCATTTTAAAGGGAGAGGTCAGATCAGGAGGTGAAAATGGAAAGGACTGCCAACAGCTACTCTTGAAGCCACACACTTTGACATATATTCAGTATTTATCAGCTAGGAAAGGATGTTAGGGACATTTTCCTGATTAGGAAATGATATCAGGATGCCTAGCTTGAGCAAATAGTAGTGACAGAGGTCATGGTTTAAGCCCAGATCTATCTAATTCCTGAGATAGCGTTTCTCTGTTCTTAAAAAAAAAAAAAAACAGCCTGTTGTATCTATCACAGAAATATACAGGCAGCAACCTTCAGATCTCCTGCTGAAGTCTGTATCTTTTTCCATCTTTACCATAAGATTGTCTTCTATGTTCATATCTAGTAAAAGAAACTAGAATGAGCATGTATTAATGAAATAACACAATGTTGTCATTATTATGTTTGCAAATTAGAATTAATGATAATCAAGAATTCAGTTGAATCTCAGGCATTGTGGTGCATGCCTGTAACTCAAGCACTTGAAAGGTAGAGGCAGGAGGATCATGAATTCAAAGCCAGCCTTGGCTACTTAATGAGTTCCAGGCCAGCCTGAGATACATGAGACCCTACCTCAAAAACAAACAAAACACCCACATTGCTGCAGATGACCAATGTAACCCTTAATGATGACCTATCCAATGTGTACTCGGTTGTCAGTGTTTGTTCTCTCTCTCTCTCTCTCTCTCTCTCTCTCTCTCTCTCTCTCTCTCTCTCTCCATGTGTGTGTGTCTCCCTCTTTCTCCCTCTCCCCTTCCCTCTTTTTCTCTTTAAGAAATACAAATGGCATGTTCAAAAAAAGAAAAGATAAGGTATTATAAGAAGAAGTTCATCAAAAGATGTATGCTTTTAAAACCAAGGAAGAGCCGGGCGGTGGTGGCGCACGCCTTTAATCCCAGCACTCGGGAGGCAGAGCCAGGCGGATCTCTGTGAGTTCGAGGCCAGCCTGGGCTACCAAGTGAGTTCCAGGAAAGGCGCAAAACTACACAGAGAAACCCTGTCTCAAAAAAAACAAACAAACAAACAAACAAACAAACAAAAAAAAACAAGGAAGAGTTTATTATGTCTGGAGGCTGAGAAGATTCAAGAAAATAAGCTGTGATTCAAAAATGAAATTAGATAGTAATAGTAACAATAGCTTTCACTGAAAATATACAAGATGTGAAGGAGAAGAAAATGGGAGTCATTAATTTGGGAGAAGGAGAAAATGTGAGGAAACATTGTGCCATGGAAGGCACTGCAGGATCTACATCCAGGAAATTATAGAGGTGTAAGCTACAAAGGAGGAGCTACTCTGGGAGTCCTGGAGAAAATGAAATAAAAAGAAATAACATGTATAATACATGCATGGAGAAAGGACCCCAGTCTAACTTAAAGGATAACTTAAAAGGTGTTCAGAACACCAATAGCACAGGAACTAAGAATGGCAATTGATAAATAGTACCTTATGAAATGGAAAAGGTTCAGTATGACAAAGAACACCATCATTCAGACAAAGTAGCAGCCTATAGAAATGGAAAAGATTTTTATCAACTACACATCTGATAGAGGACTAGTATCTAAAATATATCAAGAACTCAAAAAAAAAAAAACCTGGACATCAAGAAAACAAACAATTAAAAAATGTGGTACAGACCTAAACAGAGAATTCTCAAAAGAAGAAACACAAATGCCTGAGAAGCACTGAAGTGTAAAACTAATCTTAAAAGGTCTTATTAATAAAAACAAACCCAGGGCCAGGTATTGAGGTGAACGCTGAAAGATCAGAGAAACAGAACCAGCCATAGCTAACCTCACCTTGCCAGTTCCTCAACTGGTCTTGTTTCCTCAAACTAGAAGCCTCTGAGTCCTCATCCAAATGGATCTCAGCTGAACTACTGATAAAAGCCCGAAAGCTTAACCAGGCTCTAGTTCCTGGTCCTCACACCTTATATACCTTTCTGCTTCCTGCCATCACTTCTTGGGATTAAAGGCATGTGTCACCATGCCTGGCTGTTTCCAGTGTGGCTTTGAACTCACAGAGATCCAGATATATCTCTGCCCCAGAATGCTAGGATTAAAGGTGTGTGCGCCACCATTTTCTGGCCTCTATGTCTGTCTAGTGACTGTTCTGTTCTCTGACCCCAGATAAGTTTATTGGGGTGCACAATATTTTGGGGAACACAATAGCACCACACTGAAGAAAAGGTCAACATCATCATCAGGGAAATGCAAACCAAAACTACTTTGAGATTAGTTTATCATCTTATACTACTCAGAATGGCCAAGAGCAATAAAAACAAATGATGGCTAATGCTGGTGAAAGTGTGGAGTAGGGGAACACTCATCCATTGTTGGTGGGATTGTAAACTTGTACAGCCACTATGGAAATCAGTGTGGCGGTTTCCCAGGAAGTTGTGAAAAGATCTACCTCAAGGTCCAGGTATACTACTCTTGTGCATATACCCAAAGCATTCTTCATCCTACTACAGAGATACTTGCTCAATCATATTCATAATAGCCAGCAATAAGAAACAGCCTAGATGTCCATTAACAGATGACTGGATAAAGAATATGTGGTACATTTACACAATAGAATATTATTCAGTCATCAAAAGTAAAAACCATGAAATTCACAAGTAAATGGATAGAGCTAGAAAAAAAAAAAGTCATCCTAAGTGAGGAAACCCAGACTCAGAAGTATAAATATGGTGTGTATTCACTTATACACGGATGCTAGCTGTTAAGTCTTCAATAAACAAGCTACAATCCATATAACCACAGAGGTCAGGTATAGAGTAAGGGACTTGGCAGGGAGGGTTGATCTCCCCAAGAATGGGAAAGAGAATGGATGGTTATGGATGGACAAAGGGTTAGGGACAGGAATGGGAGGATCAAATAGGGAAAGGGAAAGAAGAAGGATATAAGGGAGGGACAGCTAAAACTAAGGACCATTTGAGGGGTCACATAGAAACCCAATGCAATTGAAGTTCCTAAAATATATACACATATGAAGGCTATCTAAATTAATCACCAAATAACAGGAGTGGTAGGGCCCCAACTGGATATCTCTTGTCACCAAATGAAGCTTCCAGTACTGAGAATAGGTTACATCTAATCAAGTTGTTGACCAAAAGTGGCCCCATGAGAATCCCCAAACAACCCAGGCTATTGCCAAGACTGTTGGCTGTTCTCCATAAACTGGCAGTAAGGCCCTAGTGCTGGAGCAACAAAGAAATTAGGCTGGTGACTACCTATAACAGTGGTTCTCAACCTTCCTAACATTGTGACCCTGCTGTGGGATGGTCTGTATGTCAAATTGCTCTGATTGGTCAATAAATAAAACACCGATTGGCCAGTGGCTAGGCAGGAAGTATAGGCGGGACTAACAGAGAGGAGAAAAGAAAGAACAGGAAGGTGGAAGGAGTCACTGCCAGCTGCTGCCATGACAAGCAGCATGTAAAGATGCTGGTAAGCCATGAGCCACGTGGCAAGGTATAGATTTATAGAAATGGATTAATTTAAGATATAAGAACAGTTAGTAAGAAGCCTGCCACAGCCATACAGTTTGTAAATAATATAAGCGTCTGTGTCTATTTTATAAGTGGGTTGTCAGACTGCTGGGGCTCGGCGGGACCTGGAGAGAAGCTCTCCAGCTACATAACCCTTTAATACAGTTCCTCGTGCTATGGTGACCCCCAACCATAAAATTTTGTTGCTACTTCATAACTGTAATTTTGCTACGATTATGGGTCATAAAATAATTATCTCATGTACAGGATATACAACCCTCAAAGGGGTCATGACCCACAGGTCAAGAACCACTGACCTGGAGCCTTCTCTCTCTCTCTCTCTCTCTCTCTCTCTCTCTCTCTCTCTCTCTCTCTCTCCTCTACCCCCTCTCTATCACACACACACATACACACAGACTCCTATAGACTAGTGTTCATGGTACTGGAAGATACTCTGCATGCTACCAAAGGAGAAAGGTAAACAGCAACTCAGCTACAAGCCCATAGATCTACAATAGTGACCTGCTGAAAGATACGATGATGCAATAATGGCACAAATCTTGTGGGAGAAACCAACCAGTACCTAATTGGATTTAAAGCTCACTCCATGAGATGATGGCCAAGAATCTGAGACCAGATAGGCCAGGGACCCAGGGTAATACCAAATACTCCTGTCCTGCTAAAGGAACACAGTAATAAAATGATTCCTAGTGACCTGCTGCTGTGCTCATAGATCAATGCTTACCTTGCTTACATCCTCAGAGAGGCTTCCTCCTGCAATATATGGAAATTAATACAGCAACCCACAGCCAGACAATGTGCATAGAGTGAGAGACCCTGAAATATTCAATCCTAACTAGGATGCCTCCATCAAATCCCTGTCCTCACAGCTCAGAAAATTGTACAGAAGAGGAAGTGGAAAGTACAGCTGGCCGAAGGAATATATTATAGAGATTCGGCTGTATATTAAAGCTATACCTAGAAAAGTCAAGGAATTTTTCTAGAGGAAAGCCATTTATCAAGGAATATTAGATGTTATTTAGCTTTTAATATGTATCAGCTGTCTTCTGCTATGAAATTCTTGTGCACCCATATACTACTAGGCCATATGGCAAACAGTTAAGCTTCTCAGACCTACTGCTGATCCACTAGGTAACTAATATCCCTGCAAAGCCTAGGAGACAGGCAGACTATAGATGCATAGCTTTGTTTCTTGTGCAAATGAAGCTCAGACCACCCCTTGCCATCAGGTCTAGTAGCATCACAGGGCTATTGACTCAGGACAATAGGGGATTTTGCATAATCAGGTGCAGTAAAGATTGGAGCAGAATTCCAGAGGAAGGCAGAGCCCTGTAGGTGGAGAGAAGAGATGAAGGGCAGAGTTTCTCAGAGCAAGGAAGGAAAGATGGAGGATGAAGGAACAGAGGACAAAGATGAGGTTGAAAGCATAGGAGCCTGGTTAGGACTATGACAGGCAGGCCCAGTAGGCACAGAGAGGAACTGAATATGAGGACAGAGCAGAAGCTGTATAGATAGAATTTTGTCATAGAGAAGTCAAGTAAATGGACAAAAGAGCATGGTGTACATAGATTCTTTTCCCTCAGATAACCCCATGCCAGATGTAGCATCTTCTCCAGGATCCTGGGAGGGATTCTCTCAGGCCAGGCCCTTGGGAAAATTCTGATAGAAAAGAGTGCAAGAGCCAGCGGAAATGGAGGGCACCAAGGAATTAAAGCCTTCTAGACACAGGAGGCCTGACATACGTGGAAGCATGCACAGGGATTAAAGGGGTCTCTACCAGATGGGGTTCCAGAACTGAGAGAGAATGTGGATACAATTCCCCATTCCTAACCCAGAAGCTATTTCCAATTGAAAATCACTCACAAATGAAAATTTGGTTTTCTCCAACAGTCTCACGCGTATACTTAAGGTCAGGCCCCACACCCAGCAGTAGATGGGCAACACAAAACAAGCTCAGTGGAATCTTTGGAGTGTCTTTGTCTCATAATACTTTGTCAATGCTACTTTTTAACCTTACAAGTCCTGTGTGTGTGTGTGTGTGTGTGTGTGTGTGTGTGTGTGTGTGTGTGTGTAGGCTTCTGGTTTTGTGTTTTGTGGGATTCGTATGTGTACAAACATGTGTGTCTCAGCATCTATATGTGTTGAATGTGCTTTTTCTTTGGCTCTTTGGCTTCTGTTTAATTTTTGTTTGTTTCATCCTATTCCAGTTTATTTTGTTTTATCTATTTTATTATTATTTAGATGCCTATTTGATTTTTAACAAGAGACAAAAAATATATGGATTCAGATGAGAGGAGAGATTCTGGGAGGAGTTGGGGAAGAGAAAGCTGTAATCAGAATATATTGTTTGAAAAAATCTATTTTCAAAAAATAAAAATAGAAAAAGAAAAAGGGTGATCAAAACAGCAAGCATATAAGAGAAAAAAATTTGAAATGGAAAACCAAAGACTTCCACCTGAGTTCCTGTTGATTTCTTCAATGACACATCCATCATTTCAAATGTGTTCTTATCCATCTCCATGACTCTGACAATTTTATGTAGTTTATTTTGCTATTAATTTAACATTAAGGAGATCAATACATCACACAATTAGACTTAAAGACAGAAGTCGCATATCATCTCAAATGATGTAGAAGGGGCTTTTAATAGAATCCAATAGCTCTTTATGATAAAAGCCTTGAAAAAACTAAGAACAGAAGGAGCATAATAAAAGATGCGTATGACAAACTTAGATCTAGTAAGGAAAACTTCAAGGCATTTCACCTAAAACCAAGAATGAGACAAGGAAATCCATTTCCTCTGTTCTTATTTAATATGGTGCTTGAAGTCTTAGCTAGAGCAGCAAGACAAGAGAAAAAGATAAAAGGGATACAAAGAGGAAAGGAAGAAGTTACAGTATCCCTGTTTGCAAATGATATGATCATCTGAATAACAGACCCTTAGGACTTATCAGGAAATTCTTAAAACTTTCAACAAAGTAGCAATTTACAAAATCAACATACAAAAACCAGTAGCTTTCCAATATACTATTAAAAATAACACTGACACCTTAGGACAATGATCCCATTTACAACAGTTTCAAATAATACCTAGGGATAAACCTATCAAGAAAGTGAAAGACACCTACAACAGAAATTTTACAGCACTGAAGAGAAGACAGAGCTGTCACCAGAGACAGAAAGGTGTCCCGTGCTTACAATGAAGAATTGATATTGTGAAAATGGCAGTGACCAAATGTAATCTACAGATTTAATGCAATCAAAATGCCAATGACATTCTTCAGAGGGATAGAACAAATATCCTAAGGTTTAGAAGCACAAATGCAGTTTCAAGCAAGAAGAACAACAGGGAAGAATCATGCTATCAGATTGCAAGTCCTAGTATGGAGCCAAAGTAATAAAACCAGCATAGCATGGCTATAAAGACTGGCAAATAGATCTGTAGAACAGAATAGGACCCAGAAATAAACCCACACAGCTCCAGCTACTTGGCTTTTGATAAAGATGAAACAAAAACAAACTTTGGAGAAAAAGAAAGTCTCTTTTATAAATAGTGCTGGGAAACTAAACATCCTCATGTAGAAAAATAAAATTAGAGCCTTGTATCTCATCCTTTACAAAACTTATTGAAAATGGATCAAAGACTTTAATGGGTTACCTGGATCTCTGCAACTGTTGGCAGAGAGAGCTTCGAGACACAGTGAATACAGGCAAAGACTTTCTTTGAAAGGGTCCAATATTACAGGAAATAAAAACAAAAACTGACAAATTCAACTACATGAAATTAAAAGCTTCTTCACAGCAGGGAGAGAACTAACCCGCTGAAGAGACAGCCTACAGAATGGGAGGAAATACTTGCTAACTATATATCTGCAGACAATTTAGATCTAGAATATATAAAGAACTCAAAACACTAAATACCAGAACATCTATTGTGGTCTAATGACATACTAGACAGTTCTAAAAAGATGAAGCACCAATAGCCATAAGCATGTGAAAAAAATTAAGATCAACCTCTTGGGAAATACCAATTAAAACTATGCTGAGATTCAGTCTCACTCCAGTAAGAGTTCTGTCATTAAGAAAATAAATAATAACAAATGCTTGTGAGGATGTGGAGAAAAGGGAGCCCTTATACACTGCTGGTATGCTACAAACTAGTCTAGCCACTGTGGAAATCAGCATGGCATTCCTCATAAAATAAAAAATAAACTGTATGATCCAACTGCCCTGCTTCTGGATACCTACTCAAAGGACACTAAGAGAACACATCACAAAGACCTCCACATCACATTTGTTACAACACTAGTCACCTTAACCAAGGTAGAGATAAGCCTCAGTGTCAATCAGCAGACAAATGGATATAGAAAAGATGGCATATGCACATGATGGGGGTATTTTTAAGACTTGCTTACTTATTTTCTGTGTATATGTATATACTAGAGTGTACATGTGTGCCACATGTATGCAGTGATCATGAAGGGCAGAAGAGCTGGAGTTAGTGGTGGCCTTAGATATCCCAGTGTCATTGCTGGAAAGGAAGAACAGGTCCTCTGAAAGCATCAAGTGCTCTTAACTGCTGAACCATCTCTCCAGCCTCCAGAGTGAGTTTACTCAGCCATAGAGGAAAATGAAATTATGTTTGCTGGAAAATGGATACAATTGAAGGCCATCATATTAAACAAAATAAGCCAGACTTAGACATGACAAATAACATATTTTTCTATTCTTATGGGTTCCATATGTTACATAGATATGTAATATTTTATTTCTATAAATATGAATATATATATGAATGACATAAAAACAGAAAAAAGACTATGGGGGATGGAGAGGAGCTAATAGGAAGTGTAGGGGTGCAGGTTATAAAGAGATAAATGTGATCAAAGTACACTTCAGAAGAAAATGTCGTTATGGAAGCCATCACTATAAACAATAAATATATGGCAAAAATGAGTTTTAAAAATGCTGGGCTGTATTTTAACTGCCAACTAAAATGCCCAGAGTTCCTTGGCTCTTTGTGGAAAACAAACACACTGTTTGGGGGGAAAAAAACTAAAAAAGTGAAAAAGCTTAAAAATGCAAACACTTTAGAGATAAATTATGTAAAACTGGTATAAATTAACTCATGTACACATGATACAAACTTTAGATATAAATGTGCATATCTATATGTATATGTGTGTGTGTGTGTGTGTGTGTGTGTGTACATATATGTACTACTCAGGGCATCCTCAAATTTGAACGAAGGAGCTAGAGACATGGCTCAATAGTAAGAGCAATGGCGGCTTTTAAGGGGAACCCAGGTTCAATTCCCATCACCCACGTAGTAACTTACTCTAGTTCCAGGGTATCTAACGCCCTCTTCTGGCCTCTTCAGGTACTGTACACATGGTACAAGTACATGTATTTAGAAAAACATTCACAAACATAAAACAAATAAATTTATAAACAAATAAGTTAGCAAAGTTGAATACAGGATACAGGATACAGGAAGCAGCCTTTAGGAAGCCAGACTCTGTGTGTGTGTGTGTGTGTGTGTGTGTGTGTGTGTGTGTGTGTGTGTTGCTGTTGTTGTTGATGTTGTTATAAAGGGATAAATAGCCTGGCCTTTTATTTTCCCACAGCTGTATTTCACAGCAGCAGAAGAGTACATAATGAAAATATCCCAAGAACTATTAATAAAAGAACTTGAAAGAAGTTTAAATATGAGTTTTAATACTCACTCAAGTTATCTTTCAAAAGACATATAAAAACTCAAGAAATATTGTTCCTTAGAAGATTTCTCAACACAGCTAGTATGGGTTAAAAAAGATGAGTCAGAGTCCGTAGCGTCTGAGCTAACAGCTAAGACTGAAGCAGAGGCAGGGGTTGGGGTGACAGAACACAACATTTGTCCCCTGCCAACAAAGAAAGGCAGGAACTAATGGAAACTTGTGAGGGCAGAAGAGGTAGGTCAAAGGTAGAGGAGGTGTGGTCAGACCTATGACATCATCTGTAATCCCTGGAGGCAAAGGATAGCTTTTAATGCTGGCAGATCAATTGATAGATGTTTGAGCACATTTAACGATACGAAGGTAAACAAGAAGAGAGATAGCACTATTGACTGAAGTGATTTGGAGGAAGAGAGGGAGGGAGGTGGAAACAAGTTACTGTTAACCTTGCTCAGAGTCCAACTAAGAGAAACCAATAAACAACACTAGAGCCCAGAATTCCCAGCAGACTGTTGAAGGAGGCTCATGGAGGTGCTATGCTGTTTTGTAATATTTCTAAGCTGTTATTTTCCCCTCTAGAGCATAGACAGTTGCTAACAAAAGATGAAATCGCTTGCATTTTTAGCAGAATGAAAGCCACAGTGCTGCTGTATCACCACTCACTAGGCTGGTTCTAGCCATGCACTTGCAGTTCATTTTCTTTCCAGGTCCACTTAAGTATGTGAAGCTGTAAAAATGTAAAAATTCTTAATTTTATTACACCTCAGCCTTGGAAGATGTGTCTTTTTAGTGGTCTATATAACCACACAGGAGGAACACAGAACACCTCCAGACACACCAAAGGTCAGTGATCACAAGGCACAGCACTGGGGCAGTCATTTCTCTGGTGGGAGGAGCCAGCTTCTCTCTCTCCAAGAAACACAATCTTTACCTAAAAGAATAATTGTCAGTCAGTGGTTGATCTGATTCAGCATTTAGCAGACATGTTTTTGAAAATAAGCAAACCATGTCGCCACATTCAAGGGGAAAAACCATCAGCCAAAGCAATATCTGAAATGGTGGATGTTGTTTGTTTTTGCTCTTTTGGGGGTTCCACCACCCAGTTCCCAAATAAATCACACATGGAGGCTTATTCTTAATTTTTAATACACTGCCTTGTTGCTAGCCAGCTTTTCCTAACTTTAAATTATCCCATCCCTTTTGCTTCTGGGATTTTTCCTTTTCTTACTTCTGTGATCTTACTTTCACTCTTACTCCATGGCTGGCTGGCTGAGTGGCTGGGTGACTGGGTGGCTGGTTGACTGGGTGGCTGGCTGGCTGGGTGACTGGGTGGCTGGGTGGCAGGCCCCTAGCATCCTCCTTTCCTTGTTCTTGCTCCTTCTTCTTCTTCTCCCAGATTTCTCCTTCTATATGTTCTCTCTGCCTGCCAACCCTGCCTATCCTTTCTCTTGCCTTGCCATTGGCTGTTCACCCCCTATTCCTCTTGCTTCTCTAATCCTTCAGCTTTCTCTTTCAGGTGTGATAAGCTGTCTGATTTAACCAATAGCTATTCAGAACAGGGACAAAAGTTTCTTTCCTCAGTGAAGCCTCCGGAGGCCCACCAGAATGAGAAACATTCCTCATAGGCTTGGGTATTTGAATAATTGGTTCCAAGTTGGTGGCCCTGTTTGGGGAGGTTTGGAAGTGTGGCCTTGCAGGAGGAAGTATGACACTGGGGTGGGCTTTGAGATTATATACAGCCTCATGCTACTCCTTGATCTCTCTTTCTGCTTTGTGCTTGTGGTTAAAGCTCTCATAATGCACCCTGATCACATTCACGTCCCCCATCTTCCCAGGTCCACCCACCTCCCTTGGACCTCCCCCAAAGAAAAGAAAAAGAAAACTATCAAGTCCAATTTATGTTGCCCATATATTCAATAGAACATGGTCATGATTGACTCTTATCCCTCTGGAACCCTAAGCCAAAAATAAACTCCTTCTAGAAGTTTCTTTTGGTCATGGTGTTTTATCAGAGTGACAGAAAAGTCAATAAGGCAGAGCTGTTTCACACGCAAACCATAACAGGGACACACAGAAGACACAAAACACAGAGACTGCTGAATGGAGCTCCTCTGCTGCTTGGTTCCTTCTGCACACATGCTATGCAACAAAGAACACAGCAAGCTGTGGTCTGTTTTTAAGGCATGGTTTTCTCAAGCTACTGTTTATCTTATCATTTCAAAGGGGTTTAATTATTACCTATTTCCCTGATTACATTTTCTTTAGTAATTCCCACTGCTGGTAAGTAGAACCAATCTAAAAGATGTTGTATTTTAACGTCTAGAAGATTTAATGTCCTTGGTATTTTTACAGCACCCCTGGGAATGCCACTTGTCAGCATCTGGTGAATGTAGTAATGAAGACATACATATAATTAACAACCAAAATGTAAGGTAATTTCAGAAGCAATGACACATAAATGGACCCTGTGTGTTACAGGTTGGTCATCCCATAAAATTCTGTTCACTTCTACCATATGCCTACAGGGAAGGCATCTGAACTCCAGCTACATATGAACCAACTGAGGCTCAGCAGATCCTACTGTCCAAGTTGGTAGCAGGGTATTTTCACTTAGGTGACTTCTGTCAGAGTTCATGTCCATCCTATACCAACAGCTTTCCCAGCTTTAAAATCCTACTCTAGTTTGACCTGGGATCCTATACTCACTTCAGACTCAAGTGCAGGACGGAGAGGTATTTTTGTCTTCTAACCTTTGCTCAGTAGGGAAGCAACTTTCCTGCATAAACAATCAATGCGCTGTTGTCCATTCATCACTCATTGCTTCAGCATCTTTCTTTGCAGAACTCATGCGGACAGAGCCTGTAACTTGCTTCTGAGATTGCAGAATTTTACATCCTCTAACTATGAAGATGGTTGTATCTCATTTCTCAGTCCTGGGCTGAAGTTTGTAACCACAGAACACAACTTCCCAATTTCCAGGAACCCTGAACCAGAATTTTTGAATAGGAAAATTCAATGTCAATTTGGCTGATAGAGATTTAAGATAAAATTCCATCTGCCATGCACATTTGATTTGTGGTTCATAGCAGATTCTAGGAATAATCAGGATTTTCTTGAGGAAAATATAGCAACAAAATGAAATACTGACTGAGGTCATATCACATGTATAAGTTTCATGAGTTTTTGCTGGGTCTTAGTACTTAGCAAATGCAGTCTAGAGAATGCAAACCTCACTACTGTGTACTGTAACATGTGGTGCCTCCCAGAAAACAAAAGAGACCCAAAATATAAAGATGAATATTTGAAAACTAAATTTGAAACAGCTATGTGGACCTAGAGAAGTCATTATTCTCTTTAGGCCCAGATTCTCAGCTGTAAAAAAAATTTAATTCTAACTGCTTTCAGATTTAAAAACTCAATCTTGTGTGGTCTTTAAGAGGCCTGAAACAACAAGTGTGAAAATTCAGATTTGATTAAATCTCTACACAAAAATGTGAGGTGGAAATATTATATCTTGGTCCAAAGACACAGCACAGCTAGTTGTTCGAATGTATGCCTAGCATGGGAGTAACCCTATGTGTAATACCTTTTCCAAGTCCTCTTGTAAAATTTTCTCACCATATTGGTGTTGAGTCTGTAATTTTTAGTAAAAGAAAGTAGTTCTAGTGAGTTTAAAACAAACACATGGGATGTAGCAACCATCTCTAGAAGTCAAGCTAAGATACATTCCTACTGTGGGATAATCCTTCTGTACACTACGTGAATATATGTCACTATGATTGGTTTAACAAACAAGCCAACTGGCCAATAACTGAACAGGATAAAATTAGGCAGGAAAGCCAAACTAAGAATGATGGGAGGAAGAAAGGTGGAGTTAGGAGATGACAGTCAGATGCAGAGGGAGCAGAACATATAGAAAAATGAGGTAATAAGTCATGAGCCATGTGGCCAAACATAGATAGATAAGATATATGGGTTAATTTATATGTAAGAGTTAGCTAGTAAAACGCCTGAGCTATTGGCCGAACATTTATAAATAATATTAAGCCTTGGTGTCAGTTATTTGGGAACTAGTGGATGGCACAAAAATGTCCAACTACACATAGCACACACCATCTGGCTTAGATCCACCTAAGACCTAAAAGACCTTTTAAAAAAGGTTCTAAACACATAAAAACAGAGCCAGATGCAGCTTCCTAGTTTCACAGTCTCATGCCAGCTGCAGTGCAGAGATGCATCCCCAAATAGCTTCCTGCAAGATGGAGCTGGCCACCAACTGCCATGAGCTAAGTAGCATGGTGGGTTTCTGTGGTCTCTCAAATGGGCCGCAGTACAGAGAGGCTTCTCCCAGCTGCTGACTGTGTGCTTGATAGCTCTGCCAGCACATTACATGACAGGTTTAGGTTTTTGCTCATGCAGACAGAAAAGATTACAGATACGCAGTAAAGACAGATTCAGACAGAAAAAAACTCTTAACAGGTTACAATGTGTTTAAAAATATATGTAGGCTTGAGAGAAAAAAGAAAATGAGTTTTTAAAAAAGTCTTAAAAAGGGAATAGAGTAATAAAAAATATAATAAGCCACATAAACATGGGAAATACACAGAGTGTCTGAATCCTGTATGTTATTACGTTGTCTTTAAATTTCTTGGCTGCTAAGAGACACTAGATTATAAAAATGGCTAGATTCAAGCAACCGATATATTTAAATTTTTTTTACTTCAAAATTTAAGTCAAACGATAAGTTACTTTGGGGGAGACATTATGATTTTATTTCCACAGGAAATAAGAGGCTGTGGATTCATTTTGGGTTATAGAAAACCAGCTTTTATTGAGGAAGACCCCCTGAAAATCCTGGCTACAAACATAAAGAAATAAACAAAGAACAAGACATGTGATGTATATTCTACCTGCTCAAACACATAATAAAAAATCATCTTTGGCTGACTTGTGTACAATGTCTATTCTTGTATTAATGCAGATATATATGCTGCCTTTAAAAGTTTGTGTATTTTCAGAGCAGGGGGACCAGATACCAATGAAAATGGGTGGCCCAGGTGATCCAGCATTTCAAAATGCCTCTGTTATAGTCTCCTCAGAATTCTGCATCCAGAACAGCTTCAAGGCTGCTGGCTGAGATGATCCAGTCTCACAAACTACTCCAGTCAGGACTTAACCATAATCATGAATTTTCTCAGAGTCCCCCAAAGATTGCCAGTAACCCCAATCAACAGGAAGTAGTCTAAAAAACCACGTCCACATTCCCAAAAGATGGGCTATGGATATTTATTATCATTTAAAGGGGGCAGGGAGGTGGCTACAAGTTGTTATTGGTAATGACCAGAAAAAAGCTAAACAAAGATTAGATTCAAGGATCTCTTTCTGAAAAGAAAAAAAAGGGGATATAGAAATGACAGGATAAAAGAGTATATGATTGAATCTATTTTAATCCAAAAAAACAACCATTAATCTTAAATAGTTTACACTGGTATGGATTTTGGTTTATTGATACAAATTTAAGGTTAATTTTGTTATACTGTATGTATATTTCTACTCTTGTATAAGATACTGTGTTTATGCATTTCATTTAAAAATGTAATGTATAATTAAGAAATACAGATTAATAGTCATCTATAGTAGTCAAACTATAGTCATATTAGATATGTTTTCAAGGCCATACACAGATGTATTTAGATAGACAGATGGTCTTCAAATACTTCAAAGACCTATAGAATATGGCATTCAATATGTTTAATAGCCTAAGGCTTTTCATGACAGTGAGCAGCACCAATCTACTTCAGAGAAGATAATGGCCATTGAAGAAACTCCATATGGAGGGGTTTTTTTTTAATCACAAAAGCTAGCCATATGGACAGAAAAACTGCCCTTGCCTCAATTGCTGACCGTTGTCCAAACTGTACCATCAGGACACAAGAAAGGCAGCTACTGAACTTTGCCAATTCAAAGTAGGACAGTCCTTCAAAATTCTCTGCTTCACAGGAAAGTCTCTGAGATATCCTAGGCCTGTAGGCCAGAGTTGGATACCCCAACATTGCAGAGGAACCTTGTGTGACTGTCCAGGCAGCCAGCTGTTTCTGCCATTTCTCACATTTTTTGAAAATCACTTGCTTGTACTTCCTGCTTATTCAGGTAATATTATTTCCTTCTAGGGTCTTGGATGAAGTTGAAGACTAGATAGTTATAATTATAATTTTCCTTAGTTATGATAAAAAAGTAAATTAGATGTAAAAATTTAGACTCACCAAGATAAGATAGATAATAGAATATTTTCTCTAATTTTGCCAAATACAAATGACTGGATATTGTAACTGTACATCATACTTGATAACTGTTTTTGTTGTATATAATTTTACTATGTTAAAGTTAAAACCTTCCTTTTTAATTAGACAAAGGGGGGAAATGCTTTGGAATAATTCTTCTGTACACTGTGTAAATATATGTCACTATGATTGGTTTAATAAACAAACTGACTGGCCAATAGCTGTACAGGATAAAGTTAGGTGGGAAAAGCCAAACAGACAATGATGGGATGAGGAAGGGCAGAGTCAGGAGATGCCAACCAGCCACCGAGGAATCAGGACTTGTAGAAAATGAGGTCTCAAGCCATGAGCCACTGGTAAAGCATAGATAAGAAATATGGGTTAATTTAAATTTAAGAGTTAGCTAGTAAAAAGCCTGAGCTATTGGCCGAGCATTTATAAGTAATATTAATCCTCTGTGTCAGTTATTTGGGAACTGGCGGGCAGGACAGAAACTTCTGACTACACATTCCTTTGACTGTTTCTCACATAGACAGACCTGCACCGTCCAGCAGCTGCTGAGAACAAGGAAAAGAGCCAGCAGGAGCCAATGCATTAGAAAGTAGAGGAAACCATGGAAATTTCAAGTTTTTCTTCTTTCGAGGATTGTTTAACTTGTGTCTGCCTCATTGTCAATCTGAAAAAGAGGAGAGGGTTTGGAAGAGAAGTGATAGATGGCATGAAAGACAAGACATGCTGTTCTGTACAAATAAGTTGAGACTTTTGCTTTTCACAATCTTGAATTCAATATCATAAAATTAAATATAGAGAATTTTTCATTATCAGAGAAATACTATGTTCTCATAGGTGATTAATAAAAAAGAACACTTGAATTAGATACTATTGAAATCATTTAACACCCAAAGCAAAGCATCAAATTGCAAAATTGGCCAGATGAAACACAAGCTATTTTCAAAGGGCCAACAGTGAGGCCCAAAGCTGATCTCTCCAAAGAAAGAATAAAGGGCACAAAATAAATGTGAATGTGTATCACAATTCATTTTCAATTGCCTGAAGAAAACAACCATTGACCTAAAGAAAGATTTTAAGTTTGGGGCCTGCCTCTGGAATGTGCCAATCTCAAAACAGACAGCCAACAAAACATTTTTGGAGGGAGATTTAAGTGAAGGTCTCAAGTAGCTCAGGCTGACTTCAATCTTGCTGTGTAGCTGAGGATGACCCTAAGCTGTGGATCTCCTGCCTCTACCTCCTAACTGAGCTACAGGCTGGTGTGAAACCTTCTCTCAGCCACGGGTCATAAGCATTAGCACACATCCTTCCCACCTGAGGGCATTTTTAACACAAAGGGGCCATGTTCACTGCCCCCCAAGATTATCCTTGAACAGGTACACTTGGGGTTCCACATGCCCCAAGGGATCCAGCTGGCTCAAGAGCTGCAACTCAGCATCCTACCAAGAGCTTCATGACAATTAATTTGGCAAATGAATAAAATAACTGTTATTTTTACAAAAACATGATTTACTAAAGGCAGCACAAAAACATACGGGATAGTTTTATATTTATTTCCAAACTTAGATCTTTCAGAAACTTTACTGAAGGAAAATCCCAGACCCAAACAGCTTTCACCTGACAACACTTTCAGACAGTTTAGGGAAATTTTCCACTAGTGTGACCCGATCCTCCCTCCCACCCCCACACACCAGAGGATAAATGAAAACAAAAGCCCATCACAGCTCCTGTTACAAGGGAAGCACAGTATTAAATATATGCCTTAGAGGACATGCAGAAGAAAGTCACAGATGAAAACACTTAGAAACATAGACCCCCATTCCTAACATAAATGAAGTAAATGTTAGCAAACTTCACTTAGACAGGCATGGGGGTTGCAGGAAGAATGGCAAAGAGAGAGGGAGTGAGGGGGGAGGAGAGAGAAAGGGAGGGGCAGGGAGAGCATGAGTGAAAAAGAGAGAGGAGAGAGAGAGGGAGAGAGAGAGAGAAAGAGAGAGAGAGAGAGAGAGAGAGAGAGAGAGAGAGAGGAAGAAAGAAAGAAAGAAAGAAAGAAAGAAAGAAAGAAAGAAAGAAAGAAAGAAAGAAAGAAAGAAAGAACACTGCTGTGTGATATTTCATTTGAGTTCTGACAAATAAAGCTTGTTTGGAGTCATCCCCTCACTTCACAACTTGTTCATGGTCTGCCATGCAGCCAGCCATTCCCTTGTATATACTCCTGCTTTTCTAATATCTACCTTCATTTCATTGTCTGACAAAACCCCAACTCTAGTTTAATTATATTCCTGCACACTAGGATTGTCCCAAAAACCTATCTTGCTAATGAATCTCATTTGAGGTGTTACTAACCATACACCTTCAGAAATGTCCAGAATACTCACCACCATTGGCCTCAGGGGACTGTCCTCTTCCGTGGTGATCACTTTGCAAGTGCAGCAGTTCCTCCATTCTCTACCTCACCTCCATCCACACATCCTCACATATGATTTCCCCATTGTCCATGCTAACAGAAACCTAAAGATGACACCATCATCTTCTCTCATCAACTTCATCAGGGCTTGCAAAGCTCCAAGTTCATAAGCCTTTGGACACTGTCAGGTCCAACATCATTGTGGTAGTGGAGCATCCCAGTTGGAAAACAGGATGATGCTTAAAACTACCAGCAGCAGCACCTGAGAAATGGTAACAAGCTCAAATCACAGGACCCAGTGCTTTAGAAGCCAGGGAAGATGGAGCCAGCCATCTGCACATGCTCCGAGCTTTCTAGAGGATGCTGATGTGTGCACAAGTTTGAGACCTGCCTCTGGAAATTGCTGATTTAATTGTGCCTTAAATCTTGATCAAAACATGGGAACAAGGTGCTGTAGGATGGTCTGTATGTCAAATGTGTTGCTCTGATTGGTCAATAAGTAAATCACTGATTGGCCAGTGGCCAGGCAGGAAGTATAAGTGGGACAAGGAGGAGAACAAAGCTGGGAAGTGGAAGGCTGAGTCAGAGACACTGCCAGCCGCCATGATGACAAGCAGAATGTGAAGATGCAGTAAGCCACGAGCCACGTGGCAAGGTATAGATTTATAGAAATGGATTAATTTAAGCTGTAAGAACAGTTAGCAAGAAGCCTGCCACAGCCATACAGTTTGTAAGCAATATAAGTCTCTGCGTTTACTTGGTTGGGTCTGAGTGGCTTTGGGACTGGCAGGTGAGAGAGATTTGTCCTGACTGTGGGCCAGGCAGGAAAACTCGAGCTACAAATGGCATCCAATGTGGTGGCAAGAGTTTCTACCTAAAAACTGAGAAAAAAGATTCTAAAACGGAGCTAAAAACAGTTCCTAATTGTCTCTCTCAAATGAGCGGCAGCTGCCAGTTTGAGCTACTGGTGGGTTCCTATCGTGTGCGCTCGACCTGCAGTATGGCGGGAATGAGGCCTCTGCAAGTGGCACATTAAGCTGCATGGTGGATTTAGCCTTTACTAGTACAAAACAAAAAAAGAAGTTTTTGGGTTACACGCTGCTTGGATAAAAGGATAGACCCACGATAGCGCCCATGTTGGGAAGCTGAGGTGGGTGGAGCCAGCAGCCACAGCTGCTGCAGTTTAAAGCAACAGATTCACAATAAGACAGATTCAGATGTAATAGTTTACAATGTGTGTAAAAATGTACGTAGGCTTGAAAGAGAAAGAAAAAGGAATATATACAGTTATATAAACAAATAAATAGTTTTTAAAAATAAAGTCTTTAAAGAGACAGTAAAGGTAGTATAAAAAATAAGCCACGTAAAAATGGATATTACACAGAGAATCTGGATTGTGTTGTCTTTGGGATTTTTAACTGCAGAAAAACATTTGATTGTAAAAGCTGTTGAGTTATGGCAAAATGTATATTTTAAAGATACTTGACTTCAAAATTTGGATGTAAGGATATGTTACTTTGGAAAGGAGACTCTGCTTTTGTTCCCACAGAAAGCCAAAGGCTCTGGATTTGTTCCAGATTAAGATACATCAGGTTTGACCAGCCAAGACCCCCTGAAAGGTCTCCGATGACACCATGGCCCAGATGATCCAACATCCAGAATGGTTTGAAGACAACTGGCTCAGACAATACAGCCTCATGGACTATTCCATAATTCTAAAATTTTCTTTGTTTCCCCATAAGATACAGCGCCCCCCTCCAGCAGGAAGTAGTAAGAGAAGCTACGCCCAAATTCCCAAATTCTATGTAATTTTACTTTGTTAAGGTTAAAACCTTCCTTTTTGGGGGAAAAAAAAAAGGGGGGGGAAGTGCTGTGGGATGTATGGCAAACGTGTTGCTGATTAATCAATAAAACACTGATTGGCCGTTGGCTAGGCAGGAAGTATAGGCGAGGCAAGGAGGAGAATAAAGCTGGGAAGTGGAAGGCTGAGTCAGAGACACTGCCAGCCGCCACGATGGCAAGCAGAATATGAAGATGCCAGTAAGCCAAAACAGGATGATGCTTAAAACTACCAGCAGCAGCACCTGAGAAATGGTAACAAGCTCAAATCACAGGACCCAGTGCTTTAGAAGCCAGGGAAGATGGAGCCAGCCATCTGCACATGCTCTGAGCTTTCTAGGGGATTCTGATGTGTGCACAAGTTTAAGATCTGCCTCTGGAAATTGCTGATTTAATTGTGCCTTAAATCTTGATCAAAACATGGGAACAAGGGCTAAAGATGGATCAGCTGTTAACTGTACTTATTGCTCTGGCAGAAGACCTGAGTTTGGTTCCCAGCAGCCACATTAGCCAGCTAACAACAACATGTAACCCCAACATCAGGGGGTGGGATGTTCCCTTCTGGCTTCCATGGGCATACACACACACTGACATAAATAAAACAAATCTTAAAAATAAAACAGAAGCCAGTCAAGGCTTTAATCCCAGCACCTGGGAGGCAGGCAGATTTCTGTAAATTCAGGGTCTACACACTGAGTTCCATGACAGCCAGAGGTACATAGAGATACCCTGTCTCACATAATTAAAACAAAATAAAAAAGAAAACACAAGAATAGAGGGGCATACAAAACGAAGATCTAAGTGTGTATGGCTTTCTCATATGAATACTCATGAAGTCTCTATAGACACGAATAAAAAAAAATGGAACAATTGCTTTAGTATCAATTACCATAGCATATAGGGCAGTGTTGCTCCCAATTGTTCTCACTTCTTGTTACCTGATATTAATTTCTCCGTCTGTCTTGTCTAATAATGCTTCCTTCCAATGATGAAATCTTTGAAGTCACATATCACTTCTGTGAAGCCAGCCTTTTTTTTTCCCCCCGCAAAATGTTGGTGATGGGCTAAAACTAACAAAAGCTAACTGTGCACATAAAAGGCAATGGCTTTTAATCCTCTGGTGTACAAGATACCAACCTTTGAAGGTAATTGGAAACATTATAATTTCTATTACTACAGCCCAGGGTAGAATTCTGTGCACTTAAATTGGGCTTTTAGGATTCCATTAGATGTTAATTTATACTTGAAACATCTAGGGCATTTAGTGTTGTAAACTTTGAGGCCAAGAAAACGTTCTTAGTATTTATATGTTAAGAGAAAGTAAGTCAAAACGGTAATAAAAAGGAAATATTCTGTTTATGTATTCTTCAGATTATATATTGCATTACAATTTGAGAGTATGCCCAGAGTTTCAGAGCCTTGGATGCATAGATCAAAGATGCCCTGTGCACGCCATCCCATTTTGTGTGTATCATTTCAAACACCCAATTTCCCTTGACCAAGGTGAGGCTGCCTGTATGATTTCTTTTCTGCGGTGTATACTGAGTTAGCATGGCCAACCCTGCATCAGAGATCTCCATGCTTTTTCCAGCTTCTCATGGTTTCTCAAAGGACACACAGACTCAGCCTTTTCCCAAGTTGGTGCCAGTTGAGAAGTCAGTGGCTAATCCTGAACTCAAACTGTCCTTCTGAAGTGTGGGATACAGGATCGAAAAAAACCTGAAGCAGCAGATCCTGCTGGCCCTCCATACGCAGCCTGCCACTTTGGAAGACAGCCCCTTGAAGTTCTTCTAGATTCCTTACCTCTGTCTTAAGAGACTCTGACCTGTGCAACCCACTTTTTCCATGAGCTGAGCCACTGCTAAACAATACAGGAATACTGTACTCCAGGTCTCTTTGCACTAAGCAAGTTTGTGCATTCCAGTGTTATACTAGCTTTTAGAACCTACAACACTGCACTCACATGCACAAATCCACACTCAGACACACACAATTAAAATAAATATTTGTAAAGGGAAGACTGGAGAGATGACTGGACCCATACTGCCCATATTCTGCGTACTGCAGAGAACTGGAGCTTGGGAATAAGCACCCACATCAGGCAGTTCAAAACCGCCTGTGACTCCAGGGGATCTGATGCCCTCTTTGGATGTCACTGAATCAACTCATTAGCCCCAAATAAGATATAACAGCAGCACCATCCTAACAGCCAGTACTGCTTCACTGAGAAGCAGTACTGTGAAATCATGAATTTGCTTTTCATGATCTCATAGTCAAAGAGCATACAACTAGAGTATTTTTATTATATTTCCCCTCTAAAACTACCACTGTTTCCTGGTGTTTAAATCCAATACCTAGGCTCAGAGATTGAGTATGGATACATTTTAAACCACAGGGTCACTAAGTGCTATGAACAGATGTCTGCTAAGAAACATACAATCCATCTAGTGAAGGCCGGTAATAACAGCTTTGTTTCCACAGATGGTGCTGGATTATTAGAGTGGAAATATGCCAATAATTTGCTAGGTACCTTCCCACTCAACAGAGGAACCTGTGGGAAGCCCGACCTTGTATTACATCAGCCAATGATAACTGAACTAACTCTAACTTGTATAGTCCATTCTGACCGAATCCACCATCCCTTTACCTCTGAAACTTCAGTTTTTCTGAGAGTAACCCTAGCATCATATGAAGAGTTCCTTAAAGAAAAAAATGTTTTATTGACCTTCAATTTGCTTGCATTGTAAGCCAAAACCTTTTTCTTTTCATAAAGCAAGCAGTGTGTAGTGGTGAGTTGAACTAGGTAGGAAATACCTATAAATAAATAAATAAATAAATAAATAAATAAATAAATAAATAAATAAATAAATAAATAAGTATCCAACCACATTCCCAGACCATGGGGAAGTCATTTAACTTGTCTTTATCCTGGGTTGGCCAGCCGCTAGAGAAGATAAAAAACTTACTTTGAGTGGGTCAGTGTTGAAGTACAAAGAAGTGTTAACACAATTTATCATTTCATTTGTCTGAAGGGATTTAAAGCAAGACATTATAACTTAATAAAGTTGATAATGTTGCAGAGTTGAAAGATTTGGAGGCATTGTGGCCGTTATTTCCTTCACTGAGTGAGCGATCTTGAACAAATAACACTTGAGTTTCTTTGGCTCCCTTTTCATGTCTAGAATTCCCTCTTATGTTTTACCAAACACTTTTCCATGGCAGAACATCACAAAAGCAATACCCATCCCCTCTGTCTCCAACATTCCAGCCCTGAAGATGTTGGTGGATAACATGACCTTTTCCAGATAGATGTTTCCATCTGAGACTCTGAACTTGGATTAAGTAAAAATGGAAAAGAAATGGTGGGGTTCATTTTGCCAATGGGAACTGAAATAGTGCTATCTTGGTCAGAATGGTAATTCTGGAACTTTCTATCAGGTATTCTTACCTGATACCTTTACAGTATAGATGAAATTATGGTCCAGAGATTGGGTGGGTTATGGGTAATGCATATCTCAACATCTCTTTGAAGACCTTGGGGACCAATGGAAGGAATGAGTTCAAGGTCTGTTGTCTCCCACCAGAGTCCCATTTACCACCTGAGCCTTGAAGAACAACACCTCAAGAAAGTAGATTTGATGATAGCTGGAGCTTCAAGCCATTAGTTAAGTCCTAAAATATCTGCACATCCAGAGTACTGCTCCAGTGTGTAGAGCAGGATGGAGGGCATGTTTACACTAAGGACCTGAAGCTATCTTCTGCTCTCTTCTCTCAGGACAGCACAGACTCTCTCGTGGAAGTGTGGTTGCCAGGGCTGGAAAGATAGCACTGTTAGTAAAATGCTTGTTGAACAAACACAAGGATGTGTGTTTGGAACCTCAGCACCCAAGTAAAACATGGGTGTCTCGGTACACACCTATAATGCCAGCATTGGGAGGCAGACAAATCCCTGGTTACAGGTTCAGTAAGAGGCCCTGTCTCAAAAGGCGGAGAGAATGGAGAGATGGCTTGGCAGTTATGGGCACTTGGTCTTACAGACGACCTGAGTTGAGTTCCCAGCACTTACACGGCAGCTTACAACCATCTGTAAAACAGCATTAGACCTGTTGGGGTATAGTTACAACTTCTTAATATTATATAGTATTTATTGTATTACATACCACCCATATATTCTTACCACTTACATAGTGTACTTCTCATGCCTTTAAAAGATTTATATATTTACTCGTGTGTGTGTGTGTGTGTGTGCGTGTGCACATGTACACGCGCACGCACACACACACACACACACACACACACACACACACACACATGAACGCACATCATAATACATACATGAAGGTGAGAGGACAGTTTTCAGGAGTTGATGCTCTGGATCCACCAAGGGAATTCTGGAGATCAAAGTCAAGTTACGAGGCTTGTTAAGTTCCTTCATCCACCTCACCAGCCCTACCTCAAATGCCTTTGTCTGCAACCGTATTTTGAGTAAATATTTATCTTTTTATATATTCCTGAGTGATAGTACATGAAAATGTTCAGCACTGACAGCTTCTCACTACGTTCTTGCTCATTTATGAAACCTTATCACTTGCTTAACATAGTAACTGTAGACGAATTTCTAAATGGTCTTATTAAATAAAAAACACAGAGCCAGAAATTTGAGCTAAAGCCTTAGAGAGATCAAGGAAATATGGAAAGCCACCAGCCAACCTTACCTCACCAACTCTGCAGCTTCCAAATGGCACGATTTCCTGTCTACCCAGGCTTATAGGCCTTGCTTTTCTGCCCTCTCATTGGCTCTCTTAGCCCAGCTACCTCACTTCCTCTTCCTACACAGCTCTGTCACTTTCTATCTGTCTGTACAGACCTCCAGGTCTCTATGGTTGGTACTGGGATTAAAGGCATGTGTCACCACGCTTGGCTCTGTTCCCTAGTATGGCTTTGAACACACAGAGATCCTGCCTGCTAAGGGATTAAGGGCATGTGCTGCCTGACTTCTTTGTTTACTTAAAATGGCTGGCCTTTTCCCCCATCTCCAGGCAAGCTTTATTTATTAATGCACAAATAAAATATCACCACAGGTAACTAAGTGTCTGTGTTTTCTTCTTTAAATTCAGAAAAGACTTCATTAAGATTCCTGTGACCTTATGTTTCTGTCACAGGCCCAGTCTCATGTTTTAATGTAATTTGTTATAAGGAAGTGTTTAGTTGGCTTCAGTCTTTTTTCCTATCTCCATGAAAGTTCTTTTTAAGTTGGGATACATTTGGGCATTTATAAAACATTTTATGTCCATGTAAATATTGTCCTTCCTGCCAGGTGTGGTGGTACACACCTTTAATCCCAGACGTAAGAGGCAGGGGCTGATGGATCTCTGAGTTTGAATCCAGCCCATTCTACAGAGTGAGTTCTAGGGCAGCCAGGGCTACACAGAGAAACCCTGTCCCCAAAAAATTATTTCCTTACATATATTCTCTAGCATATTATAAAATACATTCAAGGAAAATGGGGCTTGTTTACTAGTGTAGTGAGTCTTGGTCTTTTTTATTTAGCATTGGATGGATGCACTTTTGTTGGGATTTGCTTATGATACACATGGCCAAATGTTTCCTCTTTGTCTTTCATGTCAATGTAATCAAAAAGTGGATTACTGATCAATTAATTAAACAAACATTGGTTTATCTCCCATTCTCAGACACTATTCCAGGTGTCAAGAACATAACAATGAAGAAAAGAGTGATGGTTAGAGCTGTAACCGAGCGGTAGATCACTTGTCTATCATGCATGAGGTCATGGGTTCTATCATGCATGAGGTCATGGGTTCGATCATGCATGAGGTCATGGGTTCAAACTACAGAACTGCAAAGAGCAGAAGAAATAGAAGAATCCTCACATGCAGAGAGCCACCGTTCCATCGTTCTGGAAAAGTATTACATATTTACTTATTAATTTTGTGTACAGGTGTGTATATGTGTGGGGGCATGTGAACTCAGAAGACGGCTTCCAGGAACACATTCTGTCCTTCCACCACTGGGTCCTGCTGATGGAATGCAGGCCCGGAGCTCGGGACAGCTGCCTTTAGCCACTGAGCCATCTTGCTAGCCCTATCATACCTTCTTGACAGTAAATACTTTTTAAAGGAATAAACTTCCTAACTACAAGTTTTAGCTGCGTGCTATCTCTTCAACCTTTTTAAAGTAAAAGTCTTAATTACTGATGATTACTGTTTACTAAATAAAACACATCTCGGAAACATGATAATAACGACGTTACTATTTTTTTTCCAAAATTTTCTTTAAAATTATGAAAGCTTCCTAGATGTGCATCTCTTCTTTAATCTAAATTGTTTGGCAAAACATTTTGTGGAAATAACAGAATTGTCCAGTTTTACAACTGAAAATATAAATATGAGAAAGTTTTAGAACCTAGTATTGTTCCTTGAAAAATTGGTGCTCTGAGTTGGGTAGAGAGATGGCTCATCAGTTAAGAGTATGTACTGCTTTTGCAGAGGACCAACCCATGTTCCACTCCCAGTACCTGTATCACATGACTTACAACTGCCTGTAACTCCAGCTCCAGAAGACCAAATGCCGTCACTGGCTTCCATGGACACCTGCACTCACTTGTACACAGTCCCACACAGCCACACATGTGCACATACTTGGAAATAAAATACGTTCTAAAGGTAAAATGGGATTAAGACTGAGCAGGAGAAAAAGACCGACACAGCCCATCAGGGCTGTTTGCCCCGGGTGGGGAGGAGAATACTTGGGTCCTATTATGGTGAGCAAATATATGATGGGGTGTGGAAGAGAGGTATAGAATGGTTCATATCCGGTGGAGAGAGACTGATCTGAAGAGGTGAAGGCAGCGAGGATCAGGCTGAGATGGGTGGCCGCCTTGCTATCCCGGGCCATGGTGATGTCTAGGCCTGGGCTGCTGCCCAGGGCCATGTCTGGGCCGGTCACCCTGCTGCAGCCATGGTCTGTATTGATGTCCATGGCTCCTGTTACCACCAAAGGCAGAGAGGATAAGGCGAAATAGATTTGGCCCCTCCCCTCACTGTCTGCAACACTAGGGAAAACTGGAGAACTTGTCCTGCCCCTCACTATCTACAACACTTGAGAGAGCAGGCCCTGCACCTCGCCTGGGCTGTAAGACAGAGATGACTGTGGGCCTGACCGTACACATAGAGCTCTAGTTGTGAAGGTGTCAGTGAGCCGGCCCAAGGGCATAAGAGCAGGAGAACAGCCCACCCCTTGCTGCTTACTGCATAGGGTGAGCTAGCCAGGGTGGAGCTAGCCACCCTGGTGGTGAGAATGAGGGAGAGCTGGTAGGCTGACCTACCACCCAGTTACCACCCAGGCCCAGAACCAGGGCTATGAATTGGCCCTCCCCAATACCCACCCTATCTCTGAAGCATGTAAAGGGGTCAGTCTACAGACCCAGGATCTCCATAACACAGGACAACAGGATATCCAAGAGGAACCCTAGTGAGGATCCAGTATCAATAGTGTAGCAGAAACCAGAGGCCTTGAACTTTATGCCCATTCTGTGTCAGGTGTGAGGCTATTTATGTGTGATAACTCTAATTTTCCTTGTAAGCACAGAGGTGCTAAATTTGTTAGAAAGTCAATTAAAATGACAAAAAGCGAAAAGCTCTAAAATGTTCATATCTTTACATTTATGGCATAAACAGATTTATGAGTGTGTTTTCAGTGGCGATATTAGTTGAGCTAGTTTCACAGAATGTCCAAAGTTTGTACGATTTCAAGTAAAAGCAGAGAGCTCAAATGCAGCTCAGAGCTTGTGTGTCTCAGTGAAGTTTGTACTCCTCTGTGCTCAGTGGTGACACCTGAGGCTCTCCCGTGCTAACATCTTGGACAGCTTTATAGTCACTAACAATCATAAATGATGATCTAATCTATGGCTTTAATTTATTAAGTACCGTAAGTGTTTATACTTTACTCAATTTCCTCAGCATTCCAGAGGAGATAACTGCAACAATGAAATGATCTTCAAAGCCCTTCCAAGACGGTGTTTTATTCATATGCCAACCTTTCCCTTAGAGATGGTATAAATACTTCATCACTGTTTGGGGAATCAACCTCCTTTTATACAGATGTATTCTGAGCTTTGGTTTAATCTTATCTTGCCATCCACTGAAATATAAACTTTGTGTCATTTGTATGTTCATTTTACTTTGAGGAACTTAGCTCTTGAGTATTCAAACATTGGTATTTTGCAGCTGTTTATTTAAACACCATGAGACATTTCTGATACTCAACTTTAAAACTTGATGGTTTGGTTCTCTCATATTTATTGTTTGGTAGACTTGGTGTCTCTAGAACAAGGCTTGCTTTTGCTCATAAATGTATAGTGTTACCAATTAAACTGTGTAGCTGTTCAAGAAATGTTAACTGCCCTGCTGAAGGCAAATGAGCAGCTGTCATACACCACTGGAGTTCAGAAAAACAATTAGCATTATGTGATAGTTGGACAATGAGTGATGGAACTGATTTTCAGTGCATGGGATCTTGACTGAGAAAGGAAAGGGGGTGTCTGGATGAGGTTTGTTGGTTTACTGCCTCCTCCTCCTCCTCCTCCTCCCCCCTCCTCCTCCTCTTCTCTTCCTCCTTATCTTCCTCCCCTCCTCCTCCTCTTCTCCTCCTTTTCCTCCTCCTCTTCTCCTCCTTTTCCTCCTCCTCTTCTCCTCTTCTCCTCCTCTTCTCCTCTTCCTCCTCCTCTTTTCCTCTTCCTTCTCCTCCTCCTCCTCCATGAGACATGAAGCAGGAACTTAGGCGGAAACTCGAGCCATTGGGCGCCATTTGTAACTGAATGTTTTTCTGTGTCCCAGCCGGCCTCTCTCCACTGAGATATTTTCACTTTCACCAATAAATTATTGATCTGGCATGAGGAACTTGGTTTTTCCTAGACTGTGTGGCAATGGTGGTCAGACAAATGTCATCTTTCAGCAAAGTCTCTAGTTTTTGGACAAGTCACATACACACTGGGAAACTTTATCATCTTGTGTAAGTAATCAGGATGGGGAGCATTATATACTGTCCAGCACAGACTGTTAACTTGGTGAAATTAGTCTGTTTGTCTGAAACAGACTAGAATCTCCAAACGATGGAGTGTTAACATAGACAATTTCTTTCTCCATCATTTTGTCATTTTAATTGACTTTCTAACTAATTTAGCACCTCTGTGCTTATAAGGAAAATTAGAATTACCATACTTTAATAGTCTCACATCTGACACAGAATGGGCACAAAGTAGATAGCATTGTCAATGCATCGTGTCTGTGGTAACGTGGCCCCTGACGGTAATGCAGCATGTTTATGAAGAGGTGAGCAGGACTAGGGAGATACTTCTGTTGGTAAAGTACTTACACAAGTATGAAGAGCCAAGCTTGGCCTCAGAACCTACACGAAAAAGCCAGGAGCAATGGCATATGCTCATCCAGCACTAGAGAGGCAGACAGAACACTCCCTGTGGCTTTCTAGTCAGCCAGGTTAGCCTCCTTGGTGACATCCAAATAAGGGACTCTGTATCAAACAAACAAACAAGGTGGACAGAGGAATGACACTGATTTTGGCCTCTGGCCTACACACACACACACACACACACACACACGCTCAGAAATGTACACACTTAAACCTGCACACATGCACTCTCTCTTGCTCTCTCACACTCAAAAAAAATAGAGGAATCAATACTCACTGGGTTCTAATCTGAATTTGGGGCATCTTGTGCCCTTGAGTTTTTTCCCCCTTTCATTTATCACAGCATTTAAGACAGGAACAGGAATATTTACCTCATAAGGCCATGCGCTTGGGGGGTTGGCAGGCTTTGTCTCGACTGGGAAAGGAACAAAAGCCTGAAGTTTGGCTTCCTTCGCTTTCGCTTGTTTCCTTTCTCTTATGCCTTTGAGTGCAGTCTGAGGAGGGAAACTGAAGGCATGCTCCTGGCTGAACTTTGCACGTCTCCTCTCCTCTTCTTCCTTTAGATGTCCTGACATACTGACAGGAAACTCGAGACGCTAGACAAATCTTCTTATCCAAGTCAGAAGCTGTTACCTCATCTTTGTCACAATAACTTGTCATAATTTGCTCCAGGTTCAATGAATCTGGGGCTAAGTAAAATAAATGTGCTAGTCTTGCAGAGCTAAAAATAAACATCTATTTATGATCTCCAATGTAATACCCATATTACAACAGAGAAACAAAAGCTAAGTGGTTGAAACAGAAGGTGGATTGCTGTTTCTGAAAAAATACCCATCCAGGCAATGTTAGGAAATCAACCCAATGCCCTTGCCAAGTAGACCTTGGTAGGCACATCTATTAGGTATGTTGGTCTCAACTGCACACTTTTCCTTATATTGTGAGTTTATGATGTGCTCCTCTCCTGGCCACGATGGGGAGAAGGTCTGAGAAAGATCTATGAAGAGGTATTTAGCAATTAGAGCTACATGGTAGAATACTAGTTGGCCATAGGAAGGAGTGACACATGGCCATGGAGGACAGCCTGGATTAAAGTAGAGATCATGATGCCAACAGAAATACAGCAGGCATGGAATGGCAGATTCCAGGAGACCTCATTCGTATGTCAAGCCTAAAACAGTTAAGTTCATAGAAGCGGAGGAAAGAAGGACAATGACCAAAGGTTAAGAGAAAGTTATGTACAGGGAAGGATGGGAAGTGAGTCAATGGGTCTTGTGTTCGAATTAGAACGTAGCAGGAAGTTCTGGTGTGCCAAAGCACAAAAGGTGACTGTAGGAAATAATGGACTGACTATTTCTAAAAAGTAGAATAACAGGGGCCTGGAATGATGGCTCAGTCAGGAAAGTGCTTACAAGGCAAGTGTGAGGACCTGGGTTAGATCCTCAGAGCCCACAAAAGCAGCTGGGCCCGGTGGCATGTGTTTGTAATCTCAGTGCTGTGGAAGCAGAGACAGGCAGATCCCAGGCCAGCCTGGTCTGCTTGGTGAGCTACAGGCCAATGAGAGATCCTGTATCAAAAATCAAGGTGGAAGGGATCTGAAAAATGACACCTCAAGTTTTTCTGTGGTTTTCATACTGACACACATGTGGCACACATACATCACACACACACACACACACACACACACACACACACACGAATGTGTGCAACAAAAACTAGAACAATTGTGAAGGTTATCACCACACAGAAATGACAAATGTTTGAGGAAAGAAATGTTTAACGCGATTTAAACATTACACAATTTATTACATGAGTGAAAACACAGCATGGTGTCTCATTAATATATACAGTTCACATGTATCAGCTCAAAAGTAAATTTAGTAAAAATAATCAATAATCTCCTGAGTGCACCTTAGGCAGATTCCTTTCATTTCCACACAGCTTCTCCCTAAGACATTGAAGATGCACCTACACACAAGGACAGGTTTCTATTTTAATTCCACATGAAGTTCTGTATCGCCACCAAGCATGCCGCAGTTGATGGAGAATTAACATCTGGTTTCGCACATCAGTCCCGCAGAGTTAAACCACACAGGCTTATGATTAATATGAGGCTTGCCTAACCGGATACTTCCCCATTCTGTTTGAAGTCTCAATCAGCTTTAGGAGCACATATTTTAAACACCTTCTAAAAGTTACTTGTCAGATTTTGAATTAATTAAACCAATTAAGCCATGAAAAAATGTTCCTGATTGTATCTCAGCAGGTAACACATTCCAACAGGCAGTTTTGTCTTCTCTGCACCTTTTTCTTATGTTATGGGTGTTAACCTCCATCTTGATGCTCTCTATGTCAATATTGACATTGAGACAAAGAGGCATAAATATGACATCACAAAGCCTTTAGATCAAGTACAGTTTCGCCCCCTACTAAATGAAGCTTCTTTTGCAGCAAATGGAGACCGTTAAAGAAAGCTGTAACTGGTCAAACTGCCAAGACTAGGTGGCTACGGGCTGCCCATCTATAATATATATATATACACAACTCCTCTACCTAAAGCTTAGGGAACATCACAGAAAAGGAGGTGGAAAGATTGTAAAATCCAGAGGACCAGGACATCAACTGCAAGCTTGTGTCTTCTACACATGACAGAAAGCTGTATCCATCTACCAAATGTCAATAGTATAGCTGCTGAAACAAGACCTAAGCTATAAAAACACAGTTGATGTGTCATCTGGAATGGGGGAAACTTCACAAGGCCCCACCCACAGATGAAGTGCTATAGGCAATTAATGCCTGTTGAGAGAGGGATCTCTTTCAGGGAGAATCAGTCTTCTCCTGGTGTGAGTCCCTTGATAGGCTGTCCGAGCCCAAGCAGTGAGCCCTAAACACATAAACATAGGAATAATACTAAATGAATTCAGTAAATTTTATTTATAAATATGTGTATAACAATAATAACTGAAGAATAAGAGGCCATGAATTTTAGGAGTGAGGATACACAGGAAGAGTTGGTGTGGGGCGGGGATGTCAATGCAGTAATCACATTGAAATTTTCAAAAAAAAAATATTAAAAAAGTAACAAAGTGTGTTTCTGAAATACAAACTCCCAAGTTTTTTGAAAGTGCATGTTGCAATTAAGATGTTCATTTTACTGCCAAAACTGTTCCCTCATGGCACCAAGGGCATCAACATTTAGCAGATCAAGTCTTGTAAGAAATACTAATGTTGTTTTTAAGCTTCCTGGGAAAAATTGATCTTTGGTAGTCCTTTTCATATTTAAGTGACAGCTTTTGACAGATTCTTAAATGTGTCATTTTGGCTTATGTTTTGCTCTCAGTTATAGAGATACAAAGATAAGTGTGTAACATGCACTGGGTCATGCATTTTTATCACATCCAAGATCAAGGTCAGATACATGTGACTTCTACATAGAGCACCAGGTATCACTCCATAAGCCCTGGTGAAGATGAACCTAAAGGGAAGAGGCGAGGCTGGCCAATGCTAAGCACTCTACACAGTAAATGACTATGATCAGGTAAGAGCAGTACATAAAAGAGCTAGATTATCAGGAAAGGGAGCTGGGAGCATATATTATTGGAAAACATTGATTGCCTACCTATGTGACTTTCCCAGATTCTGTTTGTTCTTTTGTAAAATGAGGAGGAAAAGCCAATATGAATAGTACGCTAAAGGCAGCAGAGTTACCCTCTATAGGATGTCAAATGTTCTCACCAGAATGGGCTGGAAGAAGTCTTGTCCATGGGAGAAGAAGCAATGCTTCAAGAGAATACAGAACTCAACTGGGTGAAGAATATGTTGGAAGAAAGGCATCTCAGATAGAAGAGTGCATACCTGTAGATTGACAGCAACCATTCACGAGATAACACTCCAACCTTTATCTAAAGGGGCTAGTTTGGTCCTTTAGTCCAACAAAACAGACATATATTAAACCATTCAGAAAGGTAAGTTTTCAATGATGAAAAGGTACATCCAACCATATTCTTAGCCTTCTAATGAAGAGCACTTTAGCATTTTGGAGAGACGAGATCAGGACCAGCTCCAAAGCTATCCAGCCTCTGCAGACGAATTCTGTCCTTCACATAGAATGGTAATGAGCTAGTCCCCATGGACTACTGCTGCTCTTTTGAAATATTTCCATATTTTGAACCATGTCATCTAAATTTTTATTTCATCATAGATCTCATCAATTATGAAGCCAGTTTGTTTATGATCATATTTATAATAATCAGCAGCTATTTATAGCCTGCTCCATTTTATTTACTTCATGAAATTCTATGAGTTCCTTCTCCAAACACTGTAAATAAAACAATATCAACAAAGCCTACTCATTAGTGAGGATCAAGTGAATTCTTGATTGTAAACTAGTTATTATTTTCTCTAGCATTGCAGAAAGAGACAGGTCAGTGCCTGAGATACTCAGAAGAATTTACTAGGAATTATTTTTAAACATCTGAATATTAGTGTGTGGCCAGCCTGCTTGGCACATAATTCATAGCTGGGCCCTGGAAACATGACTAGAGACACAGGTACAGGAAAGCTGGAGTCAGTCGGGTGAGCTATGTTTGCTCTGATGGAGCAGCATATACTATGTGCAACAACTGTGAACTTCGGGGTATTTATTGTGTTCAGTCCTGGAAGATGGGTTACTGGTCCCCATCAGAGGTCTCTGTAGGTGAGCATTCTCAGACTGTAAACATCCAGGAGGAGGAAGATTTCTATACATTTTGTCAACTCTTGCACATGGGCTAGAGGAAGGCTCTGCCAGTTCCCCTAGCCTGACTCCAGGAAGGCTTTGCCAATTGGGCTGGGTCTGAGGCATTGGAGTCCTTGTCAACAACACACATTCACTCAAGACTTCCACTGCTCCCGCAACTGCCCTCCTTTCTCCTCCCCTTTTCTCTTGTATTTTCTCCCTTGTTCTTCTTTCCTTTGCAGTTGAGTTCATGTCACATTCTAAATAATACATCATATACTCAAACAGAGTAACCTCTCCAAGAGCTTATGCTTGGAAGAGATTAAGTTACAATAGTGGAGACATTGGAATGGGCTGGTCATACTAGCAGGTGGTGTGGATGGAGGTGACTCCAGGCAAGAGAGTCAATGCTACAGGAAGGAAAGGACTTAGATTAAGCAAGAAGATGTTATAAGAAAGGTATTTAGGCAAAAAGTGTGTGTGTGTGTGTGTGTGTGTGTGTGTGTGTGTGTGTGTGTGTGTGTGTAAGCTTAAAACACATAAATTACAGGAAACCACAAGTAAATCTGTAAGTCTGCACCAAAGATGTGTGTGGAAGTGTAAGGAGGAGTGAGGAAGAAAAGGAAACTAGACAGAGGAAGTTGTAAACCAGATGTTAAAATTCATCCTGAGTGCTCCTTGCAGGTTATCAGAAGGTAATTATGACAGAGTGATTGGATTCACCTAAGAGACACACTTCTGAGTATGTCTGAGGTGGAAAGATCTACCCTGAAAGTAGGCAGCACCAGCCTATGGGCTGAGGTCCCAGACTGAATAAAAAGGAGACAGTGAGTACGGTGCCAGCATTTTATACCTCTTTGTAGTGTGGATAGAATGTGACCAGCTGCTCCTGCTCCTACTCCCAAGATTTCCCTGCCATGATGGAACGTATCTCCCAATCTGTAACACAAAATAAACCTTTTGTCTTTTAAATTCCTTCTGTGTCCCATGTTTAGCCAGACTCATGAGATAAGAAACTGGTGGAAAGATGAAAGTAGAGAGACAAAACAGAGAGAGATGACTGGGAACAAGAGCTGAGTGAAGGCTTTTTCTGAAGTCCATGTCGTGGGAAAAGGCGAGACTAGCACAGGCAGAAGTGCAGTTGACTCTAATGACACTGTGGAGCAGTGTCAGGCTTCACAGGGAGGTTTTGTTGAGCAACTATTAAGGCAGCAATACTAGGTTGTGTTCATGGAATGTGGAAGCTGAAATAGACCTCTTCTCAAGAAAGGCAGGTACAGTGGAGTAAGGATATTGAGAGTGTTACACCCTTGGTGATGAGAACAGAAGAGGACTTCTACTCATCCTAAAGCTTTCTAGAAAGAGCAGATGCTGGATCTCAGAGGATTCCCCTGAACTGAGACTCACAGGACTGAAGGAATCAACCAGACACGCGATGAGTTTGTGTGGAAGGAAATGTTTTAGGTTATATATATATATATACACATATCACAAGCACAGGAAATACGAGTTTGCATTGGCTGTGCAGAGTCCAGGGGAGAGACGTAAAGGGAACGAGCCATGCAGAGCCTGTGGAGACAGTCATTTACGGGAAGCACACTTTCAAGTGCCAGGAAGGGCTCATGTCTATTGACAGTCAAGCAGCTCAGCTGAAAGAAGGGGGAGGTATCATCCCACCTTGTCCCTCCAACTCCTTCCTGCCACAGCCACAAAGACCTTAGAGTATTAAATTTAGCTATACTGTTATTGTTAGTCCTTAAGATAACAATCAATGGTTTAAATCTAAAATGACCACAGCGTGTCCATTCACCCTGCCATCCTCTGACCCTGAGACAGGTGCACCAAGATCCCAGAGTAATCTTGATTGTTCAGGTTAGGGCTAGATACACTGCTGGTCATTCATTTGTCCTTGTCAGACAAGTAATTACTTTGGTGTTTCTTATACAAGGCAATAAGTTTTCATTTTGCTATGCTCAAAATCAAGGTATTCCACTATGGAAATCATAAGATTTCAGTTGGAAAAAATCTTAATGCTTACACAACCCAAATATTTAGAACACTGTCTGCAATTTAACAGTGGAAAAATGCTTGCCTAGCATATATATATGGTTTATACATGTATGTATATATACATATGTGCATATTTATACATATATATATATGTAGGTTCTGTCTCTAGCACTGCAAAATGTTTCATATATTTTTTTTTCTCATGAAATGGTCGGTCTAGGGAACAAGGCAATTTACTACATGCCTTTGTAAGTTTTAATTCCTGGTTCTAGGAAATAAGATTTTGAGAATCGGAGACCAGAGATACACAACTATTTCACAGCCCCACAGACTGCCAAACTCATTCTCTTATTTGTCAAGTTGGAAAATCAAAGTTAATTTATTCCTTCTCCATTGAAATGCCTCTTGCATATTTTTTTCATGTAAGAATGATACTCTGATGACATTAGCCATTGGTTACTTATATTTTGGATAGATTCTTTATTGAGAAAGAAAAACACAGCTTACAAGGAGTATGAGCTGGAATGCATGGGGAATGAAGTCACTTGACTTCCCAAATCAGAAACTCACATATCATATCACAGATCTGATTTTGAATAATGTATTATGAGGTACTATTTAAAAACCTAATTCTACAAGAAGAACTACTTGGTTTTGAAAATTCAACTAGGGGCTGGAGAGATGAATCACATTTAAGAGTACCTGTTGCCCTTACAGAGGACCCAGGTTCGTCTCTCAGCATCCACATGGCTGCTCACAACCACATGTAACTCCCATGCCAGGAGATCCAAAGCCCTCTTCTGACCTCCACAGGCACCAACACTCACAGTGTGTATGTACATACAGGGAGGAAAAAACACATAAAGTAAAATAAATAAATCTAATTTTTAAAGTCAACTAGTAGACAAGCTATGAGTGGCAGATTATTGATTTTTAATAACAAATGATGGTTTACAATGTCCCTTTTAAGAGAGCTCAAAATATCTAAATATAAATATTATACTGATTCAGCCTAAAAACATAAACACACACCCCACCCATTCTTACAGATTTCATGTCAGATTCACAGTTTTTATCACATAGATCCAAAAGAGGGGGAAATCTTGGCAAGGGAAACAGAAGGAAATGATAAATTACTTAATTCTTTTTTAATTTTTAAATGTATTATTTTTATGTACATGCATGGTCCAGGGGGAGAATGCAAGTGAGCACATGCCACAACGCATGTGTGGAAGTCAGAGGACAACTTTGGGGGATCAGTTTCACTGTGAGTGCCAGAGCTCAAACTCAGGGGTCAGGCTTGCACAGCAAGGGCCTTTGCCATCTTGTCGGCCCCATTTTCATTCCTTAATAAGTCACTCATGGATTTCTGATGTGAATGCATGAATATAACTTCAAAGTGTCTAATGCTTCCTATCAGGAATAGGCTATGTGTTCCGAAACATGAGATCCAGCCATGATGGATGGTGCTGTGCCTGAGTATATGGGATGATAGCCAAGGGCCAGATGCCTGTGAGCAGAAGAAAAAAAAAAAACCACATACACTCCAATTAACATTGTGCTTTACTGTGTTTCAAAAATTTGCAGTCACTCAACAGATAGGGAAAGACCGACTTTATCCTGGACTTCCTGCTCTGCTCACAGCGGGTCAGTGATCACAGCAGCTGATGTCAGATATCTTCCCTGGGAGACTTTTGCTTTGAGCGTGACTGCTCCTGTGCTCCTTCCCTGTGGCTGCAGCGATTGGTAAACGTCTACCCCGCTCAGTAACATTTTCCAGACATTCAGACAATGAATTCATAACATACACATTCACTTCCCTTGAAAGCACGGGGACTGATATTCTTGTTTCCAGAGAATACAGGGTAAGTTTATTTTTAAGGAGAATTAATGAAATAAGAAAATGATTGCTTCACTGTTCTCCCAGCCACTGTTTATCCAGAGAGCTGCTTGCTGACGTCCGTCTTTTTCCTCAAGGGCCTGTTCCAATTAACATGGGTCTATCTCCAATCAAGCACTATCTGGCTATGGCATACTTGATGAGGAATCCACTACCTGGACTCTCCTGACTCAGAGACTTTCAGTACAAATTCCTATATTTTGGCTTATGCTAAATGTTGGCTTTGTTGGGTAGAGGTGTGCAAAACATTGTCTTGTTTCTATTTTATCTTGTCTGTTATGTTTCCCAGTAAAAGGGCAACAAAGTATTTAAGAATGAGATTTTTCCAGTTTCTTATTGTTCTTGGCAAATATCTGTGTTTTCTCCATCAGAATGTCTTCATCTGAGGACATGTGTCATATTTAGAGTTTCATGCTGTACAACAAGCTAAAAGTATTTTAAACCATAGATCAAGGCTATGGGGATAGCTCAGTTTCTAAAATATTTACTTTGCAAGCATGAGGACTTCAGTTCTAACCCCAGAACCCATGAATTTAAAAAGGAGGAGCCGGGCGTGGTAACATACAGTTCTCATCCAGCACTGGGGGGATGGGGACAGGTGGGTCCCTGGAGCTCACTGACCTGTCAGCCTGATCCAGTTGGGGGAATTCTGGGTCAATGAGAGAGACACTTGCTCAGAAATTTTAAAAAAAAAAAAGGTGACAGCAGAAATCAGAGATGTCCTCTAGCCTCCATGTGTACCTTCATGTGAAGACATATGAATCTGCACACACATTGAGCATGTACACACACACACACACACACACACACACACACACACACACACACACACATCCCACAGTTGATTCATTTACCACTCCTCTGGAGATGATGTTAATTTCTTTAGATATGTTTATGTTGGCATAATCTACTAATATTAATACAGATAGTGAATTTATGTTGTGACAAATGGCTAATTAATTAGGGTTTTCTGAGAGTGCCACTCTAGAACTGAATTTCTCTAAATATTAGCCTACCGTGATAGCTTAGGAAATTAGATTGTGGACATGCACTAACTAGTGTTCGAGTCTAGTAATTGAGCAGCATTAACCCCAATTCCTCCTCCATTGTTTGACATTTCATTAAGTAACTTGATTACTGTATCTATTCCTGCAAAGCTCAATTGGAATCCCCCAAGTAGACCTGAATTCTTTAACAATGTACCCAACGCCACACAGCCAGCAACAACCTAGAAATGACTGTGGATTGGTATGAACAAAAAAGCTTGTGTTTCCCAGCAGGAAGAACACCATCCATGCATGGTCTGCTCCCTGCACCCATGGACGCCTACTTTTCCTTAGAAAAGTGAAAAATAACTTTTTCCACCAAATTAGAAGCTAGAAGCTATCTCCAGTGGAGTGAACGTTTGTGTCCCTCAAAGCTCACGAACTGAAACTTAACCTTTGGTGTGGTCATATCAGGCAGGGGCTCTGGTGGTATTCCAGTTGTGACTATAAGATTAGTGTCCACACAACAGGGACCCCAGAGAGCTACCTTCCCTTTTTACCAGGAAGACTCCGTACAAGGCGGGCAGTGCACCTCCCAGGAGAGGTTCCTTACCAGAGTCCACCATGATGCCCTGTAGGTACCCAGCCCCACAGAGAATGAACTTCTGTCGCTTTTAAAACTACTAAGTCTGTGGAAGTTTGTTGTGGCTGCTCAAATGAAGACGTCTGATGACTCTGCCCCTCTCTAGCAGGCAACTTACATGTAGTCCTTCAGAAACCAGGCTTTATGATCCTGACATTTCTGGGATTGGTCCCTCCTTCATTCCCATACTATTTCTACTCCATGGATCATGCTTTAGCTTTTTCCTCTTGTACACACACACACACACACACACACACACACACACACACACACCAGCATAAAAATCTGGAGAAACACCTCGAAAGACAAAGTCCATTATCATAGGCAGGTCATATTTTGCTCTCTAAGATCTAGTCCCTGCCTGTCCCCATGTTACCCTTCCTGCTACAATAAACTCACTCCCCTGAACATGACAAGGGTTTTCATACTTCTGCGACTTTATTTACCTTCCCACCCCTGTCTATCAGGTCACATGATACCCCTTCTATGAAGCCTTCAGGGAATTTACTCTAATGAGGGCATTGCCTGCCATACATCGACTCTACCCCCTATCCTGTTCCTACATTCTATACAGGTTTAGGAATGGTGTATGGCACACCCTACGCAAAGTTAGATCCCCATTATTTCAAAAGTCTTTCAAAACTTCATTTAATTCCTTTGGTAATCATTGATCACATTTATCTTTGTAATGACTACATATAGAATGATGTCTCTTAAGCAAATAACAGTGGTTAGGGAACTGATGAATGCCAAACTGAACTTCAAGGCCAACCTGGGCTACAAAATAAGACCTTGCCTCAAAAATAAAAACAGCTTTGGACACCTGTTATTTACTTACCAGCCACCACAGAAATGTAGAAGTGGCATTCAGTTGTCACAGTGTAAAATGCGACAAAGAAATTTAACAACTTGACATTAGAAGCACAGAAATACGAACAAGACAAACCTGGATTCAAAGTGTGGCCTCGAGTTTCCAACCATTAGATTCTGGGCAAGTTTCCTAGTCTCTCCATTAATAACCTGGGGTAAATTATAGAGTTACTGCACATTGCCAACTGAGAAAATTATTGAACTTGACCTTTAGAGTAAGGAATCAGCTATAAGTAACACACAACAAAAGTGTTTACAGGCAGCCATGGGGTTCAAAGCAGAGAGTGGCTGCAGGGCGGGGGCATGGAAGCTTTCTTGGATAAGATGGTACACAAGGATAGGATTGAAGGCATACTAGAATTTTCCAGACAGACAAGAGAGGAAGGACCCACCCACTGGAGAAAGCAACGTGAGTGGTGACACTGAACCAGCCACGATGAGAGCAGGAAGCAGTCTGGTGTGGCTGGTGGCTACCTTAGCAGACCAGTGGAGCTTATGGAAAGTAAACAAGGCTAATGAATAATTTAGAAAGTTGAAGCACAGTCCTCTCATGCTGAAGGAGATGGAACACTGCTGCCTCTCTTAAAAGTTGCTACCTGGTGTTCTATGCCACATTCATTTTTTTTTTTACTCTCCTAATTGATGACATGATTCACTTATTCAGTGTCTCTTTTTGTATTTGGTTGTTCTTGCTTTATTGAGCCCTGGGTAGCCCAATACTCACTACATGGAACTGAATACTCAATTCAAAGCAATGTTCCTGCCTGAGTCTCTTACATGCTGGTATTATAGCCTGGCTTCTAGTTTCTCCACTATCATTCTTTCAAACAAGTTCTCCATACAGTAACCAGAGTGGCCCATCAGCCTCAATTTCAGATATATCAATGTTGACTATACTATTTAAAAATCATTGTTTCTCGTGACTTTAAAAAATATCTTAAATTTCATAGGGTAAGGTTATCTTCTGTGGTCTATACTTTATATACTTTTCAGGCTACAATGAATATATTTTTACCTTTTCCTGTTTTTGTACTTTGTAGTATAGAAATCCCAAACCTCTTACAGTGTCTAGGACTCACCAGGTTTTCTCAAAATACTATGTTTCATCACATCTCAACCAAGAGCCGTGAATGTCCCTCCCCTCAGCTTGTCTCTCTCCCAGATATGTTCCAATATTTAATTCTTCTCAATACCCAACCTGGGTTGAATAGCATTCCTTTGAGCTCCATGAGCAGAACTTTTGTCCATGTTACTTGTTTTTCTCGGTCACACTAGCATATAATTTCCTGAAAGAGTATCTTACTTAAGGGCTAGAGATGCAGTTCAGTAGATAAGAGTACTTGCTGCTCTTGCAGAAGACCCTGGTTCAGTTCCCTGCACCCATATGGGACTCCAGTTTCAGGGGATCTAACACCCTTTTCTGTCTTCTTCAGGTACCAGGCATGCACTGGTGCACACACATACACGCAGTCAAAACACTCATGCACGTGAAATAAATTGCTTTTTGAAAAACAGTGTTTTTCATGGAAAATTAATTATTAATCATGGAAATGCCCCAGTTACTCTGCATGGTACATATCCAATATATCTGCTGACTGAAAGACAACTTGGGATGCAAAGTTTATCCCAACATAGCACCACCCAGAAGGGCATGTTAGCATTCACTCATAGCCTCTTGAGTTGAAAATAAACCCCACTGAACTGACAGATTTACATGTGCATAGACAATACTTTAATCCAGATGCCCGACTTTGTCCTAAACAAGGTGGCACAAAGGAGGTTAAAAACTAATCTTTGTGCTTAATTACATCCCACTGGTTAAGTCTAGAACAACATTAATTTGATTACAATGAACCACACAATTCTGAATCATTTCAACAACCAACATTCTTACAAAGATTTTAGTGCCCACATATGTCAGAACTGGAAGACACAAGGAACTTCAGAAGGGAAACAGTCTTGACTTGGAACATCCAGATCTTTTTGTCACCTGGCAACACATATATTTTCATATTTTAATTTTTTTTGCATGTGTGTGCATTGGCCACAGAGGCCAGAATAGGGTGTTAGATCCCTTGGAGCTGGAGTCATAGGTGGTTGTAAGATGCCTGATGTGGGTGCTGGGAACTTAACTAAGGTCCTCTGGAAGAGCAACAAGTGTTCCACTGGACCATCATAACTAGCCCTGTTAACATATATTTGGAAAAGATAAAACGTAGTTTATTACAAAGTCTGTTCACTTCATTTGTATCTCATTACCTGTTCAAAGTGCTATACCAGAACCTTGATCATTGTGCTGGATAGCTTTATGTCAACATGACATAAGCTAAAGTCATCTGAGGAGAGGGAACCTTAACTGAAAAAAATGCCTCCATAAGATGAGGCTATAGGCAAGCCTGTGGGTCATTTTCCTAATTGGTGATCCATGGGGGAGGGTCAAGCCCATTGTGGTCCTGGGTTCTATAAGAAAGTAGACTGAACAAACCATGAGGAGCAAGCCAGTAAGTTGTACTCCTCCATGGCCTCTGCATCAGTTCCTGCCTCCAGGTTCCTGCCTTGCTTGAGTTCCTGCCCTCACTACTTTTGATGATGACTGTCATATGGATTACAAATGGAACAAGCCCTTTCCTCTCCAGGTTGCTTCGGTCACAGTGTTTCATCACAGCAACAGTCATCCTGATTAGGACATTATCCCTTAGATGTCACCCAATATAGTACCTGGGATTTGCTTGACAGTTGGAGAATGGCCCATCTAGAAACTTCATAAGTATGTTCTTGGCAACATATTATACCAAGAAGCAGCAACTCTATTTTTAACCTTCTTTTGATCCACTAGAACAAGAGCTGGGTTACAGTCAATCAACTGCCTTGGCTGATAGTGTTCTCTCCTCCACAGTCCTTCCCATTTATACACAACAGTTTTCTAAGGAACTAAATGCCTAATGGCTAAGCACATTAAATCTCATTTATTTCCAAACAATCACTAAATTTTGCCCAAGTTTTTCTTTCTTGCTACTTTGCACTTTCCTCTGGGTGTGGTGGATGGCAATTGTACATGTCTAAATGTAAGAAGGGCTATCACTGAGTTTCTCTTCACAACAAAAACTATGATGTCAGAAATATATTCTACAACAGAAAAACATTGGTCTAGAAAGTATAACTATAGACAACTTTACTCTCTTCCTTTACTTGAATGTTATATAGGACTATCCTTTGACCCCAAATGCCATCATCTTCACATATTCAGTGGCACCTGCTTGAAAAAGACCACTACTGCTGATTTACTAACTATTGAAGGTACCTCATAGGAGAAGCAGGGAGAGTCATGGGACCCTGAACTGAGCATCCATCCATCCTTGAAACAAGTTGCATGTAATTCTGTACTAATCGAATGTGGCCTCAGGGAGGGGCTACAGTAGATAAGGTGGGAATGACTCAGAGAAAAGAGACCGTCTGTGAAGCCACAGGGAAGCCATCATCCGTGTTGAATGTAGATGTTTCAGGATGGCTGCCTTATGGGTTACCCACACTCCTGCCCATAACCCTTCGCCCATACTCTTTAAGTTACCCTAATAAAGTCACCTACAAATAAACTTTGATGGAATCAAAGTTTTGTCATTAGGGCCTTAAAAGGAGAGGGTAGATGTAGCCTCTTCCCCTTTCCCACACCAAGTGAAAATTTTCAAAACAGTATAAAGGGCACATTATCCCAACAGGAGTCTCATGCTAGGTCATCTCTGAGTGGCCCATCAGTCCACAGCAAGATGCCTTGTGGTCAGAGTTGACTCATGGATACAGCCTTATTTAGATAGTCTTTCCCAGAGGTGTTCTACATGATAAACATCTTATTTAGCATAAACTTAACTCTTACTGCAACAGCCATGTAAAGCATAACATTATCAGTCAAGGATGAACCATGTAGATGGGTGGTAGTCCTAGAAGAGCACAATAGAGATGAAAAATTCCTGTCCCCCAGTGATCCTATAGCTGGCATTGGCATTGTGGTACCAGTGTTCTTACAGAGGACCTAGGTTTGATTCCTTGCATCTACATGATGGCCCACAAACAACTATAACAAACCCCAGTGCCAAGGGATTCATTACTCTCTTTTTGACCTCTTCAGGCACTGACTCTATTCCCAGGGGATCCGTCACTCCCTCTTTGACCTCTTCAGGCACTGCAAATACACTTATATATGTACAGGAATAACATTCATACACATAAAATTAAAACAAATGAATCTTTTTTGTTTACTCTAAAAGCTAGTCCAACAGCTTTTATGTAGTTGCGTGTGTGTATGTGTGTTTTATTGTGACAAGGTTCTGCTATGTTGCTAAATTACTATGTAGCCCAAAATAGCCTTGATCCTCCTGCCTCTGCCTCTTGAGTGATAGGACTACAGACATGAACAAACACCTCTGACTATGCTTTACAGGGCTAGTGTTGTGTAAGTACAATCCATGCTCATGGGATGATAACATCACCTGGCATTTCTGAAAGTAAATCTTGACTCCAGTTTGCAAAAGAACACCTCCTTTGAAAAAGAAAAGGAAGTGATCTACATTTCATGTTCCTATTGTCTCTTATTAATGTGGGGTAGGAGAACTGACCTTAAATGCTTTTATGAATTGAGTGACAGAATGTGTTGAAGAACATCTGGAGCATAGCATTGTACAAGACAATTTACAGACAGTACAAAACAGAATTCTTTAAAATGGACTAAGGTATGGTGGTAGTTTATATAAGATCTAACTTGCCTGAAGATCAGAGGGCAAAGCCAGGCACTAGATAGCCATAGAGGCCAGGCAGTGGTGGCACACACCTTTAATCCCAGTACTTGGGATCTCATGCCTTTGCTCCCAGTACTTGGGAGGCACACACACCTTTAATCCTAGCACTACAGAGGTGAAGACAGGAAGTGATATGGCTGGGCAGAGAAAAGAATATAAGGCAGGAGGAGACAGGAGCTCAATCCTTTCGGCTGAGGAGTTGGTGAGGTGAGAGGAAGCTGTGGATTGTTCCTTTGTCTCTCTGATCTTCCAGCATTTACCCCTATATCTGGCTCTGGGTTTTTATTAAGACCAATTAGGATTCTTGCTACACTAAGGAATATTTTTTTTCTTTTTGGGTTTTTTGAGACAGGCTTTCTCTGTGTAGCTTTGCAGCTTTCCTGGAACTCACTCTGTAGTCCAGTCTGGCCTTGAACTCACAGAGATCCACCTGGCTCTGACTCCCAAGTGCTGGGATTAAAGGTTTGCGCCACCACCGCCTGGCACTAAGGAGTATTTTTAAGTTAGAAAGGAAGAAAGAAAAAAAGAAAGAAAGAAAGAAAGAAAGAAAGGAAGGAAGGAAGGAAGGAAGGAAGGAAGGAAAGAAGAAAGATTTTTTTCTTATTAGAATCAAAGAATTATTTTAATCTTAAATATCCTAAGGATACTAAGCAACTCATTTTTTTTTTATTTTATGTGGTTTCTACTTTTACCTTTTTGTATATTTTAAGTCCTTTACACCTAGTATTTTTTGAAGATTCATTTTCATTTGTGTGTTTGTGTGTTTGTGTGTGTGTGTGTGTGTGTGTGTGTGTGTGTGTGTGTTTGGGCATGTATATGTGAGAACAGGTACCTGCTGAGGCCAGAAGACAGTGTTGGATACACATAGAGCTGGAGTGACAGGTTGTTATTCTTAGCTTCCCCATATATGCTGAGAACTGAGCTCTGGTCCTCAACAAGAGCAGCAGAAAATACTCTTTAACTGCTGTACCATCTCTCCAGCCCAGCATCTAACACTTTTTATGAAAAAGTATTCATATCATTTCCAAATCCTGAAGACTTGAGGATTCGAAACCACTCACTCTACAAGAAAGCCCCAGAGACAAGCAAAGGGATAGAGTCAGAAACAGATGCTACTCATCTTAAGTAAGTTCTGATTGTTTTTTGTACAAAGTTATAGCTACCACCGCCAGTGGGGTTCAGCTCACAGCTCTTACTTATTTGAAGCCGGTGGGGCTAAGTAAATGTCCTAGCATTGCTTATTGTGGTTAAATCAAGACGTGATTTATTTGGTGCAAACTTATCCTCAAAACTCAGTAGCTAAGCTCACTTTCCCTAGAAGAATCATTGGCTAGGCCACAGTTAAAAAGGCTCATCAAGACCAAGGCAGGGGAACATGGCACTCTGCTCTCAGGAGCCCACAGTGTGGTCGAATCTGTTCTAAAAGAATGCTGGGTCTTAATCCAGCTCTCTCAGTTTGGGGTTCTGCAACAGCTGGTAGTGATTTTATCTTTCCCTTTGAATTTCCCTTGTTAGATGCATTTACTCACTCTATTTAACAAGCAAGCCATGGGCCACTGCAGACAAGATAAGTCTTAGGAAGGTTATGGGAAGACTGGTCAGGAGGGGAAAACATTCCTTGATAAAGGCTTCTTCTGACACCTATTAATAGAAGGCTTTTTCCAACTGTGGCTAGATGCTATACTGGGAGTCATGTAACACAGTCTACATTCATGCGAGACAGTCTTGCTCAAGCAGCTCTGCTAAGGGAGAAGGTGTCTTTGCTGTCACCTTATGGGACAGTCAAAAGAGGAGGCCAGGCTAAGCGCCACTCTTAATCCTCACTTCTCATTAAGGTAAGGAGTGGCGTGGTTGTCTACGTGTGCAGGAAAAACCGCAATATTTACACCATCAGAAATGGGCAGTGAAGCCGACTCTCAAAATTCTATTTACTTAATCTCTTGCTGCTATGATTGAAGTGAAATGAATTCTTAAAAAAAAAAAAAGATTGAATGGTGTCTTACATTTAATCTTTCTCTGAATGGAGGAAACAGATTTCATTTTAAAAGGGAAAGAGAACTCATTCACATACTCAAAATTGTGCCAATCACTGATCTCACACTCGCATGAAGAATTCCTCAGATTCCCAGGATGCTTATTTTAATGTATGAGATTTTCCTACAGAAGCTGTGTCTCGGTGTCTCCATTCCTTACATAAATTCTAGATCACGCTTGACATTCTAAGTAGTTCTCAATAATAACTCTTACAACTTATGTGGAAAACAGATGTGCAGGATGGGGAGGTTGGTGAAATTTTCTTTGTAAAATCACTCCGTGAGCCTGAACATCCATGACGCTAAGGGGGCATTTTCCCGACCTGCCCTTTGTTTTAGAATTACGAATGTAACTCCAAAGATGATGGACAAAAGCAGCCAGTGTGGGCCATGGGTAAACCTGAAGATCAATGACAAAATTAGCAACAGATAGAAATCTTCTCAAATCAATCAAAGGGTAGGCCAGCAGGACAGCTCAGAGGGGAAGGTGCTGGCTGTCGAGCCTGGTAGCCTGAGTTTTATCCCTTGGCCACATGGTGGAAGAAGAGAACTGAATCCTACAAGATGACCTCTGACCTCCAAGCATACACCTTGGCACATACTTGGGCACACACAGACAAATAGATGAAAGTTTTAAAATTAAGAAAAAAAATCTAAGGGTGTAGCTAGAGTTTTCCTGCCTGGCCCACAGTCAGGACAAATCTCTTTCACCTGCCAGTCCCACAGCTTCTCAGACCCGACCAAGTAAACACAGAGACTTACGTTGCTTTCAAACTGTATGGCCGTGGCAGGCTTCTTGCTAACTGTTCTTACAGCTTAAATTAATTCATTTCCATAAATCTATACCTTGCCACATGGCTCGTGGCTTACCAGCATCTTCACATGCTGTTCCTCATCGTGGTGGCTGGCAGTGTCTCTCTGACTCAGCCTTCCACTTCCCAGCTTTATTCTCCTCCTTGCCCTGCCTATACTTCCTGCCTAGCCAACGGCCAATCAGTGTTTTATTGATTAATTAGCAACACATTTGCCATACATCACACAGCACTTCCCCCCCCCTTTTTTTTTTCAAAAAGGAAGGTTTTTAACCTTAACAAAGTAAAATTACATATCATTTGGGAATTTGGGCGTAGCTTCTCTTACTACTTCCTGCTGGAGGGGGGCGCTGTATCTTATGGGGAAACAAAGAAAATTTTAGAATTATGGAATAGTCCATGAGGCTGTATCGTCTGAGCCAGATGCCTTCAAACCATTCTGGATGTTGGATCATCTGGGCCATGGTGTCATTGGAGCCCTTCAGGGGGTCTTGGCTGGTCAAACCTGATGTATCTTAATCTGGAACAAATCCATAGCCTCTGGCTTTCTGTGGGAACAAAAGCAGAGTCTCCTTTCCAAAGTAACATATCCTTACATTGAAATTTTGAAGTCAAGGTACCTTTAAAATATACATTTTGGCATAACTCAACAGCTTTTACAATCAAATGTTTTTCTGCAGTTAAAAATCCCAAAGACAACACAATCCAGATTCTCTGTGTAATATCCATTTTTACGTGGCTTATTTTTTATACTACCTTTACTGTCTCTTTAAAGATTTTATTTTTAAAAACTATTTATTTCTTTATTTAACTTTATATATCACCTTTTTTGTCTCTTTCAAGCCTACGTATATTTTACACACATTGTAAACTATTACATCTGAATCTGTCTTATTGTGAATCTATTGCTTTAAGCTACAGCAGCTGTGGCTGCTGGCTCCGCCCACCTCAGCTTCCCAACATGGCTATGTTTACCACCAGCTCTGGGAGCTATCATGGGTCTATGCTTTTATCCAAGCAGCGTGTAGTCCAGAAACCTCTTTTTGTTTTGTATTAGCAAAGTCTAAATCCACCATGCAGCTTAATGTGCCACTTGCAGAAGCCTCATTCCTGCCATACTGCAGGTCGAGCACGCAAGCTAGGAACCCACAAGTAGCTCAAACCAGCAGCTGCCGCTCATTTGAGAGAGACAATTAGGAACTGTTTTTAAGCTCCGTTTTAGAATCTTTTCTCAGGTTTTAGGTGGAAACTCTTGCCGCCACGTTGGACGCCATTTGTAGCTAGAGTTTTCCTGCCTGGCCCACAGTCAGGACAAATCTCTTTCACCTGCCAGTCCCACAGCTTCTCAGACCCGACCAAGTAAACACAGAGACTTACGTTGCTTTCAAACTGTATGGCCGTGGCAGGCTTCTTGCTAACTGTTCCTATAGCTTAAATTAATCCATTTCCATTAATCTATACCTTGCCACATGGCTCGTGGCTTACCAGCATCTTCACATGCTGTTCCTCATCGTGGTGGCTGGCAGTGTCTCTCTGACTCAGCCTTCCACTTCCCAGCTTTATTCTCCTCCTTGCCCTGCCTATACTTCCTGCCTAGCCAACGGCCAATCAGTGTTTTATTGATTAATTAGCAACACATTTGCCATACATCACACAGCATAAGGGTTTACAAGTTACCCCAATATTTGCTAGAGCAAAATCTGGAAGACATGGATTCAGAGGTATAAGTTCAGGTGTTCAAACACAACTCAGCAGGAAGTAGCAAAAGGCTGAGTGGTGCTGTGATAGACTTTGTGAATTGAGGGGACAGAACTAACAATCAGAACCCTCTCAGAGGAAGAATACTGGAAATTCACCCATCACAAAGAGTGCCACCTCTTGCACATGCAGCCTAGCATCCCAGAATCCTAGCAGTCCAGAATCCTAGCATCCCCCCAGTAAAGCAGGCTCCCAGTACCCCAGCACCCCAGCTTCCTGGCATCCCAATAAAGCAGGCTCCCTAGCTTCGCAGGTCTCCCAGCCTTCCTGCATCTCAGCATCTATTAAGCCACAGAAGCTCAATCCTAGATTAGTATAACCTATATGTACCTGAAGGAACAAAGGAAAATCCTCTGTATGGGCAATATCATATGAAATGCATCCATTTTTTCCCAAATATTTTGTAATATATATTTTTACAAAGCAAGGAAAGATGACACTATGATTGGACCTCAAGCCATAAAACAATTATACCTAAAACCTCCTCAAATTTCTAAAAAAGTAATTTGTTACAGGAATAGAAAATACAAAATGTGGCATAGATACTAAGAGAAAGAATAGATCAGAAACTTAATACAATAACAGAAATGATGTGAATTGGAACAATTATCTATAGAGGGGCTAGTGTGACTAAAGCAGAAGGAACTATTAAGAACCATCCAAAAATCAGAAGTGAGGACAGAAAAGACAGAACACTAGGGATAGCAACCCACACATTCAAGAAATCCAATGGGGGAAAAAAAAACAAAATAATTATGAAAAATTCTTTACCTAACTGCTCTGTATTAAAGGAATAAAAACGAAAGGAGGAAATATTAAAAAGAATAAGAAGAAATAATTACAAAATGAATTAAAAGAAGGAAGAGACTCCAGGTGGATTCTGGGTAGCTAAGGTGATATTGTTATGAAGCCAAGGAGGACCAGTGCTGTGGCTGAATTATAGAGCACTTGCCTAGCAGGTCTGAGATGTTGCATACCAGCACACAAAGAGAGCAAACAAGCGAGACTAACTTTAAATCACATGCTTGATAAAATAATAATTCAAAATATAAAGAAAAAAGCAATTTTAGAAGAAACATGCAGCCATGTACAGTAGGAAATTTTAATGAATATTCTTATGTCACAATAAAAAGCAGCCATGACTAGAGATCAGAGATGCTTAAAAAACAGAACAGGCTAGAGAGACAGCCCAGCAGCTAAGAGAACTTATTGTTCTTCAAGAGGACCTGAATTCAGTTCCTGACACTCACTTCACAACTGTGGGTTAACTAAAAGGTCTAACGCCCTCTTCTGGTCTCCATGGACAACTGCACACACATGGAATACATTCACACAAACACACGTATACAAGTACTTTTTTTAAAGCCTAACAAATAGAGAGCAAATAAAGCTTTAGTAATGTGTGAGTAACTTTACTGAACAGTATAAGGCAATAAAAGAAGCACTACAAGCTACTTTCACAGTTTGAAAGAATGTTAAACATGACAATTAACACTAAATTAATAGCTAAATGTAGCTCTTATGATTTCAAACATAATGCTAAAAGGATATAAGCAAAAAGGCTTCTGTAATCAAAAAGAAGTAGAATAATAGTAAAGTTGATCAATGCAAAGAGGACGAAAGTGATTAATAAAAACCCATTTAGATGAGTAGAGAGCACAACAGTAGATTAAAATTCAAATACATACCAAGTGCAAACAAAGGACTGTACTCAAGAGACACAGTTTTTCAAAGTAGAAGTAAATAAATATGTGTGTGTTACTAAACAGAGCTATAGTATGGAAATCCATAAAGGTTATCCCAGAAGACAGAGTTTACACACACCATATTCAAACTGTTCTGAGTAAAACCAGATTATGTAATGAAGATTCATTTTCAGGACAAAGGCAGCTGGCCAAAAATACTATTTCCTATGCAACAAAGGAAAACATGAACTGAATAAAACAGTTGAAAATCAGTGTAGAAATATATACCTCATAAAAGAATTGAGTAATAATATAGAGGCTAAAAAATATAGTGTCTAACATTAAATATGTAAGGATGGTCTCAATAACAGGATGAAGTTGCAATAGATAAAGTTGTCTGCATGTGTAGATAAAAGTTATCCAGCTGAAGAGACAGAGCAGAATAAATTTTAAAAGAAATAACCAATTCAGAGTACTTGCTGCTCTTCCAGAACCTGGAGTTGGGTTCTCAGAAGCTTACAACTCCAGCATCACGAGATTTCATGTCCTATTCTTGCTTCTGTGGGGACTGCACTCACTTGCACATACCCACACCAGACACATAGACACACATACACACACATACACACACAGACAGAGACAGAGAGAGACAGAGAGAGAGGGGTAGAGAAAAATAAAAATAAAAATAAATTTTTGAAAAGATAACCAAAGGCTTAAGGCCCCATAGAGCAGTATTTATCAAGCTATCTTAAGGTAATGTGTTTGACACAATTATGTTTAAAAGTATAAATATCAAAATGCAAAGAGATGATTAGTCTCTGTTCTTAGACCTCACTCTGTCTTTAGATTGTCCTCCATAAATTTAACAAGAAATTCTGTAATATTCCCAATTCCCTCCCCAATATTATATAACTTAGCAGTTATTAGCTGTGTGGTCGATATGTGGGCAATTGCTTTATTTGTTTATTCATTTGTTCTTTTTAGACAGGGTCACACCATGTAGCCCTGGATGACATGAAACTCAGTATGCAGATCAAGCTGGCCTTGAACTCACTGAGATCCACCTGCCTCTATCTCCTTCATGCTGAAATTAAAGGAATGTACCACCATGTCCAGTGGGCAGTTGCTTTTTCCCATCATTCTTCCCAGTGTTTTGTTTTGCTTTGTGTTGTTTTGTCTCATAAGTTATTTGGTAAACCCTCCCAGGAATATCTGAGAGGCCAAAGTGAGTTGGGTCTGAGGTCTACAGTATATGAGCACAGAGAGATAATGAGAAATATATCCATAGTGTATACACTGTCTGGCTGCATGCATCTGTCCAAGTGAATGCTAAGTATGTGGTTATTCCATTAGCTCATAATTCTGAGAATACTCTCATGCTTTGCACAGGGTTGAGCACATGGTAAATACTAAATAAGGAATAGTGATTTATTGATCCAGCCAATAAATATCCAGATACAATATAAGCCCTGTGATTCTCGGTGTCTCTGTCCTCCAGAGGATGGTGTCACTTCCACTTTGTTTTGAAGGCAGTTGGCACAAATGATTCTGTAAACAACTTAGTGAACTACAGTGTGGACTGAATAACTCTCTACTCATATCCATTTCATATCCATGGGAGGGGGAGGGGATCTTCTTAGTTCCCTTTGGCTGGCAATAGAAAGCTAGTCCCAGCAGTTTTAATCTATATTTTTTGATATTTTGATTAATCCATTGGTACAAGTAACTCTGATATACAATGTGCTTCAAATAAGTACATTTTATATCTCACTAATCTCTAAACTGTCCTTATGAATACAGTGTTTCATTGTTATCAGTAAGACTGAGATTACATCAGATATTGGCATAGTGTATGTGGGAAGCAGTGCAAGACCCTGAAGGGCTGATCAACATAAAATGACAATCAAGTGCCCATTCACTGTATGAAGGAATAAAAAACACAAACCATCTGCTAATGTTCTGCATTATCAGTTTGATTAGCAGGTGGCAAGAGCTCCATTTTAACTAATGAGCAATATTTTGCATTTCAAAAATCCAAATCATGAACTATGGATCACTCTTCAGATGACACTGAAACATTTGGAAAAATAACAAAAATATTGTTGGAAATTACAAGATACAAATATAACATGCTCTCTGAACATGTCCAAGTCAAAATGCACACTATTAGAAAGAACTGCTATGTTATTTTAGAGCGATAGAGGAAAAAAATGTCAGCAGTGGGCATAGAGGACTCTGAGAAGGAGCCAATAAGATTTATGAAGAAAAACTTTATGATCTTGGACAACAAATTTCAAAGTCTAATTAAATATTTTAAATCATTAGCTTTACTTGGTAAGTTAGTGTATTCATCAGGGTTCTCTAGAAGAACAGGGCAAAATACAATGAATATACATATTATATGTAATTAATTCAGTTTATGGTGAAACAGTAATGACAGGTGTTGTACATACCTGAGAGGCTGAAAAGCCGGTACTTACTCAGTCCATGAGGTCAGGTGCCATGGCAGTCCTAACCTGGCACTGAACACCTAGGAGTTCCTGGAGAACCGCTGGTCCTCAGTCAATGATGGAAATCTGGAAACACTGGTTCTGATAATGGTGAAGGAATCAACAGAAGCACAGTACCAGCAGCATATTCATCTTCATTTTCTTCTTCATCACCTTCTTCATCATCAATCATCATCTTCAGCAGCAGCATCCAGGTGAATCAATCTGAGGCAAGAGGGAAGGTCAAGCAAGAAAAAGGCAATGAGCTTCCTTCGGCCACACCCTTTTTAATCTGGTCCGCTATCAGAAGGTGCCACCCACATTTGAGGTGCGTCTTTCCAGAACCCTTAAGGCAATCAGGACAGTTCCTCAGCTGAGGCTCCCTGCTCAGGTGGTTTTAATTTGTGGCAAGCTGACAATAAAACCAACCATCAAAATGACTGCTTTTAAAATGCAATAATTTCAACAAATAGGCCTCTACTAATAAAGTAACATATGTGTGTGTGTGTGTGTGTGTGTGTGTTGTGTGTGTATAACATATATATGTTCGTTATGAATATTTTACCTTCATGTATGTAAATGCACCACCTACGTGCCTGATGCCTATTGAGGCCAGTCAAGGGCACTGGATCCCCTGGAACTGGTCTTACTGACAGTTATAAGCCCAACCATGCAAGTACTGGGAACTGAACCCTGGTCCTCTGCAACACAGCAAGTCCTAACTGCTGAATTGTCTCTCCAGCCTTTGCAAAGACAATTTCTGAGGAAAACTTCCTGCTTTTTCCCAATTAACTTCCAAAGGGGGGATTTAAAAGGGAAGGTAGCCTTTCTTTTCACATCCTGTCTGTACTGAAGAGGTCTCTTCATGCCACCGGCCTCTGTCATATGCTGTTTTATACCGCAAAGCCAAGCAATGGTGTGCTAAACTCTCTGAAAGAATCTCATGATGGATGACTAGACGTCTTCCCAAAGCATCCATGACATCCTTATGGAGGCTGAAACTCATGCCACCCCTGTGTATCACCAAGACCACTAGGGTGTTTTCTGTTACTTGGCCCCCAAACTGCTGCATTAGAAGTTGAGAGGGGCAGAAAAAAGGGTCTGTGTTTAACAGGCCTAGGTAATTCCTATGCTCAGGGCTTGTAAATGCTTCTGTGTTATCCACTAACAGCAGGGTTCAAAAGGTACTGAAGGGGTTCAGGGTTCCTAACAAAGAAGGAACTGGACGTAGACAGAGATAGCAAGCAGAGAGAGTTCATTCAGAAAGGAGGAACTAGAACATCTCAGCAGCCCTAAAGTACAAAAAGTTGGGGATTCTACATCCCATTCCTTGGGCTTTTTGATCCATTTCCACAATGAGTGCTTTCTGAAGCATGAGCCCTCTGTTACATAAAGTTCTATATACAACTTCACGTACCACATGCCTCACTAGCATCTTGTCTCCACCCAAGGGTGTGTATTCCAGTACTGCAACGAGCTAGAAGTTAGTTACTCTGGTGTCTCTGCCACTGTACCTGTGTCTCCAGCAAGTCTTAGACCTCAAGGCTGGAGAGCTGAGTCCTCTTGTGGCTAATTTGTTTGTTTGATTTTAGTTTTTAGCTCTACTGTTTTAGATGTATGAGTGCTTTCCCTGCATGTATGACTGTGTAACCCAGGCATATCCAGTGACCACAGAAACCAGCAGAGTCTATTGGATCACCTGGGGCTGGAGCTCCAGACAGTTGTGAGCCACCACATGGGTTCTAGGAATTGAAACTGGGTTCTCTGCAGAAGTAACTAGCGATCTTAGGTGCTGAGCCATCTCTCTAGCTCCTAACTTGATTTTTGGTAAGCTAATTTGTAATGCCGTGCGAAGGCCTCCTGAACCTCACTCTCTTCTGGTTCACTTATTCTCCTGATTTCCACTGAACTGAGCTGTCTTGACCTTGGGTGCCAAGAGACACAGAAAAAGGATGTACACAGAACTTTTAGGAATAGGTGACAGAACAAAGGGGCAAGACCTGTTTGAAAGTGAAACACACGTCTATCAGCATGTTCTTGTAATATTGCAACTGTATTAATACTAGTTACAGTGGGGCAATTTTTTAAATCAAAATATACAAATCTTAGATCTAGAAAGGTAATTTTTACATAGTCCAGGGGTGAATTTAATAAATGATATTGAACAAAATAGTTAAGCAATGAAAGAAAACAGAGATGATACCTGTCTATAAGATATTTTTTTAAAGGGGGAAGAAAGTAATCCTTAGAGTGAGTTTGGCTTGTTCGTTGATTTTTTTTTCTTTTCCACTCTGTTAATTTTATTTTGAACTCAGGTATTTAATTTCATCAAATCAGAGAGCTGGATTATTAGACTATATCTTTAGTTCAAATAACGATGGATTTCATGGAATCTGTGGTTATAAACAAGTACAATACAGCTCAGAGGCTTCTTAGAAACATAAGAGAGTGAAAAATATAAACTGTAAATACAAAATGTATTATATTAACAACTTTGTTGAAAATATGTACTGAGTCAAGATCTCCCTGGTGCCAAAGTTGCTCTGCAGTGGTAAACTGAATTCTAAAAGTCAACTTCTAGAAACTTAAGCAAGTTAACCCTGGTCTTGAGGTATCAATTCTTTAAACATAATTTTTGTTGATTTTGAGAGTTTCACATCATGCACCCCAATCCCACTCATTTCCCAGTCCCTCCATATCTGCCCCTCACCCCCATAGAATTCCCCCAAAATAAAATTTTAAAAAATTAATTTAAAGAAGCATTTTGTTCCTGTCTTTCCCATCTCTCCAGCACCTTTCATTCATTTTAGTGACACTGGGAGCTGTGGCATGTCATACAGTATACCCTTTTGTCCACTCAACTTTATTTACAAATGTTCATTGCAATGAGTTGTTGGTCTGGTTCAAGGCCTCTGGTGCACAATCAATACTGGACCTTCACTGAAACTCCTACAGGATATCCTGTTATTATCCAGAGTCATGGAAATTCTGTGGCAATGGTTCCACAGGGCCAGTTCCTTCACACACTCTGGTAGGCCATAGATGGGGTAGATATTGGGGTGGGCCAACTCAAAGCTCTGGATATGGGTCTGGGTGGTAGCTGATTTGGTCAGTCTGGGCAGATGGAAGGCTGTTCTTCTACACCCTGGTGAAGGATGAAGCCATCTCTCCCAAGTATGGAGCCAGCTCTCCTATGATGGGCAGTGTTGTAAGATAATCTTTTTATATACTACAAAGATGTGTCTGTACCAAGGCATCTTCTAATTGGTTTAATAAAGAGCAGAACATCCAATAACTAGCAAGAGAGGATAGGCAGGACTTACAGGCAGAGATAGGAACTCTGGGAAGGAATCAGAGAGACAGAGATTTACCATCAAGACATGGAGGAAATCAGATGCACTGTGTGGAGGAGAGGTAACAAACCATGTGGCAGAATGATGTAATTAATTAATATAGATTAATATAATTAATAAAGATTCATATAAACAGGTTAATTTAAGTTTTAAGAGTTACTTGGGAACAAGCCTAAGATAAGACCAAGCTTTCATAATTAATAAAAAGTCTCCATGTCATTATTTGAGAGATGGCAGTCCAAAGAAAGTATGACTATATTTGACACCCAAGTTTGGGCAGGTATATCCGAGCATGGGGCCTGAGAAACCCCAGAAAAGCTACAGACACTGGAGCTTCCTACCAACCACAGTCTCTCAGGTAGTTGAAGTGGATATGTTAAGAGGCCCTGATGTGCTGCTGAGCGCTTGAACAGCTGGTCTGCTGCTCAGCAAAAGAAATGCCTGCCACACCACAGGTTCAGAAACTTCCCAGAGCTGGGGCTGGTAGATAAAACCAGTGACAGGCTCAGCTCTCACAGAAGGGCAAAAGGAACATTTTTCCAGGAGCCACAGTGCACAGATGCACGCAGTTTCTCTGGCAAGCTTGCAAATGCTCACTGTGTGCGACCACCCCTTCCTGTCAGGTGGGTTGTCATAGGCAGCCTGGCCTTTAAAGGCTTGGCTCATGTGGTCAGAAAGCCACACAAACTGAGAAAAACCTCTGAACAGGTACAGTACACTTGAAAATGTGCTTAGGAGGGATGGGGGGGGCAAGAGAGGGGAGGGGATAGGGGATGAGAACATGAGGAAATGGGATGGTTGAGTTGGGAGAGGGACAGAACAGGAGAGCAATGAAAGAGATACCTTGATAGAGGGAGACATTACGGGGTAAGGGAGAAACCTGGTGCTAGGGAAATTCCCAGGAATCCATAAGGAAGACCCCAGATTAGACTACTAGCAATAGTGGAGAGGGTGACTGAACTGGCCTACCATGATAATCAGATTGGTGAATACCATAACTGTCATCATAGAACCTTCATCCAGTAACTGATGAAAGCAGATGCAGAGATCCACAACCAAGCACCAGGCCGAGCTCCAGGAGTCCAGTTAAAGAGAGGGAAGAAGGATTATATGAGCAATGTGGGGTGGGGGTCAAGATAATGATGGGGAAATCTACAGAGACAACTGAACCAAGCTCGTAGGAACTCATAAACTTTAGGTCAACAGCTGTGGAACCTGCATGGGACCAGAGTAGGCCCTCTGCATATGGAAGACAGTTGTGTAGCTTGGTCTGTTTGAGGGGCCCCTGGAAGTGGGATCAGGATCTGTCCCTGGTGCATGAGCTGACTTTCTGGAGCCCATTACGTATGGTGGGATGCCTTGCTCAGCCTTGATGCAGTGGAGAGGGGCTTGGTCCTGCCTCAACTGAATGGACTAGGCTTTGCTGACTCCCCATGGGAGGCATTACTCTGTTGGAGGAGTGAATGGGGGGTAGATTTGTGGGGTGGGGGGAAGCTGGGGGAAGTGGAAGGAGGAATGAGAGGGGGATCTGTGGTTGGTATGTAAAATGAATAAAAAAATTGATAAGAAAATGTGCTTAGGTTCATAAGAAAAAAAAGAAAATGGGTATAGACAGTCACAGAAAAATATACTCTAAAAATTGCTGTGGATGATTGATTGATAAATAAAACAATGAATGGCCAGTAGCCAGGCTGGAAGTATAGGCGGGACTAGCAGAGAAAAGAATTGAGAGAACAGGAAGGCGGGGAGGAGGAGAAGCCAGCCTGCCATCCAGGGAGCATCATGTAAAGGCAGCAGGTAAAGCCACCGAACATGTGGCAACATATAGATTAACAGAAATGGGTTGGGTATAAGAGTAAGAGCTAGACAATGGTAGGCCTGAGCTAATGACTGAGCAGTTTAAATAATATAAGCATCTGTATATTTGTTTTATAAGTGGGCTACAGGAATGCTGGGGCTTGGCGGGACCTGGAGAGAAAAACTCTAGCTACAAAAAAGTAATAAAGTAAAATTCTTAAAAAGAGAGTAAAGTAATATAATAAAAACAAGTCACAAAATACCATAAAATGAGCCATTTGAATCCTATATAGGGCTTTATTAACTTTAAATTTTTAAAATACTCAGAGCAAAAAACAATAGCTGCTGAGAGACACTGCATTGTTGAAAAACCCTGCTAAATTAAACCATCCTATATATGTTAAGTATGACTTAACTTCAGAATGGAAGTCAGGAAATATGTTGCATTGAGGGAGAGGTTATGCCTTTGTTTCCACAGGAAATGGAAAAGCTATGGATTCCTTCAAAATTAATAAAAATCATATTTAACCAGGGGGAATATCCTGAAAATTTTGCCTACAGATATGAAGGAAGAAACCAAGAAAAACTACAAGACAGCTGATGTATATGTTGATCCCTCTACATGAGAACAGCTTTGAGACTTTGTGAGACATGATAAATCTTGTTGACTACAGAATCCTCATGACTTATCATTACACACCATGCTTTCACATGGCATGGATGAAGATTTATATTACAGTCTGGTTATGCAGTCCAAAAGGACTTATAAAGTTGACAGATGTCTCTTACCTGCTCAACCAGATATGTATGTTACCTTTAAAAGTTTGTGTGTTTTCAGAAAAAAAAAAAAAAGAACAGACACCAATGAAGACAAGGAGCCCAGGTGATTCAGCCTCTCAGAATGCCTCTCTTGCAGTCTCCTCAAAAATCTACCTCCAGAACAACTTCAAAGCAGCTAGCTAAGATGATCCAGCCTCACAGACTACTCCAGCCATGACTTCAGTTAAGCCCTACACTTTCCCATCACACAGAGACTGGACAACAACTGATACAGCTAGCTCTCCCAGGACTCGCCCATTATCCCAACTTTCTGAGGGTACCCCAAAGATGCCATTGCCCCAGACAACAGGAAGTAATTTTAAGAACCTGACACCCACATTTCCAAGAGGTGCAGTAGGTTGTTTTTGGTCATTGGGTGGGTTATGGATGTTTGTTGTTATTTAGGAGGGTTAGTTTCAAGTTGCTATTGGTCATGATCAGGGAGGAAACTAAATGAAGGAGGTTAGATTAAAGGATTTCTTTCTTTCTCTCTTTCTTTCTTTCTTACTCTCTTCTTTCTTTTTCTTTCCCCTATCCTTCTTTGTCTCCTATCTAGTGAAAAAAATGGAAAGATATAGGAATTATAGGATAAAAAGGTAGATTATTAAATCTATTTCTAAACTAAAAAGCAACTACTAGTCTCAAATATTTTACATTGGTATAGGTTTTTGTATATTGATACAAATTTAAGATTATTTTTGTTATAACATACTGTATATATGTTTCTACTCTTGTTTAAGGTATTATACCTCTGCTCCTCATTTAAAAATATAATCTAAAATTCTAGTCCTTGAAAGCTATTAATACAAACTATTTAGGACAATTAAGAAATGCAGGTTAGTAGTTAGTCATCTATAACAATCAAACTTGTAGTCATGTTAGGTATGTTTTCAAGGTTAAACAAAGATATATTTTAGATAGATAGGTGATCTTCAAACACTTCAAAGATCTACAGAATATGGAATTTAAGATGTTTTAATAACATAGGTTCTCTTTTTTTATGACATTGAGACATGTCTGCTCCTGGCAGCACCAATCTACTTCAGAGAACATGATGGGCATCAAAGAACCTGTATATGGAGTTTGCTTTTACTGTGTTAAAGTTAGCCACTGGGCAAGAAACTGCCCTTACCTCAACTACTGACAGAATGCTGTCCAAATTGGACAAGCAGGACACTAAGGAAGCTGACTGCTGAACTTTGCCAATATAAGGTAAGACAATCCTTCAAAATTCCTGCTTCACAGAAAAGTCTATCAGATATTCTAGGCCTGTAGGCAGAATATGGATGCTCCAATGTTGCAGAAGAACCTTGTGTGACTGTCCAGCTGTCTCTGTGATTTCTGTAGTCTTAGAAGTTGCTTTCTCCGAACTTCTTGTTTACTCAGGTAATAGTTTATCTTTTTCAGGTCTCTGATCAGGTTGGAGACTAGATAGTTATAGTTTTATTGTTTTCTTTGTTACCAAAGTCAAAAAAGAAACTCACAAAAGAGATGTAAAATTCATAAAGGTTGAGAAGCATAAAAGCTTAAGTTGTTTATCTAAGAAAATGTTTTAAGGTCTAAAAAGATATTTTTAGGTTGGTAATACAAGGTATGATAGAAAGTGATTTAGGCAAAAAACTTTGGACTCACCAAGATAGGATGGATAATAGAGTACTTTCTCTGAAGTTGCCAAATATGAATGGACCAGAAATTGTGAATGTAATTCTTAACTAATAATTGTTCTTACTATACATAGTTTTACTTTGTTAGAGTTAAAAACTTCTCTTTTTTATTTAGACAAAAAGGAGGAAGTTTTGTGGAATAATCTTTTTGAACACTATGAAGATGTGTCTCTGCCAAGGCACCTTCTGATTAGTTTAATAAAGAGCTGAACAGCCAATAGCTAGAAAGGAAAGAATAGACAAGACTTCTGGGAAGAAATAGGAACCCTGGGAAGGAATCAGAAAGGCAGAGATTGCCAGAAAGATGCAAACGAAATCAGACATACTGTACAGAGGAGAGGTAATGAGCCATGTGGCAGAACATAGGTTAATATAAACAGGTTAATTTAAGTTTTAAGAGCAAGTTGGAAACAAGCCTAAGCTAAGGCCAAGCTTTATAATTAATAAAGTCCCATGTCACTATTTGGGAGCTGATGGTCCAAAAAAAAGTCTGACTACAGGGCAGGGCCAGCTCTTTTGCTGCAATGGCTCAGCACAGCCATCAGATTTCAACATTATGGTTCCAATGGCACCCTGTGGTAACATGAGCCACAGAGATCAACACAGACCCCAGCTGCAGCAGGACCACAGACCCAGACATGGCCCTTGGCAGCAGCTCGGGCCTGGATATCACCATGGCCCTAGTGGCAGCACAAGCCACCCAGATCAGTATGGCCCCAGTGGCAGCATGGCCCTTGGACACCAACATGGTCTCAGGTAGCTGACCAGACCCTGGGCATCCTCACAGCCCTCAACGGTAATAGGAGCCTGGGACATTGACTCAGACCCTGTCAAGAGATCAATTTAAACTAACTGACTCATAAATGCACTGACTGTCACTGGATAGGAAGGAGGAGGGCTACTTTGAAAGACTGGCATCAAACACACAAAGCTGAGAAGTCTCCTTTGAGTTTGAAAGAATTGTGGCTAACTGAAATCTACCTAAGGGCATCAGATACCATATGAAGTCTATTTGGCCATGGGCTTTAGAATGCTATGAGATAGTAGGGATTTCTAAACCTATGCAAAATTTTTAATATATATAATTTGTGTGGAGTCTGAGGGTGAAATATATATATATGAATATGTGAATATATATATATATATATATATATATATATATATATATATATATATATATATTCATCTCCTAACATGTACTAGTAATCTTGCTTGTACACAGATTCCTGGGATACAAGCCTAGCTAAATTGGTGTTTCAGGCCAGTGAGAGACCATGTCTCAAAAAGAAATGTCTGATAAATGATACTTGCAGTAGATCTCTGGTATTCCCACATACAAGTGTACACATGCTCTCATACATGAAAGTGTGGGCACACACACGCATGCATGCATGCATGCATGCACATGCATATACACAGGCATGTGCATTAACATGGTCCATAGGCAGTATATCCAGCAGAAGTTGTATATGTGTGTGTGTGTGTATGTGTGTGTCTGTGTGTGTGTGTTTCACTCTCAGACTCAACACAAGTTAAATTTCCTCCCAGTTATCACGAATCCGTGACACACACAACATGACTTCAAGCAGAGTCATTTTAATTCATACTGCTTGGTATGACTTGCATGATGTTGAGGAATTTAATTTCTTAAGTTGTGGTCATGGGTCAACTCCAAACCATTGCACAGGGACATAATTACACCTATTAACATCCCCTTCTATGATAATACCAATACCAATGTTCATACAGCCAGGATGGCATTTTTAGTTGTCTTTTCTTCTCAGGGCAACTAACTGGGGCTCTGTAAAAGCAGTAGTCAAGTCTCCAATACATGGGCAGCTTCTGCTGGATCTACTGCCTCTTGACCATATTTGTGTGTGTGTGTGTGTGTGTGTGTGTGTGTGTGTGTGTGTGTATCAGAGGTTAACGGCAAGTATTGCTCAGACATGTGTCTTCTTTGTCTTTTTGAGACATCGTCTCTCACTGGCCTGGAACACCAATTCAGCTAGGCTTGCTCCCCAGCCAGACCCAGAAATCTGTCTACAAACAACATTAATACATGTTAGGATAGCTTTATCTGCCATTTCATCCTAGAGCCTCAAGGTAAGATTCTCCATTTAGACAGATACAAAATGTGTAGAAATCTATCCATCTCTTACCATCTCTCCCCTCTCTTAGGACAATCTTTCCTCTGTTTCACAACCTCATAGCTTAACTCTAACTCTACCTCTTCACCTAGCAACCCAGGAATACTGGCTTCTGCTGCCAGCAGCACATGGAATTCCTATGTGCTAAGAATGGCATTGGCCTTAGCCAGAGTCCCTGTGGATACTCTTGTCAGCTGATTCCCTTCTAACTTGTTGTGGCCTAAGTCACTGCAGACTGTTCCCTCTATCTTGGAATTCTCACATATGATGGATGTGGCATCAAGTACATAAAATTATCTAAACACTCACTAAAGCATGAAACATGGAATTTAATAGAAGTCTCCTTAATCCACCAGCAACACACAATGAGAACATAGAGCATATAAACTGCCCACACATTTTGGTTCTTGGTCTTTATTGACTCATTTTCCCTGATAGAAGCTGCCAGGGGCAGCTAGGCATTAGCCCATGGTGGCTATGGGACTTGAGGACAAACAGCCTGGGGACCAAGCCAGGTTTAGAGCCCTTACTGCTGAAGCTGCCTGAGAAGCTAATGCTCGCATCAGAAGCTCACCTGTTCAAGCCAGGCTTCTATTGCAGCTGAAGCTTTGATGACTCTCAAAACTGCCTGATAGAAAAATAGAAAAGCAAAATGCTTAAAGAGGCACGTCATCATCCTAGCAGAATACTCAAGACTGGGGGACTAATAAAAGGGAGAAGTTTATGTGGGCTAATATTTTGGAAGCACAAGAGCACAGTGCCTAAATCTGCTTAGCCTCTGGTGAAAGGCATGCTTTGTATACAGGAAAAGAGCAGACATGGAAAAAGCAGTGAGAGAAAACAGACACACCGGGCTGGGCACCTTCTAATAGCCCATGTTGGTGATAACTAAACACTCTTGTAGGAACTACGTTAATCTCTTCCTAAGTGTGGAGCCTCCATGACCCACTGACCTCCGAAAGGCTTCACCACCTCTCAATACCACTGCATGAAGGAATTCGGTCCCCATATGTGTGTCAGTGGGAACAAGTCATATTCAAACCACAGAAAGGAGGAGAGTGAGAGGGCAGTTCCGTCTCCACTGAAGTTTTCAGAGCATGGCTGGAGGTGAGATGCTTTTCTCCAACAATATGCTGGCTTTCCTAGGACAATATGGTGAAACAGCATGTGCTGGCCTCCTTGCACCTCCAACTGAGGTTTCTTTCTGCTCAGTGAGTGCTCACTGAATGTCTGTTATGCATCAGGCAGTCTGTTGGGCAATAGAGGTTCAAGGAGAAGAAAGCATATTCACTCTCCTCAAAGAGAGTCAATCAAATGAACAGACCTTTTCAACAATGTGGGTCAGAGAGGCTCCTCCCCTTATCTCGGACTACCTCCACCCTCTTCTGCTGAATTCACCAACCCCCACAGAGAGGAATCCCATACTTCCCCCCAACCCTCCTTTACAATCCTCTTCATACCTACACTTCTGATTCCTTCAGTGACACAATGAATGAAGAGATTAATCTCCTACTTGGTATGCTGAGAGAGATCACATGTATTACTGGAGGTCTCCAAGAACCTCTTCCCTCTGTCCCTTAGCCATGCTAGTCTGTTGGATAAAACATTGGCAGGGTCTTTTGGCTCATCCTGTGTTATCGACACTTCTGTGCCTTTCATAAGTAATCCTATTGCTTTGGGATTTGGGTCGTTAAAAAGACAATCAAAGTGAATCAAAACAAGTATGCAATAATGTGCACGCCAGAGTTTCCTGGCATCACTTGCCAGAATTCTGCAGTGTTAGAGAGTATTGCCCAAATGCTTTATTTACACTCAACTTGTCTGAAGGTATTACTAAGAATAGGAATGAATATATAGCTTGTTTGCTTGCAGGATTAAACCCCATAACCAAATTTGGGTTGGTTAATGTAGGATGTCCCTCATGAATAGAGAATATGGAATTGAAAAATGACTAGTATGGAGGACAGAATGACTCAGAAATCTAAAAATAACCAAATCATGTGAAAGGACTCAAAGGCTGCCTCACAATGAACTGCATCTGCCTCCCTTACAAAACCAGCAAATTGCCTTTATTTAGCTCTATGCAAAATAGCATTTCACAGCATTTTATCTGCATATTTAATTTTGTTTAGGGTTGGTTTGGGCTTATCTCTTGCTGAAGTAATTTATTGGTTCAAAAATACACTTTAGCCCAAAAATGAGCTGAATCTGGCTGATTTTGCTTTATTTCTGTCTGTTTATAGGTTAATAACTTGGATTGCTTAAAAATGTTTAGACTTTTTTAGTCTTATTTTATATGAAGAAGTATTTTGTTTGCATGCATGTGTGTGCCTGGTGCCCATGAAGCCTAGAAGAAGGTGTTGGAATCCCCTGAAACTAAAGTTATGGACTGTTGTGAGCTGTTATGATGTAGGTACTGAGAATGGAACTCAGGTCCTTTAGAAGAGCAAGTGCTCTTGACCACTGAACCATCTCTCCAGCCCCTATTTGACATTATTTTAACAATAGATTTGAAAATCAACTTGAGGCAAACCAAACACTCTCCAGAGACATAGAAGATAACAGCCATCAAAGCCCTGAAAATGGAAATGAAGGTCTTGGTTACATGTGCATCCATTATTCCTCTAGGGTTCTGTGAATAAGCAGATTATATACCATTGGCCTCAACAGTTGGTTATAAACCTGACACAGAACAATTTTAGTCTGAATGGACAACTTCCCCCACAGGCTCAAGTGTGTGAACACTTGGTTCTCAGCTTGTGGTACTGTTTGTGAAGACTGTAGAAGCTTTAGGGGATAGTCAGTCACTGGGGACAGATTTTGAGGATTTCATATTTCTGCCCAACTTCCTATCTCCTCATTGCTTCCTGCTATACCAAGATAGAAGCAGGTATGGAATCTTGGCTGCATACTCCTGCTACCAGGGAAAGCTCCTAATGCCATGACCTTGACCCTATCATGGACTGTACTTCCTCAAACTGTAAGCCTCCCCTCCAAAAGCTTTTCTCCCTTAGTTCCTTCTTGTGGGGTATTGGGTCACAACTCTATAGAAAATATCTAATACAAGAAAAATAGGGTGGGCAAAGCAACATAGCAGGTAAAGGCACTCAGCCTGTAAGCCTGGTGAGCTGAGTTCATCCCCAGATTCCACATAAAGGTAGGAGAGAGCTGACTGGACAAAGTTGTCCTTCTACCTCCACACACACTGTAGCACACAGGTACACTCATACACACAACTTTTTAAAATCCAACTACTATTATTATAATAAACACTTTTATGGAAGAGCCAAAAATAGTCTCAACAGACACTGTATTCATTACTCAAATCACCGTACTCACCCGTGAAACACAGCCGAGGAGGGAATTCAGGGGAGGTCACCAGGCCTGAGGCCTGACTGTGTCAGTCAGTGCCATAAACTACCCTCTTCATGCTTACTCTCACCGCTGAAGTTCCTAATGTGATCAGAAGGCAAACCTGGACCCTGACTCCCTCATGAGCCCTTGTGAAATCCCAGATCTCACGTATGGGTTCAGGTTTCCCAATGCTATCAAGTGGAGGATTTCTTTTCTTTTTCTCCCTTGCACACAAGTACTGTGGTTATCTTCACCACCCACCATCTCTGTATCTTTGTTCCATCTGTAAGTCCCTGTATCTTTCAGTTTCAAAACAAAACATCCACCTCTTGCCGGGCGGTGGTGGCGCACGCCTTTAATCCCAGCACTTGGGAGGCAGAGCCAGGCGGATCTCTGTGAGTTCGAGGCCAGCCTGGGCTACCAAGTGAGTTCCAGGAAAGGCGCAAAGCTACACAGAGAAACCCTGTCTCCAAAAACCAAACAAAACAAAAAAAAAAAAAACAAACAAACAAACAAAAATCCACCTCTTATTCCTGCTCTTATCCATTCATCTCCCATTTATTTCCTCTTCTCTTGACGTTTTGATTATAAGACTAGTCTTTAATGATTGAGCCATCTCTCCAGCCCAATACCAGGTGTTGGACTAGCTCTTCAATTTAGTTCCACATGCATCCATCGTTCCTAACTTGTAGGGATAACGCCTGTGCTGCTACCACCACCCATTCATCATGTCCAAGTGAGGGGCTGTGGATTAAAAAATAGAGACAAGGACAATGGGTCATTCACCTCAGCAGAATGCCGAATGCCATTTATTGAAAGAGGGAGGAAACCTTAAATACAGGCTTACAGCACAATGGGAGAACCCCAGAGGGCAGAAGTTCGTTATTGATGTTTACATTCTTGCATCTAAACTGTTAACGCCCAATATGCAGGATACACAAACAAGGAACTTCCCTTAAGTGTTCAGGAGGGTGGATACCGGCAGGGAATTAGCATAGGGAGGACATCTGGTTAAGGTCGCCAAGCATGCAACGGCTTTACTCAATATGGGAGGAGACCAGGGCCCTACACTAACTTATTGGCCTTTTTATTTTGGTACAGCCCTCCTGTCTACTTGAGCCACATCATTCAAAATGGTTCACTCTAGACCTATTTAAACCACATCTATGCTGCCTTTAAATTTTCAGTTGCATATTTTTACTTCTCTCCCACCACAATGTCATTCTACACCCATACGCCTCAGATGCCAACATGAAGGGACCATCCCATGTCTTCAGTCATTTGTGGACAATCTCCAACCTTCACTTTCCTCCTTCTCCACTCTGGATGGTGGTGTCCTTCATTATAAATGTACTGTGGTCATTATCCTTAACTCTCTCAGACACTTTTCTCCTATGTACCAGCTCACTAAAGCTCTAATGTAGTATAGAACCAACCACTTACATACTTTTTCTAAACACTACACAAAAAAATTACATGATCCATTGTGCTGTGGGATAATGCTTTTGTACACTGGTTTAATAAAACACTGATTCACCAGTAGCCAGGCAGGAAGTATAGGTGGAATAAGCAGACAAGGAGAATTCTGGGAAGAGGAAGGCTAAGTCAGGAGACGCCAGCCTGCCATCCAGGGAACAGCATGTAATGGTACACAGGTAAAGCCATGGAAAATGTGGTGACTTATAGATTAACAGAAGTGGGCTGAGTTTAAGTGTAAGAGATAGTAATAAGCCTGAGCTAATGGCCAAGCAGTTTTAATTAATATAAGCCTCTGTGTGTTTACTTGGGTCTGAGCAGGTGCAGACCGGGCAGGATACAGGAAAACTTCCAGCTACACCATTGATTTATTTTTATTTTTAAATTTTCAAAATATTCTTATTAATTCTTTGAGAATTTCATGCACTGTAATTTGATCATATTCACCTCTCCTCTAACTTTTCCCAGATCCTCCCCTTTCCTACCAACCTAACTTATGCCTTTAATTTTTTAAAACCCACCATCCAATTTGTGCTGCCCGTATGCTGTTAGGCATTCACTGGAATGTAGACAGGAAGGGACAATAGAACATGAAGTCCTATCCCTAGCTGAGGAGCTATTGGTAACTGATAGCCGATGAGAGGGGGAGAGTTAGTTTTCTTTAAATGTATTTTTAAAAATCAAACTGGTGTCCTGTGCTGTGAGCAACTCGTTTTGTGTTTCTTTAATGGGCTCACTTTTTTGTGACCAAAAGGCTGATTTCCTGCCTGTCCAGTCTCCTCAAGCTTGCTTCTGGTCCCATTCTCAATGGTAACTTGGCCTCCTGTGACAATTGAGCGAGTGGGCATAGACAGTGAGAACTCTTCTGGTTTCACTACCACCTCTGCATACAAACAGAATATGAAGAGAATATGTCTGTGTGATGGTGAAACAGATCGGCACCTAGCCCTTCAAGGAAAACTCAATTTGAACAATCATCCATGCATGAAAACACCTTCACAAGCGCTTAAAAAAAAGCTTGGTCTAGACTTCACAGCTACCGTGCAGAGCTGAGAAATAAGCAAAAGACAGAAAAGAGTGGGCAGCTTAATATCATCCAAACCATCCACCCCCTAACTCCTGAGCCTTAGCAAAAAGGCTCAGAAAGGGCTACCCTTCTGTTGATAGAAGGAGAGCGAAATGGGTGCCTCACTCCACAGTAGACCCTGGCACAAGGCTCATCCTAATGAGTCCCAGTGCCCAGTCAACAGCAGTAAATCCAAGCTCCCAACTGACTCAGGCTCTAAGGTAGCCCAACCAATAACTAACAGCAAGCTTATTTGTGGACCCAGCCAGTGGGTCACCCCCATTCTCTAGATCACCTGGAACTAATGCAAGGCTTTCGCAGAAGTAGGGAACTCATTATGGATTCTACTTTTGCCCATCACATTGCCACCACTTCCTGTATTATAAAATATCTTCTAGTTCTTCCAGTAAGATGTGATTCAAATGCACACATTTTGTTCCGTTTTAATTGCCAGGAGCCTATCCTAATTTACCTCTAATTCTTTATTCCTCAAATGTATGTGTGTAGTGTGCACACATGTTTGCATGTGTGTGGTTACTTGTACTGCCATTGGGAATCTTTCTTCATCACTCTCCACCTTATTCATTGAGGCAGGGTCTCTCAGTTGAACCAGAGCTTGCCGTAGTCTAGCCTGACAGCTTGCTCTGCAGATCCCCTCTGCTCTCCAGGACTGGAGTAACAGGAGGGAGGGGCACCACCCCCACCTGGCCCTAACAGTTTCTGGGAGTGCAAACTCCAGTCTTTACACTGGTTTAGCAGTGCAAGGACTGAGATCTCTCCCAAACCCCACTGCTGTCTCTTTTCTAGGTTTCCAGAGTCTCTTAATTGGGAGGAAAAAAAAAAACTCTAGGAACTCTGCAGTCACATGAGACACAGGCAATGTGTTTATAAGAACCCTGAATTCTACTTTATGCTTTGATGCTGTTGACTTATAGTTTTCATTAATTTTTGATCAACATGCCCTACATTTTCATTTTAAACTGTTTTACAAATTATATAACCTGCTGTGTCTCTACTTATCTTGCCTCCTTTTCTAACTCACTGGACACTAATGTATTTACTGTAGGGTAATATTTTTATTTTTAGGATAAAATTTTAATCACTTCATTCTCTCATTTAAACCTTATGGATTGCTTTCCATGATATATGAAGTCCCTATTCATATCAACATGAATTGCAGAGATGTTCCCAATTAGGTTGAAGACCTAACATCCCAATCTCATCACCCCTACACGCAAGGCACAGAGCATCTTTCAGTTCATTGTGCATAGTGGTTTCCTTCATCTCCCTGTAACATTCCCTCCCATCTGACATCCCTCAACACCTCTATGTCAGGATGCATGAGTTGCCATAACAACACAGATCTCAGTGGCTTAATGAAAACCAAAAAGGTTTGTTTGCATCCATGCCAAGCAAAACCACTGGTGGTAGATTTATACAACCAGCCATCATAATGGAATTTGAATATAGTGCTCTGAAAACATCCCAAGACCCCATTCCATTACTGGATCTACTGGATCTAGCAAGGGGGTGGGAGAGGAGTATTAGTGGTGTCAAAAGGAAAGTGTGACGTTAGGGCTTAAGGGGGAGTGCTATTTTTATTTATATTCTTTTGCTATGTGTAACTACACAAGGCTGAAAAATGTTTCAGTATACATCAGACAGTTTTAAGCCATAATTTTTGTGTCATGATATTTATCTCCCTGTCCATCAATTCTATGTGTGGGGGTTATAATTGATGGTCAACTTGATGAGGTCTAGAGTGACCTAGGAGACACAGCTCTGAATTGTTTATGAAGATATTTCTAGAGAGATTTAACTGAGGTGTGCCCTGAATGTGGGCAACATCACCCCATAGGTTGAAGACATGATCTGCTCCCTCACCACAATGCCATGTGACCAGCCACTGCACACTCCAGCTGTCACACTGTCTCTACTGTAATGGGCTACGCCCTGATTAAATCAATTGACCTCTACCTTCCTTGTGTTGCTCTGGTCAGGTATCTGGTCATAGCAAATGAAAACAGTTACCAACAATGACAGCGATATACAACCTCTCTGTCCACCAAGACCATTCCTTCTGCTCAGGGAGATTTCTGGCATTTTTAAAGGCAGTGTACAACCATGTTTAGGGATTATATTTCTGGGATTGGACCTTTTAATCGTATGTGTGTGTCTAGGGGTGGGGAGTGGGGATGTGTAAAAGTATAAGCATTCATGTTGAGCAACTCACAACTGCCTGTAACTCCAATTCCAAGGAATCTAAGCCTCTGCATGCAAAGCAGGTGTACTACACTTAGCAAATGTGGCTAGCACAATTGGAGATTGGAGACTGATAGAGATTCCTTGATTTAATGAATGTTCTCCTTGATAAGAAAGAGAAAACATAGGACTCTGAATAAGCAGACAAGTACCCAAGACAAAAAGATGAGGCAGCACATTCAAAAGCATTATAAAAAGACACACTGTTTACCTGTCTTACCATGAGAAGACATCTAGAACTTCCTGTGAATGATCTATTCTGAAAATAAATAACAATCATGAATATCTTCAAAATTCAGATCTATGAAGAGATGTTTATAGCAATAATAATTTTTATGTAAACTAAAAAGAAGCAAATCTGCAATCAACCTAACATAGGTCTCTTCACTGAAACAGATCATGCCAAAAACAAATTAGTGAAGACATAGATCTAAAGCTGCTCAGCAGTGTAGATTTTATGCCTATCATCTGTATAGCACATTTAGCTAACTGGCCTAACCACATTTATGTATCAGTTAGGTCATGTAGGGGGAACAGTATGCAAAAAATTATCAAAAGTGACTGTGTGATCAACCACAAAGCAAGACAACATTTTTGTAAAACAACTTTCTTTTTATATTTTTTTCTAATTGACACATCATAGTTGCATGGATTTCTGGTCATAGTGTGACACTTCTGTGTGTGTATATATCAAATAATAACCAGATCACATAAGTCCACATATCCATAACTTCAGATGTTCCCCATCTCTCTGTGTTGGTAATCATCATGGTCCCTCTTATTAGCTATGGTGAAATAAATTAGGCCAGGGAGATTCTCAGTGGGTAAGAAACCTCATTGTGCAAGCAAGAGGTCCTGAGTTCAAGTCTCAAGAATCCATGTAAGAAGTCAGATGGGGCCACACAAGCCTAAAGTACCAGTAAGGTAAGAGGGAGGAGGCCAGAGGATTACTGAATATTGCTAGCCACCATCTGCTTCGGGTTCAGTGAGAGACTCTACCTTAAGAAAATAAGGTTCACAGTGATGGTATTGAACATCTGATGTCTTCCTATAGCCTCAGCCACACGCAACATACAACATACATGTATACATCAAAACACACACATTTAACTAATTAAATCAGCTCTACAACCAACACCTTCATTTCTCCTGAAATCAGTTCTATTCACAATTGTAGGTAACCACTTATACTTACTGATGGTATAGAGTAGTGTGTTAAAGTAAAATTATGGGGCCAGAATGCCTCGGTTTGATCCCTAGCTGTACCATAACTAGCTATGTAAGTGTCAATCAGTCGTTTGACATTTAATACCTCAGTTTAATCACTTGTAAAGAGAGAATTTAATATGAGCAACTTTAAGGATGCCATGAGGATCAAATGAATAAGTGCCTATCAGGCGTTTGTAGCAGTGTCTGACACATATAAGGAAGGAGGAAGGTATGATCTGGGCTTCTGGTTTTAGATGAAGAAGGCATGGAGTGCCTTCTCTGTCTGACACCTGCCATTCAGAAATTCAATTGGAAATATATTTATGAAAGCAATTTCAACTGCAAAGTATATTACAGAGGATTCAACTGAAGATAGGATGTTGCAATCCCAGTCCTTTCACAAAAGCATAAAAAAAAAAAATACATGTATCCATTGGAAAATCATACTGATTAAATGTACATGTTGATTCAGGAAAAGAAAATTAGTTTGCATCACTTAATACACCCTGTAACACACAAAATGCCTTTTTCTCTTCTCCAGTGACCTGTGAATTCAGTGCCTCTTAAGCAGAAACAACAGCAGTATCGCCATCCAATTCTCACTCTTCGTCTTCATAGCAGGTAAGGAAATGCAAAGATAAGGCAGCCTAAATGTCATTTTCATAATCAGTGCTCTACAGAAGTAAATTGAACACAACATAAAAATATTAACAGCAAGAGGCTATGATTTTAATTGGATACTTAAAACTTAAAATTTGTAAAAAGATGCCTAGCAATAGCAATATTTTCAAATGTCAAAATGTAAATTCTACATACACATAAGAAAACATTGGAATAGAAATGGGAAGCAAGAAAAGCGAGATTCTTCCTAGTAAGCAACTCAGACCTCATTATCATAGAATCGACCATTTTACTTGGTGTTGCATAAGTCAAACATCAATCTGACAACACTGTATTTTAAACTCCTGAGTAAGGCTAAGGTCACTATTTAGGAAAGATGTCAGTGGCCATCTCTGTCATTTCAAGGTCATTACTTGACCACAGTGTACAGACTATGTTTGTTCTTTTGTATAATAAACTAGAAAAAATGAAGAAATTTGGAAATTACCTGGATATTTGACACTATTAGCAAATTGGTGTCATTTTTAAGGTGTAATAAAATTGACTGCTTTTTAAAAAGCATTTTTATCTTTGAGAGATTCAAAATGAAATGTTTAAAGAAAGAAAAGCAGCATAATACTTGAGAATGGACATAAACAGGGCAGGAAGGTGATTAGAAGAGGGTAGAACAGTGAGTTCCCAGTTCTGGTGTCCTGACAACTCCAGAAGCTGAGAAATGAATTACTACATGGGTTCTGTTATACTATTCCCACTTTGTGTGTGATTTGGATTTCCATGACAACAGCTTTGTTAAGATGGTCTAATTGTCATCAACAATTCATCCTAATTTCATGAAAACATAGAGAACAGAGAATGTGAGGTGAAGTTTGTGGACATATTTGCCCTTTCATATAAGGTACTTTAATAGTTAGTTCACTCTTGTGAAGTAAAACACAATGTGTAGTCTGACACCTCTTAAAACCAAGGCTAAGTGGGGAGGGAGGACCAGTTTTCTTCAGGGACACACCCCCAGTCCTAAGTGGTCAGCCACAAATACATATACAAGAGGCAACACAAATTGGATTCAGCAGGTTGTGTTACATGTGTGTGTAGCTAATATGCATATACATATATATGTCAACATTAATTACCAAAGAAGAGATTATAAATTTGAGAGTAACTGGGTTGGGGTGCATGGGAGGAATTGAATGAGAAGGGGTATAAATTATGCCAACAAAATTACTGTGTGTGAAATTGTCAAATAATTTTTTAACAAAAGAAAGATCATAGCCAAAAGTTAGATTCATGCATCATTTTTTGTTAGTTTGCCTCTTCAAACACTGAAATAGTATCTACAGACCCTCAATCAGCAATCCTTAAAGTTCTTCATGAAGACAGGAGAGGAAAAGGAAAAAAAGGGAAGTTTCAACAGACACTGTATTTATTCCAGCACTGATTCATGACCACAACGGTTTTCTTGATCCGCTCAATCATCCGATGTAGGCACTAGTTGATAATCTTCTTTTATTAATTTCTCATGCAGATTATTACAAAGTATTGCTTTGAATGGGTAGAAATACAGCTCAATTTATAAAGTGCTTGGTTCACAGACATAGGGTCCTGAGTTCAATCCTCAGAAGTCACATAAAAAGCCAGGCATGGTAGTGTGTACTTGTAATGCCAGCACTGGGGATTTGAAAATAAGTGGATCCCTGGGCCTCCCTGGTCATCCAGTCTAACCTAATCAGCTAGTTCAGTGAGTGACCCTGTCTCAAAAACCACAGTGGACAGCTCCTGATGAATAACTTCTGAGGTTGTCCTCTGACCTCTGACTTCTGACCTTTGAGCCCCCACCCCACCCCAAAGACATGAATGCAAAGTACACAAACATAAGTGATGGTTTTTACTGGATTGTGTGAGATTAACCTAGTCAAACTAAAGGTCATGTATTTCAGTATGCAGACACCATTGTCCTGAGATCATTAAAATGTCCCTGAAAGATGACAGCTTTGCAAGGTTCTATAACCCATTCTGTTGGAGCTGTTCACACCAGAACTGTATGTATCCTAACCTGATCTTCACTCCAGCAAGCAGTTCACTTCCTCTGGAGAAACTAGGTGTTGTCTGTCAGAAGAACTCCAATTCTATTTTGACAGTTCATTTTGAAGACTCTATGATTGACATCTCAGATTCAGTGGATTCTCACATCAAAGAAACACTCACTCTTACTTCCCTGAAAAACATTTATATCTTACAATGACTATACTTACCAAAGCTAATCACAATACATTGAAGATGAGACCATCTTCATATATTATCCAAACAATAAGAGAAAATATAAATAGGCTTAATGGGTTGAAAATAATGTTTCTACTATATGTGTTTTTGAATATGAAACTAGGACTCAATAAATAAAATCCTGATGTTTTGTCTTGATCTATATGAGGCATCTGAAATTTCAACACCAATAATGACAGAATGACCATAGGAATCTCCCAAGCTTTTGTATGATATGCTAAATAGAACAGACATAAAGCACAAACTTTTTTTTAACAGACCTAAGTTTTTCTATTCCTTTTGTTTTCAGGATAATCAGCTAAAAACAAGCTTTTAAAGAATACAACAAAACTAATGTTTTATCTAAGACATCTTCAGGGAGGCGGACCTCTTAGATAGTGATGGTGAAATCCTAACTTGCCCTCAATCCTTAATGGTAATCTCTAAGTGCAAGACATGACATAGATGCTGAACATTTTTAGAGTCTCATAAAAAAATCGCTTGAACTGTGTTACTAGCAAACACTTCCAGAACATGTTTGTCAATGAAACTCAACTATAACAGAAGAGCTGATGGGGCTTGAGAGTTGGAACCTTTCAAGTCTGATCCTTGAAAATATCTTCTCCCTAAAATCAATAGCCTATTCTAATTTAGATGGAAGGAGTTGGTTTCTGATGAGTAAATAACTGTTTGAAATACATTAGTTGTGGTAAATAAGAAAAAATTATTTTAAAAATCCCAAATCCCCCCACACACAAAGGCTGAGCTTCTAAGAAGCTCATCCTTTAGAAGGATCCATCATTACTGTCATGATTATATCCATTTTCTTAAGTGTTTTATTAGCCTCACCTATTTGTAATACTTACTATTTAATGACAGAGGCTAATTGCCAATAATTAAGTCCTGGAAAGTGGCCAATTGAACCACATTAAACTAATGTTCACCTCAGCAGACTTCACAGTCTTGGTAAGTGAGAAGAATGAATGAAAAAGAAAAATTGCGGCCATGGCATCTCCCCAGGGCACCAACAGAGCCCGAGTGATCAAATGTCTGTCTCTGACTCCCATTAAAGGTGGCTTCCAGCTGCACAGGAGAACAAGCACCTGTGCTAGTATGCTGTGATGTGTAGATATTTACATTTTGGCTACAATTATTTGTTTTAATCTCTTTAGTTTCTTTAAAACAAAAAGCAAGGGATAGCCATAATTTTTTTTTTTTTGGTTGCTTGGCTTCACATAGGTGTGTTGCCAGAATGGAAGATTTATATCTATCCATTGCTTTAAGAACTAAAATAAAATAATGTGTGTTACAGCAGTACCCTGTCCCCTGAAGTGCTCAATAATCATTGGCTATTATTTGTGTTACTATAGCCATTCTTATGTAGGGACTCCTGAATTGCAGGAAACCCCACAGAATTCCGAAGTAAATCTGAATTTCAGATTTTTTTATAAAAAAAAATGATTTTTTTTATTTTTAGGAACACATACATCTGTTGCTAAAATTCCTTCCCTGGAGGAGGAGATGTAAACATCATCTACCGCTCCTCCTACATTTTCTCGACAAGCCAAGGTAAACTTCCATCAAAGTTCACTCCGGGAAACCAAGGAGTTTGTTAAATTTTTTACAGAGAAAAGTGTGAGGAGTTATGGGCAGGAGCACAGGTAGCCTTGAAGCTGCCACACTAGAAGTCTGTACCGAGGATGGACGGAGATTTTCCCCATGTCTACACTGATGGAGTCACCTCCCCTAGTTCTTCCTAACCTGCACATTTCAGCCTCTCCCAAAGCCACATGAAACTAAGGCAGGGTTATACAGAAATGGTTGCGGGGCTTGGTGAGGAGAATCAAGACTCTCCCTGTCTCTCTTTCTCTGAGGGACCATAAACAGTCACCAAGCCCAGCGGTGGTGCTCTTGGCATCCAGACTTGTGAGAATCTGGTAAAGGTGGTGGCAGTTTGGCTCAGGACCTAGTTCTATACAATAGCATTTGGAACACACTTATTCTAAACCTTGAATCATTGTTTATACGAAACTCAAGTTTAACTGGGAATCTCTTGTTTTATCTGGCATATACATTCATACATAAATGCAGTCAGAAAATTAATGTATCGCTTCATCAAAAACCTACTGGTAAATAAAAGCTACCCAAGTTAGCTAAACAAAATGATCCGATGCAATTCATGAGTATTGCTTAAATAAATACTCTCATAGTCTTTTTTAAAAAGTGTGTGGATGTGCATGTGTGCTTGTGTGATATGTATGTGAGTGCGGCCATGCTTGTGGAGGTCAAAGAACAACTTTTAGGAGGTCGTTTTCTCCTTCTAGTATATGTCCCTGGGAGACAGAGTTCAGGTCAGTGGTGCGTGGCAAAAGCCTTTTACTGCTCAGCTGTCTGGCCAACCCCCTAAGTATTTAATCAATGTCTAAACACCTTACGATCCCAAAAGTTTATTTTTCTGACTTAATAAGAGTCTAGTCTTGGAGAGTTGCATTTATTTGAAAAGGTCAACGTACACTGTGGAGAACCCTCAATGAAGCCTTTGAAAGGCTTGACAAAAGAAATTGTTGGTCTCAAGAAGTCTTCCCAGCCAACCCAGGCAGTACCTCTGCTCTGTCTTCTGACGTCCCTGTTACTCTGCAATCCTAGATTGAGCCCCAGGCCTTGGCTCTCACAGTGTCTTTGGTGCAAAGAGATCTGGCTCCCGTCACGTCCCTGAGTGTTTCATCTACCCAGACTGTGCTCTGGAATGCTGTCGTGTTTTCTCAGCATTTCCACCCTTGTTTTGTTCCTGGCTTGACTTTGTACCTTTCTCTCTGTGCCAATGTCTTGCACAAGTTCCATTTTGCTGTGTTACTAACGCGGGAACCAAACAGATTAGGCCTCACAAATTAGCGAAAGAGCCAGATAAAACAGGAACCCCGATAGCTGTGAGAAATGACTGCAAGCCACCTGACAGCTGTGATAGACTAGCATAATAGCAGCTGGAACTGCTCCAGACCTCAGCAGTGCACGCCACAGTGTGAGACCCTTTCGGCAACAAGTTTAACCTCACGCCCATTTTAAAGATTAAGAGACTGAGGTCACCAGGCTAGAATGTATCAGAACTATAACTAAATATGTGTCTCTCCAAAGCACAAAAGACTGCCTGCTCCCCAACAGACGTGAAAAGGAAATGTTTCACGACCCCAAGGCACTGTCCTTTGGATATACTCACTGGTGTGTTCTGCTTTTTATTCTCTTGTTGTGATAAAATACCCTAACAAACAGCAGCTTACGGGAGGAAAAGGTTTATTTGGCTTACAATTCTGAGTGACAGGCCATCATCTAGGGGAAGTCAAGCTGGTACACAAGCAGATGGTCACATCACAGTCACAGTCAAGAGCAGAGAGCCATGACTGTACCACACTGCCTACTTGCTGTTTCTGCCCAGCTAACTTCCTTCCCTTGTACACAGTTCAGAGCCCAGCACGTAAAATGGTGCTGCCCACACTAAGGATGTGTCTTTTCTATTTTTAACTATCAACCAACATGATCTTTCAGAGACATACTCACAGGCCAACCTGATCTAAATAATTTTTTATTGAAATTATCTTCCCAGGTGATTTTAGGTTGTGTCAAATCAATGATTAAAAATAATCAGTATGCAGTCGAAAAAAGGTATGTATTTCATGGCTTTCTAGTACTAATAAATAGTTATAAAAAATAAATTTGCCCAGATAACTCACTCTATTATAACAAAATTGAATTCCACATTTGAGCTTATACTGTAGACTTATCACAAAAATTCTAATTATTCCAAGTAAAAATAACAGAGAGACAATTAAATAAGTTCTGGGATGAGGAGTGGTCAAGAGCCCACTGCTAGGGAGAGAGGTCATAGGCCTGGGTTGGGAAGCTATTTTTGTGTTGCTAAATGGAAATGATGAGACTGTCAAATTGCCTTCTCAATTTTGTCCATAGATTAGAGCTGCTGTCAGCTTTGGCCTTTTTGCTATGGTCAGCAGTGACTGCAGACATTAGTATCTGGTGAAAGTGCAGAGAATAAATGGCCATTGAGTTCCAAGCCATAAATTGAACATCTATATAACCTCCTATATGGCTCAGGAATCATAAAAACAAGGGACAGAAGAATATAGGAGCCAGAGGTAGAGGATGGGAGAATGTGTGGAAGGGTGACTTCAGGGCATAATGTGGCTATTGCGTTGTTGAACACACAAGAACCACAATTACCAACACAAGGTCTCTACAAGATTGGGGTTAACAATAGCCTGTCACAGAAGGGGAAGGGGATCATTGCTGTGGGATGTTCTGTATGGCAAATGTGTTGCTGATTAGTCAATAAATAAAACACTGATTGGCCATTGGCTAGGCAGGAAGTGTAGGCGGGACAAGGAGGAGAATAAATCTGGGAAGTGGAAGGCTGAGTCAGAGAGACACTACCAGCCACCATGATGACAAACAGCATGTAAAGATGCCGGTAAGCCACGAGCCATGTGGCAAGGTATAGATTAATGGAAATGGATTAATTTAAGCTGTAAGGACAGTTAGCAAGAAGCCTGCCACGGCCATACAGTGTGTAACCAATATAAGTCTCTGTGTTTACTTGGTCGGGTCTGAGCGGCTATGGGAATGGCAGGTGAGAGAGATTTGTCCTGACTGTGGGCCAGGCAGGAAAACTCTAGCTTCAAATGGCGCCCAACGTGGGGCAAGAGTTTCCATCTAAAAACCTGAGAAAAGATTCTAAAACGGAGCTAAGAGCAGCTTCCTAATTGTCTCTCTCAAATGAGCGGCAGCTGCTGGTTTGAGCTACTGGCGGGTTCCTAGCGTGTGCGCTCAACCTGCAGAATGGCGGGAATGAGACCTCTGCAAATGGCACACTAAGCTGCGTGGTGGATTTAGCCTTTGCTAGTACAAAACAAAAAAAGAGGTTTCTGGGCTACACACTATTGGTGTAAATATTAAGGCCACTCCATGTAGTTAAAAGGAGATTTATTTAATGGTATAACTTACAAATTAAGGGATAGGTAGGTCTTGGGGTCTGGGGAAGGTGTATCACAGTTCAGCGGTGTTCTCTGGAGCTCTGCTTGATCCACCTCCACCATCCAGGGTCCCAGAATGGGGAGAGCACCTGCCGATCCAGATCTCGGGTACCCAGGCGCCTCCCTTGGCCCCGCCTTGTAGGCGTGACAGTTGCCAAAGTCTCAATGGGGGTTGGAACTTCCAGATCAAAGCTGGAATGGCTACCCACTACAACTGCTTGGATAACAGCAGAGACCCACAATAGCTCCCAGAGCTGGTGGTAAAGGTAGCCATGATGGGAAGCTGAGGTGGGCGGAGCCAGCAGCCACAGCTGCTGCAATTTAAAGCAACAGATTCACAATAAGACAGATTCAGATGTAATAGTTTACAATGTGTGTAAAAATGTATGTAGGCTTGAAAGAGAGAGAAAAAGGAATATATACAGTTATATAAAGAAATAAATAGTTTTTTAAAATAAAGTCTTTAAAGAGACAGTAAAGGTAGTATAAAAAATAAGCCATGTAGAGATGAATATTACACAGAGAATCTGGATTGTGTTGTCTTTGGGATTCTTAACTGCAGAGAGATATTTGATTGCAAAGGAAGCTGAGCTAAACCAATATGTATATTTTAAAGATACCTTGACTTCAAAATTTGGATATAAGGATATGTTGCTTTGGAGAGGAGACTCTGCTTTTGTTTCCACAGAAAGCCAGAGGCTATGGATTTGTTCCAGATTAAGATACATCAGGTTTGACCAGCCAAGACCCCCTGAAAGGTCTCTGATGACACCATGGCCCAGATGATCCAACATCCAGAACCGTTTCAAGGCAACTGGCTCAGATGATACACCCTATGGACTACTCCATAATCCTAAAATTTTCCTTTGTGTCCCCATAAGATACAGCGCCCCCCTCCAGCAGGAAGTAGTAAGAGAAGCTACGCCCAAATTCCCAAATTATATGTAATTTTACTTTGTTAAGGTTAAAACCTTCCTTTTTGAAGAAAAAAAAGGGGGGGAAGTGCTGTGGGACGTTCTGTATGGCAAATGTGTTGCTGATTAGTCAATAAATAAAACACTGATTGGCCATTGGCTAGGCAGGAAGTGTAGGCGGGACAAGGAGGAGAATAAATCTGGGAAGTGGAAGGCTGAGTCAGAGAGACACTACCAGCCGCCACGATGACAAACAGCATGTAAAGATGCCGGTAAGCCACGAGCCATGTGGCAAGGTATAGATTAATGGAAATGGATTAATTTAAGCTGTAAGGACAGTTAGCAAGAAGCCTGCCATGGCCATACAGTTTATAACCAATATAAGTCTCTGTGTTTACTTGGTCGGGTCTGAGCGGCTGTGGGACTGGCAGGTGAGAGAGATTTGTCCTGATTGTGGGCCAGGCAGGAAAACTCTAGCTACAGATCATGAGGCCCCAATGCTCACTGATGATTTATATGCACTTATCGCTAGGGGAAAAAGAGGTATTTTTCCAGTGGTATAGCCACTGATAAGGTGCTCATCATGCTCCTGTATAGAATCTCTCAAATTTACCTGATATAACTAGAAGATTCCCACTCCTGACAAGTGTTCATGCTGCTGATGGGCACTTTGCACACTACAGGAGGAGAAAAGTAATGATCAGTATTACTAGCTACAAATCCTGCAACCTGTTTGTTAAGGTATACTGGTATAATAGTGGTACAAATGTTGTGGATGTAACCAATCACTTTTTGCTTGGATTTATGGCCAGCTCCATAAAAGGAGACCCATAAATGACTGTGCTAAAGTTGTCAAGAACCCAAAACTACATAGGTTGTGGGCTTAGGGGAAAACCTACTGATATTCTGCTAAAGGAACATAGGAATAAAATGACTCCTAATAGAATACTGCTATACTCGCAGATCAGATCATCACCCAACACTCAGCAGAGAAGCTTCTTCTCGCAATAGATGAGAATTAATAAATAAATCTACAAATGGGCAATGTGCAGAGTGAAAAACTTCAGAGCACTCATCCCTCAAGACTCAGGAATCTGTGTGGAAAACGATGCAGAAATGTAACACGAACCTTAAAATGTCTTATTAATAAAAACAAACCCAGAGCCAGGTATTGGGGTGAACGCTGAAAGATCAGAGAAGCAGAACAAGCCACAGCTAACCCCACCTTGCCAACCTCTCAGCCGATCCTGTTTCCAAAAACTAGAAGCCTCTGAGTCCATATCCCAATGGATCTCAGCTGAACAGCTGCTAAAAACCTCAAAGCTTAAAAGCCTAAAAGCCCCTTTTTTTGTTTAAAATAAAAAAAAGTTATAATGAATATAAGAAAAAGTATATACAATATATGCTGTCAAGAAGTACATTAACAATGTCCAGTCTATTAACATTTGACAGATTCTGACAAAAAAAAACTCCATTATATACATTAATAATGTCTAGTTCATTAACATTTGGCAAATGCAGCCAAAAAATTTCATTACTTATACTATTTAAAACAAGTAGTTCCTTTTTAAAAGTAGATTCAATAGTCTACCTTTGTATCTTATATCCATATTCTCTCTTTTTTCTGTTCATAGTAGATTCAAAAGTCTACCTTTTACCTTATCATCTCTATATCTTCCTTTTTTTAAAAAAAATCTATCTTTTATCTAATTATTTCTATACAGAAAGATTATAAGGTTCAGGGGTGGTGTATGACCCCAAGGAAGCAGAGTCTTCTAGACACAACAGGACCAAAACACATATAAATTCACATTGAACTGTGGCAGCACACACAGGACCTGCACAGGTTGAAATCAGACAAAATCCCAGCACTTAGATGGAGAAGTGAACACAAAGCACCACCCTTAACTGAGAAGTGATTTGCAATTGATAATTACTGGGAAAGTGAAAATCAGTTTTCTTCAATGGAGTTTCACTGGGTATATCAACCACACCCAGGGATAGTTCCCATGCTGGGAGAAGTTGGCCAATACAAAATGAACTTCATGTTGTTATTGTTGTTGAGGGTTGTTGTTGGTGGTGGTGGTGGTGGTGGTGTGTGTTTGTGTGTGTGTGTGTGTGTGTGTGTGTGTGTGTGTGTGTGTATACGCGCGCGTGCGTGCTTTTTGTTTTGTTTTAGTACTTTTTGTCTTATTGATTTCTTTTTAATTTGTCTATTTTGATTTCTTTTTCTTCTTTATTTCCCCCCTCTGGGCCTGTTTTTGAGAGAGAGAGACAGTAAAATAACATGAAGTTGGGTGGGTAGGGGAGTAGAGAGTATCTGGAAGGAGTGGAGGGGAAAATATGATCAAACCTTATGGTATAACACTTTTAAATAAAAATTAAAAAATAAAAAAATTCCCACCCAAACTTCTGTAAACAACCATGATGAAACTTACTTGGATTATAAACAGAACAAAAGGATTTGAGGGTGTGAAGCAGGGGAAGGAGAAGCTAGCAGAAAAAGGAATGGATTAGTAGGCGTGCAACAGGGACAGAAGAGGGCAGTGGGATATAAATTCGATTGAAATACATTATGAGTATGTAAAAACCAGTCGCAATGAAGCCTATTATTGTATATAATTAATTATGCAAATAGAATACTTCTAAGATGTATGTATGAATCAGTGTAGTCAATACCACTTAACTCTACATGGAAAACTGGCTAAGATGCTCATCATGCTAATCTGCATTTTATCACAATTAAAAAATGTGTAGGAATGAAGGGGATATAGGAGGGGCAACAACTACTAATTGTCCTAGGTTTTTACTTGTTTCTTGTTTTCTTTTTTCATATTTATAGCATTTAAATTTGAAGGCTTAAAAAAATAAGACTAAAATCACTTATTCTGAACTTTTAATTTGGGGAAAGGAGTGAGAACTGTTCCTTGGATTAAAATCCTAGCTGTCTGCCAAGAATACGCCAGGGTTGAAACTGCAGCAGAGAAAAGCCCTGGAGTTCAGATGGCATTGGGTCAACCTGGCCCAAATCCTGCTGTCTTAGGTACTTCTCTATTGCTGTGACAAAACCCCATGACCATGGCAATTTACTGAAGAAAGCATTTATTTAGGGCTAACAGTTTCGGAGGGTGAGAGACCATGGTCACCCTGGCAGGGAGCAAGGCAGCAGGCATGGAGCTGGAGCAGAAGCTGGGAGCTCATATCTTGATCCACAACCACAAGACAGAAAGAGTTAACTGGTAACAGCATGGGCTTTTGAAACTTCAAAACCCACACCCAGTGACACACCTCCTCCAAGGCCATATTTCTTAATCCTTCCCAAATAGTTCCATCAACTGGGGACCAAGCATTCAACCATATGAGTCTATGGGACCATTCAAACCTCCACATCCCCTTTTAGGGAGCTCCATTAGTTGTACAGACCCTCACAGGAAATAGTGTGAGATTCCTTGAAGACGTGTCTGATGTACACACCTAACCAAGCCCATTATGAAGGTAATAATCTCTAATAAATTAAAATGAAGGAAATTCACTGTAGTATAATGCAAGTCTTGATTGTGTACATCACTATACAATGTGGTCACATAGGTATTTCTATAAAATTCTTGTTGTGCCTTTTAAATTTGATGTCTCATTACAATATTAATTTCACATATCATAGCTTTTTAAAAGATGATTTTTACATCTTTGGTTTATTTCTGTTCTTAAATATAGTATTATATATATTGAATATATATTCAAATTACCTTTAAAATATCAATTATATACTTCCATGACATAAAGCCTCAGCTAATTTGGATTTTTCAACACAGTTTAATCTAATCCTATCTAGCAGACTGATGGTACAAGTTCATAATGAACAAATGAAGAGTAATTGTTAAATTTAATTTCTTGAGTTATTGCAGCTTAGAAAAATATGTCTTCTTGCCATTTAAGGCTATCAAACATGAGGATAGTAAATGTCATTCAATTCAAGTTCTTCTCAAAAGGTAATTTAGACATTCCAACCTTGATTTAAAGTAAACTAATAATGACAATTAAAACTATATCTCTGTAAGAGATAGCAGTGAGCATGAAATGTGTAATTAGTAGATTAAAAGATATGAAATTGACTGTGTTTCTGCAAAAATACTAATTTAATGTATCAACCTGAAATACAGACAATGTACAAGATACTTTGAAACAATGAAGACTCCAAACTCATGGTATGAGCCTTATTTTCCTTCCCTCCTCCCTCCTTCCCTCCTCCCTCCTTCCCTCCTCCCTCCTTCCCTTCCTTCCTTTCTTCCTTATTTATTTTTTTTTCAAATAGAGTTCCATGTAGCCGAGACTAACCTGGAACTCACTTGTAGGTTCTGGGGAGGTAGCAGCACCTCTGTGCCATCTGCAGGGGCCTCCATGAGGACAGCATGTGTCAGGGTTTGAGTTGGGAACACAGCTGCTGCTCTCCACAGACAGGATAAAACCACAGCTACTAAAATGCGAAATTTGCTCACGAGAAAAAGAATCTAGCTTGAGTCTATCTGGAGTTTGTCTTTCTCGATTTTGTATCTTTTCTTTGTTTTCTTAAGCTACTCAGAGACATTCTATTACTGGCAATGGAATAGCCGGACCCTGCAATGTCCTGTTTCCAGCTTTTTAGTGCTTCTCAATTTCTATCTCAAAGAGCTGCTGAGAAATTTTCTCTTTTTGATAAGTGAGATGATAGGGTGGCTCTGGAAGTGATTTGATGGTATTATAATCTGATGAGGAAAGATCAGGGGTCACTAGGGTTGCTCAACAGGTTCAGGACATGTCTCTCCCTGGGAATGGGGTTCCTAGTGAGATTCCTAGAAAATTATAGGTTTGACAGCCTGGAAGGTGGAAATAACAAATGTTATTTAAATTATGTTGCAATTCTTGCTTCTTTGCTGTGAGGATGCAGCAGCTCCTGGAATGGGGCTCCATTCTCTTCCCATGTGCCCATAATTTTCCCTTTCTATCTGGCCTCATTTTAAGTACAACCAGCGACTACTAATCCTCTGACCTATATAATTTGGGGACAATTCTTCATAAGATGAGCGGCTGGGCAACTGCAACAATTAAACCCACGGTGAGTATGTGATTAGGAAATTCTATACACTTTTAAAATTTTTAGTCTTTATATAACAAAGTCAAGCTTGAACTGATTTTCAAAGGCAAATGGAAAGAAAGGAATTATATATTACCATACAAATTGTGCTGTTTTGACAGTGGATGACTAGTTCCCATATTTGTGGCTAGGTGATTCTTTATTTAAAGATGTTAATCTTTTTTTTTAAATTTGCCCACAATGTAATGTTTTTACTCCGGCATTTTTATATATGGTTTGATCTTGTGAATTCTCTTCCCCTACTCCTCTTTTCCCTACCCCTATCCTGCTGGTTTCCTTCTTCTCCCCAATAACCCCTTTTCTAGTTTTATGTCACATGTATTCTGTTATCTATTCTCTTATCTTCCCCTGCCAAGGTCTCTCTTTCCCTCCACATGGTCTGCTTTCTATTGACTTATATCTACATATAATCACATATACACACATACATAAAAATTAATGTCTAGGTAGGATGTGCTTATCAGAGAAGACATGCAGTATGTGTCTTACGAGGTCTGGTTTATTTCATTTAACATAATAATTTCAGGCCTGGTGGTTCTTGATGATCTAAACTCTTAATCATGGCAGCTACATTCACAATTGCTACAATAGCAACTATAGCTACTTATCTCCAAAACTATTTAAATAGACTAGTTCTTTAAACAATGAGTCCATGGAAATAAATACTCCAGAAGGAGATTTTTAACTAATAAATTATATTTTATAGACACAAAGAAAATCATCCCCTAGAGTATAAGCATATGAAGGGGTCTTTATTCATCCAGAAGTTTCACAATTGACCCCTGAAGTACAGGTCTATAGCTCACACAAATTCTTTGTAAGTAGAAGACTTTAGTGGCCCAGCAGGTGACTTCACTAAAAAGAAGACTAACTTGTCTTCAGCTATGGATATGCCTTATTATCAGTTCTGAAGAGGTCTCTCGGTTGGCTGCACAGGCTTCAAAGAAATAAAACTATATTTTTTTGCATTTTGTAGATAAGGACAACGAACCACAAAAATTGTCACCAGTGGCCTGAGATTCAAATCAGAGGAAAAGCAGTCGTCATTTCAGGGCTGGGACCCGAGAGCTATAAATCCTTACTTGACTTATGACTAAATCCTGTTCCAGGCAGCTTCCTGTTTTCTTGTTGCCATTCTTCATCTTAGATTGGGTTTGAATTTCTTCTCACATTGCTTTTGTGATTTATTTTCTACTACAGTTAGATGTAGAGATTAAAATGTCTGAGTTTTTGCATTTTTCTGTAAACATGGATCATATCTAGAAAGCTCCCTACACACTTCCCACACTCTATCACCAAATAGTAGAATGGGTCACCAACAATTTTCCCAAAGTTGAGCTGACCAAGAATGACAATATCCTGGTAGAGAATGAGCCCTAGAGCATTAATGGTTTTTGTTTTGTTTTTAATTTCACTTGTTCTACAAGTGGTCATTTAGCAACAGAAAGTCTTGTTGGAAAGTGTAGTAGGATATTATCAGTTATCACATATATATTTAAGGACAGAGAACAGAACAATAATTACTCCACCAAGAAAAACCATGATTTGTAAGCATACTTTCAATTCTTCTCTATCATGAAAGGTCTGTAAATTTAATGCATTAAAATATTGTAGAACACAAATTCCATTAACCCATTCAGTCTTCTAGTTTAGAAAGGTTTTATCCAACATCATCAAGACAATTGCATCTTAAAACTTTTCAAAACTGGGCCCAGTGTCTGGGGGACCACAGCCTTTCATATCCTAATGGAGCTGTGTAGAACAAGAAATGATGAAATTTAGAGCAACTTGAGCTCCTGACAACATTTAAAGTGTGCGTGTGTCTCTCAGTTGAGGACATTAATTAAACTAGCTTTCCTGTTATTGTAATTTGTGGAAGTATGCAGTCCGAAAAATTACATAGTACTAAGTGGAGCAGGCAACTTTTCTCCACAGGAGATATGTTCAAAGACACCACCCAGCCGAAGATGCCTGAAATCACAGATAATATTGAACCCTATGAATAGTTGTACAGTTTCCTGTATGCCCTACAGCACTGTCTTGTGACACATAGCCAATCTACCCTCCCGTATCTTATGTCCTGGGGCCTTTGTGTATCACTCTTCTTGCATATTGGGATCATGGTTGAGTAGAAGAAGGGTTACTGAAATACATGCACTGTGATACTATGTCAACCCATCCCATAACCAAAGTTACTGGTGAGTGACTAATGGGCAGGTAACAAAGTGCAGACAGATATATACTGCATAAAGTGGCTGACGTCTTGGGTGGGACAAAGGGAAACAGTCTAAGACTTCTTCATGCTGCTCAAAATGATGAAAAATCTTAAATTTGTGAATTATTTCTGAAATCTTCCATTTAGTATTTTTTTAAATCGCTATTTTCTGTGGGTCACTGCAATTATGGAAAGTGAAACCACAGATAATGGAAGACTACTGTATCTCAACCTAAGTGTTTTCTTTATAATCAGTCAATAAACGAAAGCACTTTTATGCCAGACACTTTTAGTTTGTAACTCAAATTTTACAGTACTTATTTGAAAAATAAGTACAGTAATTGGATATGGATAGGATCAGTTTCATAACATGACTTTTACCATCACTTAAACACTTTCAGTGAGAAACTAATTTTTCAAAAAATAAACTCCAACTTCTGGCAACTCAGATCATCTGAGAGCTGACAAAGAGCCAACCCAGGTAGACAATATCTCTTCTAGCAACTAAAGAAGCTCCCTTAACTGCACATTTACATTTCAGACCCTCTGTCTTGATTCACTCCACTCCCTCCCACTCTGCCTGGTGTCACTCAAGGCCCCACTCAAACCCACCACCCTCATAAAACCTGCTTTACTATTATCACCTTGTTTGATGATGTGTAGTTATTTAGCACAAATGCTATTACTTGAATGCCTTCTCAAAGTTCAAAAGTGTTTAATATATAAAATGAAAGTTTTTAATAGTCAACTTTAGCTAGCAAATTACACAGTACCACCTACCAGGCAAAAACTGGCAGAACCATTTTATTGCTATTTTTCCAAGCCATAAAGCACACAAAACACTACAACAGATAGAAGATAAGCAGGAAGTGGGTCTAGGGCTTTAAGGTATCATACAAGAGGGGGAAATAAGTTCATAAAAATGCATTGTATTGTATATAGCGGTGGTTCTCAGCCTTCCTAATACCGTGAGCTTTTAATATTATAAAATTATTTTGTTATTACTTCATAATTGTAATTTTGCTACTGTTATGAATTGCAATGTAAATATCTGATATGCAGGAGATCTGATATGTGACTGCGAAAGGGGTCCTGACCCACAAGTTGATAATCACTAGTATAGAGCTTTATACTGGGGGATAACGTGTATGAGGTACACACTTGCTTGCACACAGCCACTAAAAAGGGACTTCAGATACCATTCTCTATCACTCCCTTCCTTATTCCTGTGAGATAGGATCTCTCACTAACCTGCATCTAGGCTGCCAGCAAGTTGAAATAATCCTCCTGTCCCCACTCACCATAGAGCTGGGGGTACAAACACATGTGCTCCTATGTCCAGCTTTTAGTATGGTGCTGGGATTTGAACTCAGGTGCTCACACTTGTGTGGCAAGCCGTCTTACCCACTGAGTCATAAACAAGTACATTTTATCTATCTGCTCTTATTTTTAAAAATTCATCTTATGAGATGACAGTATTTTATTTTTTTATTATTAAGAGGTTTTCTATTCATTTTACATACCAACCACAGATTCCGCTGTCCTCCCTCCTCCCACCCCTCAGCCTTCCCCTCCAACCCACCCCCCCCCATTCCCACGTCCTCTAAGGCAAGGTCTCCCCTGGGGAGTCAGCAGAGTCTGGTATATTCAGTTGAGACAGGTCCAGTCCCTCCTTCCTGCACCAAGGCTGTGCAAAGTGTCTCACCATAGGCACTAGGCTCCAAAAAGCCAGCTCATGCACTAGGGACAGGTCCTGATCCCACTGCCTGGGGGCCCCCTAAACAGTTCAAGCTAAACAACTGTCTTGCCTATCCAAAGGGCCTAGTCCAGTTCCATGGGGGCTCCTCAGCTATTGGTCCATAGTTCATGTGTTTCCACTAGTTTGTCTAGTTGTCTCTGTACTTTTTCCAATCATGGTCTCGATATCTCTTGCTCATAGAATCCCTCCTCTCTCTCTCGTCGATTGGACTCCTGGAGCTCTGCCTGGGACCCAGCCTTGTATCTCTGCATCTGCTTCCATCAGTCACTGGATGAGGGGAGATGACAGTATTTTAATCTACTTCATAGCATTTTGCCATGTATTTCTACCCCACAGTAGATGTGAACCTTAAATAAAGCTTGTTGAAGGTAACACTTAAATCAATAACAGAGAAAACCTTTCTCTTTTGTGGCCCGAGATTCTCTTGTAATTTGACTATAATTTTAGAGAATAATTAACAACAACAAAAATAAGATAATTTCAGAAATAGAAAGTATCTTCCACTGACGTTTTATGTATTCACCAAGTCTCTTATCTCACCAAGATGAGTTGAATACACCACATACAGCCATGAAAGTACATATGCAAAGTGTTTTTTTTATTTTTTTGTATAGGATTTTTTGATGAAGTATTGATTAGGCAAACATTTTAACAGCTGTTTATATTAGACATCTTCCATCAGAGATTTTTATGGTCACATATTTTCCTTTTTGCAATAGGCTAACATTTTTTGTGTAAGTGTGAGAAACATCATACCAAATGCCAAATTTGAGACTCTTCTTACACAAGTTCAAAGGGTTTCTGATGCAAGTGAGTCACAAGGATCACTATCTCTTTCATTATTAGACTGTCCTAAGGATGTGCAAAGTCACGGGAGTGGCGCCTGTGAGCAAGAAGAACAATTGAACCCCAAACCTTTCAAGTTCCTGACTAGCCTCAGCCACCTCCTGTCTTTGTCCCTCTGCACAGCCTGCTTTGTTCTGCATTGCTCGGTCAGTTGCTGATTCTGCTCATTTTGTTGAATGTTATGGGGACTTCTACCCAGCAGTTCTCAATATGGAAGGGGCCGCAAACTAGTAAATACAGGACTCCATGCCGGCTGTGGAAAGGGTTTGAGCATGTACAAGTAAGGTTATTATTTTATTTCAGACACTAAATCACCCCTGGTAGGGGGACACCTGGGCAACTCCCAGATGTTGAGGCATGTCTCAGGAAAGCTGGAACAGGAGGGGAGGAGCTGGGCTGGTGAGATGACTCAGCAGGTAACAGAACCTGCCACCAAACCTGACCACCTGAGTCTGTCCCTGGCACACACATGGTAGGAGAAACTGATTCTTACAAGTTGTCCTCTGGCCTCCACACATGGGCAGTGGCTGTGCACACACACACACACACACACACACACACACACACACACACATACAAATGAGTGAATGTGTGAATGAATGAGTGAACATTTAAAAACCACACAGGCTAGCATTTTGATTGCTGGAGCTGTTTCTCCTAAACACAAATGATGACTTGCATGGATCGGAGGGGAAAAGAGTGGAACTCTCAGTCTTACTTTGCATTCAAGTGTTTTAAAATGATAGCACATAGCTTTATTAACAGTGACAGAACCTGTCAATTTATTTAATATTAAAGGAATTGATAAAGAAATTAAAAATATAGACAGTTAATACTATATAGGTAATACTACATAGGTAGTACATGGATAGGTAAAACATAGCCAGGCTTCAAAGTCTTCTGAACCCCAATATATGCCTGTAACATTCCTCGTCTGTAAGAGAATACTTGCAATAATAACTGTGTATGCATATATATATATATATATATATATATATATATATATATATATATAATTTCATATTTCCTAAATTGTAAAATGTCTCTGCTTGAGATCCACAGCCTAACACCAGACCAAGCTCCAAGGGTCCAGTCGAAGACAGAGAAGAGGGATTCTATGAGCAAAGGCCATCAAGATCATCATAGGGAAACCTACAGAGACAACCAAACCAAACTAGTGGGAACTCATGAACTTTAGACCAACACCTGTGTAGCCTCCATGGGACTGGACTAGCCCCTCTGCATAAGCAAGACAGTTGTATAGCTTGATCTACTTAAGGGGCCCCCTGGCAGTAGGATCAGAATCCATCCCCGATGCATGAGCTGGCTTTTTGGAGCCCACCACATATGGTGGAATGCCTTGCTCAGCCTTGAAGCAAGGGGAGGGGCTTGGACCTGCCTCAACTAAATGTACCAGGCTCTGCTGACTCCCCATGGGAGGCCTTACCTTCTTGTAGGAGGGAATGGGGGGTGGGGGAAGGGTGGATGGATGGGAGGAGGGAAGAGGGGGATCTGTGATTGGTATGTAAAATAAATAATAAAATTTCTTAATAAATAAAAATGTCTCTGCTTTATCATGAAAAACAGATTTTCAGCCACTTATTCCACATATTTGCTGAGGCCAGCTGAAAGTTATAAGTATAATTTTTAGATCTGTTGATGAAGGAATTCTGGAAGCTTCCTACTGAGGTGTTCACATGGAGACCCAATGACAACCTGTCCAGATCGAAACTGCCTTCCTACTCCATCTCAGGGTCTGGTGTCAGAACTTAATCGAATTAGTTTGCACAGAGGAACATTGAATAAGAAGTCTGAAAAACACCACAAGTCTAAAACTGACAATGTGTTTCTTCTTGGTTCCCTGGAACTGCAAGACTGTGATGGAGGCAAACGCAAGCACCTCTAGAGATAAACAGAAAGAAATCAGTTTCTCTCATGTTTAAAAAACGCCCCTAAGTGAAAATATTCATGAGCTTTCAGTGGTTTGCGGGACTCCTCCCCGGTTCCTGCGTTCTCTGGAGGGGTAGGCGCTGGCGGGAACCAATGGGTGGATGTGGTAAACCGACCAGCACAGCTCTTTGTAAAGGGAATTAATAACATGAAAACATAGCAATTAACCTTAAGCCTCCGGTAATTAACCATAAATAGACCCAACTATTCGATCTGTCCTGATTTCAGGGAATAGAGACCACAGGCTGCAATATGCCTAGTGCACGGATGGGACTGCTTGCAAAGCCTTTTTCCTGTTAGGAAAAAAATAATTGTTTGGCGAGTGCCTCGAAAATTGTGTTTGAACCAAGTGTTTGAGTCCTTCCTGTAGGCAGCCCCAGTGCGGGGTGTAAAACAGTAGCCAACTACTCAGCTGTTTGCAGAGGCGTACAGCTGGCTCGAGTGTGTTGGGTGGTTTCAGGGCAGTGTTTGAAATAAGCACTGGTCTTGAAAATGATTACCTTAAAATGAGAGTTGCCTTCCCATTTTATTTTGAAACATGCTTTTCAGCTGTTGGAATGCCGTTCCACTCGGTGTTTGCTTACTTAATTGCTTTCATAAAGCAAGCATTGTCTAGATATTGCTTTAACAACCCAACCTCTCCACAAAGTGCCACAGGTAAAACACAAGCTTCCTTTGTGTGGAAAATGTCACATCTTCATTTCCATGTATAACACCGAATTTAAGGGGAAAAAAAGATTTATTTGGTGTGTGTGTGTGTGTGTGTGTGTGTGTGTGTGTGTGTGTGTACCCACATCCGTGGGGGCACCTGCAGAGGCTGGAATGTGGAATTAGATTCCCTGGAGCTGGAGTTAACAGGCCATTGTGAGTCACTGACAGGGATGCTGGGAACTCAGCTCAAGTCCTCTGCAAGAGCAACCAATGCTTTTCACCACTGAGCCACATCTCCAGTTCCCGCTGACACCATTTTTAAGTACAGTGTTTTAAAATTTAAATCTGTCATTAAAGAAGTGACTTGGGCCACATGTCCTTGAGTCATCTTATGTCATTAGAAGCTTAAATGCACCAGTAAATGGGGAAAATCCCTGCTGTTTTCCTGGGTCATGACAAAATAAGCTCCCTCCATCTTAAGACTCTCCTTTTGTCTGAAAGACAATCTGACACCACAATATAATTTTATATTTTCCTTAAGTTTCTAGTGTTTTCACCTGCACTTGTGCTTGCCAAGTCCTCCGTCTATATCCTTTCCAAAGTTAAACTATGCCCCTTCTCCTCTCTTTCTATACCTACCATGGCTCCTGATGAAAATCTTCTACCAAATTTCTATACATTTTCTCAATTGTTTTTGACATTGTTATCTGCTCAAATTTAACCTACAAATCATGCCTTTATTCACATAAATCAAATAGACTTCCAGAAGTTATTGCTAAATCATAATTACATTATTCTTGGTGCTGGAGAAATGGCTGAGCAGCTACGAGCACTTGCTTTTACAGAGGACCAGCAAGCTCATTATCCATCACCAGCATCAGGAAACTCTAAAGTGTTTGTAACTCCAGAACCAGGAGGTCCAATGCCCTCTTTGCTCCTCGACAGGCAACTGCACACATGAATGCACACATATTCACAGACATAGACACACATATACATAAAAATAAAATAAATCTTTAAAATTAATGCTCTGGAAAAATTTGAAAATGAACTATAGTGTCTCAAAAGCTACACATCACTCCCCTGTTTCTCTGTATCCATCATTCCCCTACAGAAAACTTTCCAATCACCTATTCACTTTAAAGTGTTTTCATTATACAAACTCATTGAGCACAATATTGCATTCTATTAGGTCATTTTCCTGCAAGCAGTATATGCAGTACTTTGAGCATATTACCCTCCAGTATCTTTACCCTCTCCTTCTCCTCCCTCTCTCCTCCTGTGAATGCCCTCTGTTCCCCTGCACAGTTTTTTGCTTCTACTTTCGTGTCATATATGCATATATGTTTTTTAATCTAGTCAACATATCACAGAGATACCTGCATATCAGTGTTTATTGGTGCACTACAAACAATAGTTAAGTTGTGGAATCAACCAAGGTGTCCAACAACAGAGCTATGAATAAAGAAAACAGGGTATGTGTACATAGTTGACTCTGTTTCCATCATAAAGAACAAATATGTTGTTTTCAGAAAAAAAATGGATGACATAAGATGACCCTAGGAATTGTCAGTCTCAAAAGGATGATTATCATAGTTTCCCATTCTTGTTTTCCTTTGGTCATCACAGCTACAAGGAGAACTCACTCCTCTACTCCAACAAGGAGCACTCACTCCTCTATTCCAAGAGGAGTCTGTCTATGCTGGTCATTGTTGTTTGTTTGAGATAGGATCTAACTCTGTAGCCTAGGCTAGCCTGGGACTCACAATCCTCCTGCCTTTACCCTCTACATGCTAGAATCATAGACACAAGCCACCACGTCTGGTTTATCCTGGCCATTCTAAGTATCTGTGTTTTGATGTGTGAATTTCTTCACAAGATGTACCTGCATTTGGTGGGGACTTTTAATTCTGTGTTCTGTTTGGAAGAAAATGAAATTTGGAGGTCAGGGGTGATATCACTCAGCTCTTTAACCCAGCTTAGCATTTGGAGAGAAAGGAACTTATCTTTTCCATGTAAACAGACCTCTAGAGTGCTTTGTATACAAAAGGGGCTTAAATAACATGTAAGAACCAGTAAGGCTTTGACTCTACTGTGTATCTGAGAGCATGGAAACCCTAAAGGAAAACAAAAACACAGTTTTTAAAAGCAGATTTTTCCTTTTTTTTTTCTATGAGATTCTGAAAGGGTTAAATAGCAACTCCCTGGCCTACTAAAGAGCAATCTTTAGCTACATCAACAGAAATGTCATGCTTTCCTTGGTTCTACCTATAGAAGAATGAGTTGCAATTGGGTTTACTCACCCACCAAAAAAAAAAAAAAAATCACCCAGTTCAACCTCATTTAACCATCTCACAAACAAAAGCTAGAAATTAGAAGAATGTTTTGTAGTATAATAAATAACACACCACACATACACACTTGCACACACTTATGCACACTATATATGCACACACACATACACACACACATTTACATTTCTGTTCTTTGTCTCTGGTTCCTGGCACAAAGCTCAGACCTACTTGACGTTTACAGACTCGTAAGCTGTTTTCTTCTTAGACCAGAAGGATCCCCCTCGACAGTTCCCTGAGGACCTCCATAATGGGAATCAGCGGCCAGAAAGACAAACTATGAGGAGAGGGAGTTGGAATTTAGGGCCAAATTACCCTCTTGGAAGGATGCTGAATCCAATCACAAGACTAACTGTTCAATTAACCGATCAATCATGTCTACAGGACAAAACTCCAACAAAAACTCTGGACACTGAGGCCCAGTGAGGACAACTGGCATGAACATATAGATTATTATTGCTGAGATGATGGTCCTAGATTCTAGGAGCAGGGACAGAGATTCTGTGCTGTGCTACTTCTCCAACCTTGCCCTATGCTGTAGCTGGAGAATTTCTCTCCAGCCCCCGCCAAGTCCTGCCAGTCCCAGAGCCCACTTATAAAATAAACACACAGACTCTTATATTATTTAAACTGCCTGGCCATTAGCTCAGGCCTACCATTTTCTAGCTCTTACTCTTAAATTAACCCATTTCTATAAATCTATATCTTGCCATGTGGCTTGTGGCTTACTGGCATCTTTACATGCTGCTTGTCATGGCGGTGGCTGCAGGCAATCTCTCTCTTCCCTTCCTGTTTTCTCAATTCTCCTCTCTGTTAGTCCCGCCTATACTTCCTGTCTGGCTATTGGCCAATCAGTGTTTATTTATACAGAGCAATATCCACAGCACTATGCCTTTCCTTATCTGGCCCTGCCCAGTCAGTATCCTCTATAACAGAACTATAGTTGTAAGTAAAGCATTTCCCATGAGCCCTGGGAGCTATTTTACTGAATTATCCACACAAGGTAGTTTGAGGTTGCCTTGGAGTTTTAGCCAGGAAATGGGTGATTAAAGATGGCTTCAGGAAACCTAAAACTTGTGTCTGGAATCTAAAGTTAGGGCAGGCTTGTGATGAACTTGACCTTTGCTTGTAGGATTCTCTGGTTTGAATGTTTTTATCCCCCAAGATTCATATCCTGATATCCAAACCCCAGGAGTATATTAGGTTCTGGGTCCTTTGAGAAGGAGATTAAGTCACTATGTCACTGAAATCTCACTGTGGCCTTCCCATGGCTCCTCAGTTTGGTCTCCATCAGAAGAATCCAGATGAGACATACAGAGTATAGTGTAGAAGACAGTTGTGTTTATTATGTGGTAAAGCAGGCAATTCCTGGAAAATGGCAGTGGTCAATGACCAGGGGGACCCTTGTGAAGGAAAATACTCTGAAAGAGTTAAGAACAGTCAGTGGACAGAGACCATTGTGTAAGTCTGTGTTTTTAGGTAAGCTTATACTATTTCTTGAAGTCGCTAGAACAGGTAGCTTTCCTGCAGGGCATTCTCATGTCCAGGTGGTGGATGGAGTTAGTCCAACTGGAGTTAACTCTTTTTATTTTTAGTGTGTGTGGAGGAGGGTGGCGGTAGGTCTGGGTCTGGGTCTGTGTGGGGGTGTATGAATTAGTGTAGTTCCTGCAGAGGCCAGAGGCAATGCATTCCCCTGAAGCTGGTGTTACAGGTAGTTGTGAGCTACCACACGTGGGTGCTAGGAACTGAATTTAAGACCTCCCAAAAGCATTACCGAATCTTAACTGCTGAGCCATCTCTCGCCTCTTGGATTAACTCAGGGAAGGAGTACCAGTATGTCCTTTTTCTCTACAGAAAAGTCTCCTATTTCTTGCTTGGGGCTCCCAGAGCCAGTGTCAGATGGTTATCTATTAATGACAGGCAGTTCAGAATGTCATGTCTCTTCCAGGGCCACAGATGACTCGGGTCTGCTCCTCTGAGCAGTATTTGAAGTCCTGCAGCTTTGGTCCTTGGTTTTGTAAACTATCAATTATGAAGGAGGAGTCCAGCCCAGTATCTTGCAAACCTGCTAATATCCTACTACCTAATGGTGAGGCCAGGCTTCTCATGACTCTCCTTAATTACTTCCAGTGTGCAAGGACACAGCAAAAGGACACGGCAAAGGATGCCAAGCACAAGTCACACAGCAGGCCTTACCCAGTCTGCCCACACCTTGATCTCGCACTTCCCATTCTCCAGGACTTGATGGACAAGCTCCCCTTGTTTACAAACCACTTAGTTTGAGGAACTTTAGCATAGAAGTTCAAACCAGCAAAGACAGGGGTCAGCCTTAACTCTAGGGAGTGAGTGCCAGACTGCACCATCAGTGTCAGAGCATTGGTGTCAAAAAGCAGCTAGTGAAACTGAACGCAGGGGTTAAGGAGGCAGCATTGAAGCAGGGAATAGCGATATGTGAGGCCTGGCAAGGAAGTGACAGCTCTACAAGGATGAGCTCTTGACAGTGCAAACTTCCCAGGGTGACGGGAAAATGAGCCTTCTTGGTAAGGAAGTAGGCATCTACTCTTCAGTCATATGGCATGCGACAGAGCCTGCCTCGGTCTTCTCGATGCAGAATGACATGAGGTTGTGCTTGGGAACGATAAAGAAAACAGCAGACAGTGGAGAAGGCACAGGGTATCTATGTGAAGTGATTTCACATACTGCACAAGTTAAAGAAAGTTCACCCTTGTTCTGAAAGGCCAGTGGGATGGGAAATTAGCACAGAGGCTTCTCTTGTTGTAAACCATTTATACAGAATTTAACATCAAAGTAAATGTCATTTCCATTTATTATGTGTATTCAGTCGTTTTAACTGAACACATCCATGGTCTCCGTAAACCAAGAAATGAAAAGACTTCTCCAAGTATTGTTACAAATCCATGTCTAGGCAGAGTCTGGCTGCAGGCAAAGTCCTGGCACTGGCAGGAAGCAAGTGTGCGTGGGCTCTCTCACCATGTTGCCCTCACCTGGCCTCTTTGTATATACATGCTTGGTTTGTTCTGTTTATCTTGAATTATTGTTTACAAATTCAATACGTGGTTTCAAATAAGATGATAAATAAATAAGTCCAGATAAGACCTGGGATAGACTCCAAGTTGGAAATGTTCAAATTGTTCTGGAAGTCTAGAAGGAAATATATTGAATGCAGCAACTATTGATTCAGACAGCTCATTGAATACACATAGGAAGTGGGGAGAGTAAGGTGAGTGATGTATAAAGGGTACAAAGACTACAGCTTGATGAATGGATGCACCCAATAGGCTCTTGAGTCTCTCACTACCATGAGAACCCCAGACTTACTTTCTCTCTTGAATTTGCATGGGACTCTTTTCTATAACCACAACATATAACACAAAATGTCAAAAGGCATGAAAATTGCTGCAACATAAAAATTACCACAAATTTATAAAATCTCATTTACCACAGTATTACACTTTATACTGTGTGGTGATTAGTTTTCTGACTAATATGGGTAGACCATAGTACCAGATATTTGTCCAAACATTATTCTGGATGCTTTTCTGGAGTTATTTGGGTGGGGGGGAGACAAAACTGACACTGGAAGAACCCCTTCTCTAGACCATAGTGTTCATATTTATGGTTATGTCACATCCTGGAGCACAGTGTTCTGTCAGCTCCAGGGAGCATGAAAAATGCAAAGCTCACAATAGCCAAGAAACAGAAACAAACTCCATGTCTATCAGTGGAAGAATGGATAAAGAAAATGTGGTATGCATACACAATGGACTTCTATGTGGCCATAAAGAGAAGAACAAAATCCCATGGTTTGAAGTGTGAATGAAACTGGAGGCAATTAAGCTAAATGAAATCCTTGGGCACAGGGAGACGGGACTGTGTGCTCACTCATGGAGCCTATCAGGAAGTCGATCGATGTCATGGAAATAGGGAGTGGGATGGTGGTTACAAGAGGCCAGGGACATGAGGAAAGAGGAAAAGGGATACAGTTGATCATTGGGGATTGAGTGAGATCAGAGTAAGAAACTCTGGTATTGCACATCAGGGTAACCGCAGAGAAACACAATGTCCTGTATTCTCAAAACCTAAAAGAAAGACTTTGAATGTTTTCCATAAAGAAATGATAAACATTTGAGGACACAGATGTGTTTACTTATCCAATCAGTACACAATTTACGCCCTGTCCTTAATTTTTAATTTTGTTTCAGTTAAAAATTCTATTTAAAATTTTAAAATGCAAAGTAAAATTTCTGCAGAAGTTTTTTGTTTGTTTGTTTTTATTTTGCCAAGGTACTCACAAATGTCAGAGTATATCTGTGCACATCTAAGGAGACCACATATGTGGATAGTATTTTTATGAAGGGTGAAGTTACCAATATAAGCCATATTTATGTCATTGCAAATATATCTGCATGGTTTCTCACAGGTATTTTTTTCAGTGTCTGAAAAAAGTTACCTAGACTTGCCTGAAACTCAATATGTGTGCAGCCCAGGATAGGTTTGACCTCTTAACCGTCCTCCTGCCTTAGCTTACTGGATGCTGGGATTACAAATATGTGCAAATACCCCTGGCCACCATCATTATTTTTTTAATTTTCAATTACACTTATTTATTTATTCTGTGTATGTGTGCACACATCTGTGTGCCATGGTATGCATGTGGAGGTCAGAAAGCAACCCTCAGGAGTCAGGATTTCCATCACATGGATCCCAGGGAACAGACTCAGGTCATCTGGCTCAGAGGCGAGTATCTACTCATTGAGCCATTTCATAGGCCCATGGTTTTTGAAACGCCATGCCAGCTGTGACTTCACAGTCAGTTACAACACAAAAGGATGTGAAAGGAGAAACCCCTCACCACACCCCATCCCACCCCACCCCACCCCCCGTGGAGTGCAGGCTGAAGTCAAATGCATACAAGGGAGTTAGCAATGGTGACAGAGAACAGGGTGGAAGCTTGAATGTGCTCTAGGAAATTGTGAAATCCTTTTCTCCAGATGCTTCATGGTGAAAATACGCTCTCCCATGTACTTGTCTCCAGGCAAGGAAAGGATGAACACATATTTATTTCACTCTCTCAGCTCTAGAGTCCCAGCCATCCCTAAAATGAAGGGAAAGGGGCTGCTGTTGACCAAAGAGGCATGTTTATCTCTGACTCACTCACACTGTTGGCTCCAGGCAGAGAGCAGATGTGGGTCATCAGGAGGCATCCACGGCTTTTTGGCTGATCTACCGAACTCCAAACTCCGTTGTCTATAGTTTGCAGAAGCAGATGTGTGCTAACTGCTAGCATTTACTACTTCAAAACCAAAGCTTTGCCAGCGGAAGGATCAGGATACAAAGATTTACACTCTGTTTTCACCATGTTAAACCTAACACATGTCTAGCAAAAATCTGTCTCTCCCAGACAAAGCTCTACCACAGGCCACTCCGGAGTAAGTCGTGGGTTGCTATAAACTGCCCCTTTTTTTTCATTTTTCTCCAATATAGTCGAATCTCTGGAATTTGGGTTCCCCGGCTGTGAATACCTAACTTCTATTGTTTTGTTTTTGTTTTCCAAGAGAGAATTAATCTGAAAGTATAATTTTTTTTTTCCTGGCAATACTCTACTCACTTTCTGGCTGTCCGCAGATAAGCTGCATATCTGCACTGATAAAACACAGATTATTCAGCTACTGATGTGGGTGTGGATGCCTGCTGAAAAAGCTCGAAAGCCGAACAGTGCAGGCTCCAGGCCATGCCTGTTCCCTATAAACACTGACTGCATCCAACACCCAGCCAACGTCAAAGGAAAACACACTTAAGGAGCACGGACACTGGCTTTTCACAACTAAACTCAGGTTCAGTTCTGTGATGCCATCAGAAATTAATAGAGCTTAGGTCCAGTGGGATGATCAATGGGTAAAGGTGTTTGCCACCAAGCCTGATGGCCTGAGTTCAATTCCTGGGACCCATATGCTGGAATGAGAGAACTGACTCCTGTAAGCTGTCCTCTGACCTCCACACATGTACTGTGGCACCTATGTACACACACACACACACACACACACACACACACACGTGCACACGAATAATAATAAAATAAATAATGTAAAATAAAAAGAAATTGATTGAGCTTATAAAAATTGCACATGGAGTAAAGGTTTTTAAACTTTCTCCACTTAGTTTTTCTGTAATAACTCATTATTGAGCAAGCCTAGCACGATTAAATACTTAAGCTTTCTTCTGCTGGCAGGTTGGGAGGTCAGCAGAGAAACACGTTCATATCTGTTGAGCTAATGTTATGATGGGCATTTCAGCAGACAGCCCAGCTGATGAGATACTCTGCTATGGCTGATGCTATTGTTGATGCTGCTGCTGCTGTCATGATTCATAGATGGGTCCTAACAACTTTATAAAGCAGACTTTTGTGCTTCTTTTTTACAAATTAAAAAAAAAAATGAGTGTTTGAAGACTAATCTCTCTGAGTCAGGTAGCTAGTAGGTGTTAGAATCACGATTGACACCCAAGCTAAGACTTCTTCCCATGCTCTCCCATCCATAGTAAGATTTATGAACGGTCCCACTTAGGTCCCCAGGGATTGAGTACAAAAGAAGCAACTGAGTGTCTGATCTTGCAAGCAGCTTAGCCTCCGCTACACTGCCCTTTAGACACTTTGTGCATCCGTGGCAGAAAATTAAAACCTAAAAGGATTAAAACATGGGAGAGATGGTCCTTGTTTTGATCAGTTTTTTACTGACTACAGCCAGAGCTCCAGATAGTTTTCTCCACCATCAATACTGTGTGCAAGAAGCAGAAATAAGTCTTACCTTGCAAACTATCCTGTTAGATCATACCTAGTTTTCATCTTTCAATGTATCAGGTCACTTTCACATGTTCAGCTTAGGATTTTTATGTCTCCTCTCTAACTGGGGAGATGGCTGAGTGGGTCAAGAGCTCCCTGCACAAGCCTGAGAACCTGATTTCAGATTCTCAGTGCCCATGTAAAAGCCAGATGCATGCACCTGTGACTCCAGTGAGGGATGGAAACGGGAGGATAGTAGGGTTTCCCAGCCAGTCAGTCTAGCTGTAAACCCCAGGCTCTGTGAGAGACTCTGTCTCAAAAAAACAAGATTGGGTGCCACTTGATGATGACCTCTGACCTTCTCACAGACATACACACATTTGAGCAAGCACACGAATTCTCCCTGGCTCCCTTTCATTTACCTCCCTTCTTTTCCTGCAGAAAGTGGACTGTGGCTCCAGGAACCACCACACAACTAATCACAAAGGAGAAAGTCGAAGGCTGCTTCCAGTGCACCAGGCTTACAAAGCTGGGCCAACAATTTATAGAGTACAGACTTTCCTAACACGGGACAACTGCCGCCTTGACACAGAAATATCAAGAGATGAGCGATCTGGCCCTTCCTCGGAAGACTTCTTCGAGCCCACAGCATGTAGAAACCAATCAGTGTCATGAGTAACATAGAAACAAACAAATCCTGGAGAGATGCTTAAATCAGGTGGAGTCTTCTGGCCAATAACCAAGTGCATCTTACTCCAAGGAAGCAGGGGAAATTGCTGGTTTGGACACAGAAAAACCTGAAAGCGAAATCTGTCCACCTCTCTGTATTTATCCAGACATCTCAAGCTCCATGAAAGTAGCAGGCTCCAAGCATCCTGACATGAAGAGGTGGATTAAAACCAGAAAAACCCTAATGTGCAACATCATACAAAAGATTTCCCACCAAAACGAAAATATAACAGAACAATTATAAACAAATACAAAATAGATACTAGAAGGAAAATTGAGATTGGCTGGCCGTGGTGCGTACAGCTTTAATCTCGGCACTGGGGAAGCAGAGGCAGTCAGATCTCTGTGAGTCCAAAGCCAGCCTGGTCCACAAATCGAGTTCTAGGAGTCATGGCACAGAAAGAAACCCTGTCTCAAAATAAATAAACTAATTAATAAAATAAAGAAATAAGGAAGGAAGGAAAACTGAGGTCAGGAGAAAATGTGGTTTTGAATAAGAAAATGTTTCAATACATTAAAGAGCCGACCAGCCATAGGGTTTTCCTGAGAGGACGACGGTACAGTGGCGGGAAGCACAGGCTCCAGTGGTCATACTGCCTAGGAAATCTACTTCCTTGTTCTTACTTCGTTTTCCTTCTCTATATCGTAGATGTTGTGCCCATGTCGCAAGTCCCCCAAGCAAGACCACCCCAGAGCCGATAATCGATGCAAAACACACAGGGGGATATTGATTACAAGCAAGCCCAGGCATGGTCTGTTTTCCAACACTCTGACACAGAGGGTGAAGGAGGACGGCCCTGAGCTCTCCGAATGTGGGTTTTTTGTTTGTTTGTTTGTTTTGGTTTTGATGTTTTCCAGACAGGGTTTCTCTGTGTAGCTTTGGAGCCTATCATGGAACTATAGACCAGGCTGGCCTTGAACTCACACAGATCCACACGCCTCTGCCTCCTGTGTGCTGGAATTAAAGGCATGCACCACCACCACCTGGCAGAATGAGGGTTTTTTAAAGGAAAAAAATCACAAGAAGGTTGTGCAAGCCTTTGTGTCATGTGACTGGGTGAGGGTGTGTAACCTTTGAAATTACTGGTTGGGGGTTACAGTTATCATTTTTGGGGAGGCCTGGACAAGTCCCATGCTCAGTTCTTGACTCATGCACATAGCTCTAAGTTGGTGAGGGGTCCCAGACAGTAAACAATTGGTTGAACCTTGAGCAGTCAGAATACGTGCAGAAAGGGAGCTACTACAAGGACTATGTCTTTTGTTCATGGCCCTCCCAGGAACTGCTTGCTGAAGTCTCAGGAAACTGAAATTGAGCCCTGATCTCTGAGAGAAGACTGGGCAGCCTGTTACGGTATCTGCTTGGTCCTTTCAGTAGACACGTTGTTACTGGAATAACACGTTCCTGCATGTGTTTTCATGCTAGCAACAAAAATCTCAGGTTCAATTTTCAAAAACAACAAAAAAAAAAAAAAAAAATGAATTAGGAATCTTTGGCTAGGAAAGTAGCTCAGTTAGTAGAGTGCTTGCCTGGCATGCATGAAGCCCTGGGTTCAAACCCCAGCATCACATACGTGATGTCTGTTGGTGTACATGCCTATAATGCGAGCAGTCTGGAAGTAGAGGTAAGGAGGATCAGAAGTTCAAGGTCACCCTTGGCTGCATAGTAAAATTTGAAGCTAGCCTGGCTATATGAGATGACATGATTTTGTAGCCTGTACCCTAAAATCGATGATCTCCTAGTGCTTTTGCACTGAAGGAGACTCCCAGTTCTGTCAACTGGTTGGCTCTGTGTCCCATCAGCCCACATCACATAACGATCCAATGACAGACTTAGGCAATGTGGGACAGGAAAAGTAAGAACAGGCTGGTTTACACGCTGGGCAGTTTCCTAAAAAGTCTCAAAGGAAACCTAAGCGTAAACACTCCCTGGCCTATTGATGCTACTAAATGTCTCTTCCTGTGCCTAAAAACAACCACTCTTCTCCCTAGCAGGGGTGCAAGGGGTTGTAGTGAAACTTTAACTGTATGAAATGGAACTGACACTTCACCTGAGCATGTCGTACTAAATGATTCCCCTGCAAACTTTTCTTAAAGTAAGAGGCTCATAAAGGCCAACTTTTCCCTCTGCTGTGTCTGAGTTAGCTGGAGGACTTTCATTTCTGCTAACTTATCAGATTTTCTGCTCACATTCGAAATACAAATGGCTGTGGAATGACTGCGTCCTCCAACGTGCTGTCGCTCAGTGTTGTAGAAATGATAAATACTTGCTTATATACCAGCATTTCTAAGCTTGTCGCTTGTCCAGTCTGGTATCTGTCACCGTGACACTGCAGACTATGTGTTCATTTCTGGAAAGTGTGAACAGACTGAATTTATAGGTGTAGGAGTGAGAAAAAAAGAAAGAAAGAAAGAAAGAAAGAAAGAAAGAAAGAAAGAAAGAAAGAAAGAAAGAAAGAAAGAAAGAAAGAAAGACAGCATGGGGCTTTTTCCATGAGGACCAGGCAACAGCTGCTCACATCCGTGTCCAGAAAGGATGGTCTGTCAGTTCACAGAAGCATGACTTCTACTACATTTGTAAAAAGACATTTTCTTTCTTTGAGAAAGATAAGATTCATGCTGCAATTGATAAATGAGATAATATTCCTTGAGTCTGCAAAGCCATCATAAGCAATATGACTCAAAATGGATGTTTCTTTGTTTAGACTCGAATATACTATGGTTTACTAGTCATGATGTTAATGAGATTAGAATTTTCACAACAAAATTTTTATAACTGAAGTATCTACACAGTAGAAAATTAAACACCAACAAGAAGAAATGTACATTAAAAATAATGATAAAGAAGTACCCCAGTTCCCAGTACAAAGTACACATAAGAAATACATGATATATTAAATTAGGAAGTGTCTTCATTGCAAAGGAAACAGAGTTGAGGAAGGCCTCAAGGAAGGCAGAAAGAGAAAGGAGACTTCAAAACAACTAATACTAATTATTACTTCATTTTTTTGCATTTATTAATTTGTTGGATGTAACATGAATCTTAAATGGTCTTATTAATAAAAAAAAACTCAGTGCCAACTATTGGGGTAAATTCTGAAAAATCAGAGAAATAGAACAAGCCATAGCCGACCTCACCTTGCCAATTCCTCAGCTGATTCCTCAAACTGGAAGCCTCTGTGGCCTCATCCAAATGGATCTCAGTTGAACTACTGCTAAAAAGCCTAAGAGTTTAACAAGACTCTAGTTCTTGGTCCTCACACCTTACATACCTTTCTGCTTCCTGCCATCACTTCCTGGGATTAAAGAGGTGTGTCACTATGCCTGGCTGTTTCCAGTGTGGCTTTTAATGCACAGAGATCTGGATGAATCTCTGCCTCTGGAATGCTGGGATTAAAGGTGTGTGTGTCACCATTTTTTTTGGCCTCTATGTCTGTCTAGTGGCTGTTCTGTTCTCTGACCCCAGATAAGTTTATTAGGGTGCACGATATATTGGGAGACACAATATCATCACAGTTGGAAGGGTGGACATATGGTATATGTGGAAGTCTAAGTACAATTTTCAGGAGTCACTTCTCTCCTTCCATTTTTGCGGATTAAATTCAAGTCATTAGACTTGGTAGCAAGTGGCTTTGCCCACTGAACCAATTTGCCAGTATTGTTTCATTTGTAAGCAAGAGTTCCTGAGAGGTACGTGGAGTCAACACATGGCTCTGGGGTAGACACCTTAGAAGAGTGGTTCTCAACCTGTGGGTCACAACCCCTCTGGGGGTTAAATGATCCTTTCTCGGAGGTCACATATCAGATATCCTGTATACCAGATATTTGCATTACAAATCATAACAATAGCAAAATTAAAGTTATGAAATAGCAATGAAAATAATTTGATGATTGAGGGTCACCACAACCACGAGAAACTGTATTAAAGGGTCACAGCATTAGGAAAGTTGAGGACCATTGCCTTAGGACATGTGTTACAGACCCATGGGGGTTCCTGAAGACTCTTCAGTGATTTGAGAAATCAGGATTACATTTATGATCCCACCATGGGGATTGTGCTTTTTTCTCTGTTCTCACGCGTCCCAACAGAGCACAACAGAAGTTTGTTGTATAAAACTACAGCTCAGCCCCAAGGAAGGATGCCCAACTGTACTTGTTCATAAGCTTTAGCAAACTGATTTTAATTAAGAATTTCCTTGAGGAATCAATAGAAGTTAATATTGATACTAAATCTCAATACGTTTGTCTGCTGTTTTTGTTTTAATACACTGCAATGTAAAGGGCAGTAGGCATTAAACACTCTGCAGTACAATAAAGTATAATGGTTTTGCAAGAATAATGTAGGTGAGATTTTTGAACCACAATGCAAAGTATTTTTTTTTTAATGATGACAAACTGTTGTCACCCAGATTTGCCCATTTGGCTGATAGTTCCTTCAAAATGAAAGAAGCTAGCCAATCATCTCAAAGGAAATTCACAGGCTTGTAGCCCATTATAAAATTTATGTTCCCAAACAAAGAAGAGAATTTTAGAAAGCTTATATTTGTCACCATAGGTTTGATAATTTCTTTACTTTTCAAAGGCTTTTCAAATGAATTTGGTAGTGATTTTAATGAAAATAATTTTTATGCTATATAATGAAATACATTAGGATTTGGGAGTTTGTATTAACTCAGAGAAGTCAGACTTTTCACCTTACTAATTAGGCTACATATTCAATGATGGAAGGAAGTGCAAGAGACATCAATAGACTGTACACCACATGGGTTCACCAGTATGGACCAATTCCACACTGCAACTAGACTCAAGGTGGGTCATAAATCCTCTGGGTGGGTTTTGGTGTAATATCAGAGAAGGATACCCACAGTGACCTGAATTATCTTTAAAATACTCTTGCATTTTCCAACAAGGGGCATGAATTAGGTAGATCCTCCATCTACTTCCTTCAAAATAACATACAGGAAAAGGCTGCATGCATATTAGACACTGAGAAGTCAGCAAGCTGTCTTCTGTAAAGACACAGAATAACAAGATTTTCAGAAGGAATAAATAACATTAGTTATTATAAATAAACTACTTTAATTTATTTAAAACTTTTTGTTTTGTTTCTTTTACACAACAAGGTGTATGAAGCCCAGGCTGTCCTTAAATTAGTTAGCTGAGTGGGGCATTGAACTTCTGATATTCCTGCCTCCACTTCCCAAGTGCTGGCATTACAGGCATGCAATACTACTCTTGGTTATTTATGCTATTTTTAATATTAAAACATTGAGGATATCAACTCTAATTACAAATTCAATAAATATTAACAGACAGAACTCACACAAACAATAGTGTGGGGGTCTTGTGCTGGTGAATTTCTGTTGTCAACTTCACATCATCTAGAGTCGCTTCATAGCACTCCAACTGAAGAACTGACTTGATCAAATTGACTTGCAGACATGTCTTGGAAGCATTTTCTTGATTGCTAAGTGATGGAAGAGGGTCCAGACTACTGCAAGTGACACTATCCCTAGGAAGATGGGTTCAAACTGTGTAAGAGAGCTAGCTAAGCAAACCGTGGGAAACAAGCCAGTAAGCAGTGTTCCCCGGTGGCGTCTTCCTTTAATGAAGCTTGTGCTTCCCTCGGCACAAATACTTACTGCACTCCCCAAAGGGGCTGTGATGTCCAGTATTTCCTCATACCCGGGGCCTCGTGATCTGAGGGATTTTAATGTTTCCATTCGGGTAAGTCATGGAGGCCGTTCTTCTGCTGCCTTGGTAATCATCTTCCATCCACCTGTGCAGTTCTCCCTTCTGCCCCCTCTGGCATAGCATTTCCTCTATTAATGCCCTTCCCGTCCTGTGAGGAAGTCCTCACTCTGTTGTGTGTATAAGGTAGACTTATCTTCTTCAAGCGGATTTTTTGTTGGCTCAGCATGGCCCTGCCTATCACCCAGCTGCCTTTGTTCCCCACAATGTTCTGTTTCATGTGGATTTTTCCTGCATTCTCTTTGCTGTCCATCCCTGTTCTAGGAATGATACATTCTCTTCCCTTCAGTGGGAAGGAGAACTTCCTGGTTACCAACCGTGTTATGGAGGAAAACGGACCTTCAAAGACAAGTACAGAGATGACCTAATGCCTTTTGTATTGCTCATTACATATTAACTTCCCTCTTCTCCACTGGTGACTCTGTTGAGTCACCTGGGATTCTGATCTTCTATAGCTCCTGCCGTCCCTCTGCTCTATGCACTGAACAGCGATGAAAATAAAAGCATAAATAGAAAGACATTTTGTGATAAAAATTTAACTTCTTTCTTCATAACATTTCCTATGTATTGTATTAGCTCTTTCTTCCAAATTGAAACTTTCCTCCTGGAGGGAGGCTCCTAAGATTCAGCTAGAATTACTTACACAGCTCTAGGGAGCTCAGAAGGCTCCAGTATGCCCAAGGCCCCTACCCAAACTTAGAAACACAGATAACAACTGCAGGGAAGAGGAAACTCTTTGACATGTCTGAAAGTCGGGCAGGGAGCTCCAGGGATGCAGCTTTTGTGCATTGTTACCATGCTGGGGTGAGCCTTCTGGCAATGCTTCATAAGTAATCTCAGTAAACACACTCTTTGACCAAGCAGGACTTGAGTGGAATCATTTCTGTGGTCATCAGTACACGTTCTGGATTGAGACATTTATTCGTGTTTACCCAAGGAAAGCCATGCAAAGATTTATGGCACTATTCTGAAAGTCCGGTGTATTGTACAAATTGGCTGGTAAGCATTTTCATGGGTAAATGTCATTTAACTATTCGATGCTGACTTTGGCCTAGATATCATTTCCCCTTTAAGAACCCACCAACTAGTTGTGACCTACTATAGTTGACTATACATCCTGTGCTTTGTCTTCATTAGGGTGATAGCTTAAACAAGTTCAGTTATCTCAGTGAGTCTCAGGAGAGGAGTACATAGTCATGCAGCCTACTGCTCCCAACAGGCTGCTTTGTGAGCAGACACAGCCTTTGTATCTCAATGCCTTGTCCCTCAGACCTGTCACTCAGTAAGTCACTCAGGTGACTTACTCTATCGCCACAAGCTCTGCACAGGTGCAGTCTACGTTACATGAAAGCTCCTTTATGTAGCCTTCATGTTAAATTTACAGTATAATTTTCTCTAGAAAACTCAAATGCTTATTAAAAAAACTGCTTTAATATGCATTTGTCCATCACTGGATGAGTTGTCCTGTATATGCATTCTTCATAACTATTACATAGACCACCGACATTCTAGAATTGCCACTTTATCTTGAGAGTATTTTTCTATCTAGGTACAGATAGCTTTAAAATCACTGTAATAAAACTAAGACCCACATGATCTATGGTTAAAAACAAGAGGCTATAGTGTGTATATTGGTTTGTTTTCCACAGTATGTCTTGACTCACATAAAAAAAAATTATTCATTGTTAAGAGTTCTACATGCTAAGAATGCAAGCTATAAGAAGACCTGCATCATGATTGCCAAGGCTCGGGGAACACGGACCTGCTGGCACCACGCTACAGGTGGGAGGGGTGACCTATGGCTTCTCAGCACTAGGCTACTTGCCTGAGAGATTGCTGATTGCGTAGAAGATGGCTATTTGCCCACTTTGAATGGGAATCCCAGCAGACTAATACTTGGATCAATAATATATTGAGGTGCTCTACTTTCCATGAGTTGCAAAAAACACCTTTACATTCAGATTTCATAGATTTCTTACAATTAATATGGAAACATGTTTGGTGTGAAGACGTGAATACTGCACACTGTGTTTTCTTATGGTTTTGACCAACTGTTTTAAAACATGATTTACAGGTATTCAGTCAGTAGAGCAAGAGTAAGAGGGTGACATAAGGAATGTGGCCTCCTTGGCACTGAAGCTGAGCCACAAAGCACAGTGTGCTGAAGCCTTCTGGCCATGGCATTCCAATGGCTGTTTAATAGATGACTTTTGTCGGGACTGAGGAGCGCCTGCCTACATAGTTCTCTGCACTGGCAAGTTCACCTCATGAGAAGTCAAAGGAAATTCAACAATGTTATCTAAAACATACAACAGGCATCAACTGATAGATTGTTAAATCAACTGTGTAAATATTCTTAAGATGATATTATTTAAAAACCAAATATTTTCTTTTGTCTATGATGAAATATGGAATTGCGTAGCTTTGCCATTTCCTTTCAGATTGTTTAGGGCTCTAACTACTTCTATTTCCTGGTGTTTTTCTCCCTCTGCTTCTAATAAGAACTGTAGAAAAATGGGCATAAGTCTAAAATAAGAAGAAAAATAGAATCTGGTCTTATTCGTGTGTATTATGCTTTATCCAAAGTCAGGTATACAGGGCAAAAGTGGCAGGCTTCCATCTCAGGAAGTATTCATTTACTTCATTTTTTAACTCTGAATTACATAAAATAATAATTTAATCTTTTTTTCCTAATCTTTTCTAGCAATTTCCAAATCACATTCTTTAGCCAATACTAGCCACTATCCATTTCAATTATTTTTCCATGCACAAAATTATGCAAGATCACAAAGGCTTAATATTAAGCTGAGATGTTTGAATGTCCACAGACAGAACAGAACTTTGGAAGAACTTAGTATGTTAAGTTACAATCCTTTATATCATCAATATAGTGTATATTACATATATATATATATATATATATATATATATATAATGTAGTGGGAACTCAAGCAACAAAAGAATGTAAACTGCATTGAAAATGATTATGATATTAGACAGAAAATCACTAGGGAACAAGATGTGGGAATTTTAAAGGCCAGAAACAACTCCTGGAAGGTGGGTGTTGTCCCTCTAAACAGATAAGCACAATAAACTGTCACAGGAGGCTGGCCAGCTCAAATACACCCTCTTTGTGTCCCTAACACAGAAAGAGTTTACCTACACTGAGAGGCAAACAGAAAACATCTAGATACATTAGTCTCACCAGCCACGAAGCTTTAATATGACTTCACATCAAGTCAAGACAGACCTGAGTCTTATCAGCTTCCCTATGGCACAGCCCTTCCCAAGCCTTGAATTTCACATGCCCATATTTATGTTAAAATAACTCTAAACCAAGTAATTCAAAGGAGATGGCTACAATTAAAGTCATGGACTCTGGTCTTAACACTCCTTCTATAGGAATCAGGTGAGGTATCCCACCTCCCTGCTACGGTGTGTCTCTTAAGTAAAACAACGAATCAGACCAAATTCTTCTAGAGTTCTTTGGTTTAGATATTTCACCCACTGTATAAAGCAGTGTTACCTAGACCTTTATGAAAGACCTCTTTCCTCCCTCCCGCCCCTGCCCCGCCTTAGCCACTGATACAGACTGGATTTGAACATTTTGCTGCACCGACCTGGAAGAAGTAGGCTATTTCGGTCAGGCCATGCCATTTGTTAGCTTTGTGGGGATGTAAAAGACACGAGCTCTCAAGAAGTGGGCACACTAGGCAGGAAAGCACCAAACTAAGGAGAAATATGCTTTCCAGACTGCCAAGAGGGTTTTGCCACTTTCTGCTCACATCCTTGGTTTTGCAACTAGCAGCCCTAAGAAAGGTCCTCCACCCAATTCTCTCAAATGCATATCTCAATATTAGCTCATCATCCATCCTTAGTGTTTTTTTTTTCATTTGATAACATCTTTAGATAAGTGGATAACACATCCGGTCAATGAGCAATCTTTAAAACAATCTCCAGCAGGAACAGGGCCTGGGTGCCTACTGTCACGTAAGCCCTTGGATGTACTGGTGTTTTGTTTTGTTTTTTTATAGATATCTACACTGGCTCATATTGTAAGCATTTGCTCTTGAAGTTTTCAGTCAACTAATAAACCAATGAGGAATATACTCTACATTAGTGCTGGGAGTGCTCAGTACCAAGATCTAAGATAAGCACTCTGTGAGCTGGAGAAAGGCATATTAGAAACCATTCAAGTTGTCAAGGAATATTCATCCAGGAAAAGAAGACAAACAATTTACAGAGAAATAGAGAAGTATAGATGGAAATTGAACAGGCTGAATCAGCTGTTGGCTTGAATAAACAAGATACTTTAGCCAACCTAAGTTTTACTTACTTCCACTGATAAATGAAAGGTAAGCATTTTGAACATTTCAAATTTAATGAAACTAATAAAGTTATAAAATATTAGGGAACCAGAAAGTCAGCCACTGGCATGAGTTAGACTCATGTTGACACCAAAAAAGCATGTCCATGACTTGGTGACTCAGTGAGTGTGAAAACCAACTGAGCAAAGACAGAGTTATCACAAATCAAGGCATGTTCCAGTAAGAGAATAACTAATCAAAGGGCTGGAGAGATGGCTCAGTAAGGGAAAACACTTGCCACACATGCATGAGGACCTGAGGTCAAATCCCCAAACCCCACCTTAAAGCTGGATGTACAGTATGAGCATCTATAATCCCAGGGCTAGCACAAGGAAATGAATGGGTGGTAGAAACAGAAGCAGAACAACAAAGAAATCGTGTCTCAAATAAGATGGAAAATGAGAACCAGCATCCAAGGTTGTCCTGTTACCTCCACATACATACAACATCACACACACACACACACACACACACACACACACACACACACACACAATTTCTGACAAATACATGAAATAAAATAGAGCTCTACCAGAACAGTGGATTGGGGGTTGTTTTCTGAACAGGAGAGTTTTATCACTTATGAATCTCTTTAGCATAAAAGATTGACATACTTATTCTATACAAGCTATTGTCTTACAGGACTTTGGAATGACAAAAAGATGGATCATACTTATTTCTTCAAGGAGATACATTGTTGAGTAGAGAGTACATTTGTTATGTGTACAAATAAGCAAAAACCCTGTATTTCAGATGAGTTATTCTGCTTTTAGAGATGCGGATGAAATTAAATCAAAGCCCCCACACAAATTAGAAAGGAAACAGTGAATGTCCCTTGATGGGAAATCTTCAGTGTGTGTTACTTTTAATCCCAGCAAGTTCTCAGTGTTTTGAGTTTCGCTTCCTGCTGCTGCACTCTGCCTCGTGTTCACTTCACTGTGGTATTGTGTTCATTTGTCATTGATCTCACAAAACAACTCAGATGTTTGTGTACTGAATATTTTCTGTTGGCCCCTTCAAATTGTCCTAATCCACCTAATTGCTCAGAACTACTTAATCTGGTTTGATCTACAGTTTAGGAGTCTGGAGGGAATACTCTGCTCAATGATAGCCAGAATCCACTGACTTCCAGGTGGGTGTGGCCATGGAAGATGCTGGAAACACCACACATTGAAGTAAAGTGAGCTGAGGGGAACTATTTTCCAGGTCCCTCCCTGAGGAGCTGTGGTATGTTGACTGTATTTACTGACGCTCAGCTCCTTCCAAGTGTCTGACCTTTCCATTCACCTGAACTTCCCCCTCTGCTTCCATCTGGCAACTTTCCTCTCTCTTTCCTTCACAACACATGAATCCTTGGTTTTCCTAAACCCTGTTCATACCAATTCTATCGTCTATCCTTGATGAGCAAATTTTAGTGGCATATTTTCCTCCTAGGACCTGAGTCACTGTAATGAAGAATAGATGGTTCCTAAATATTTAAGTTATAATATTGAGTGTACCCTATAGTACTTGGTTTAACTTGACTGACACATAACTCCATTATTTTTTTTTCTTTTTGTTTGTATGTTTGGTTGGTTGGTTTTTCGAGACAGGGTTTCTCTGTGTAACTTCTCTGGCTGTCCTGGAACTCACTTTGTACACCAGCGTGGCCAGGAACTCAGAGATCTGCCTGCCTCTGCCTCCCAAGTGCTGGGATTAAAGATGTGAACTGCCGCCGTCCAGCTCATAGCTCCATTCTTAAGAGTCTTTTAATTTATTGCCTTCTCTATGCCTTCCATTTTCATCTCTGTTATAATGGCTCTAACTATTCATTATAGTGTTTAACCTTTTCCTTCTTGTAAACTCCTTTCCCTTTATCTCCTTGAGTATTGCTGTTCCAAACTCCCCCAGAGCTCAGTGTTTTGTACTCTAATTTAGCTGTCTGCATCCTATCTTCAACATGTGTTCTGAGGTCTTCCTACAACCCATATCACTTCTCCAGAAGTCTTGTTGAGCAAAGGCATATTCTGACTCTTGTCTCTAACTGGCTTCCTTTTATAATGATTCCTGGCTATGACACAATGCCAGGATGAGAGTTTTCCATCTACCATTGGAAATGTTGAATAAAATGCATGAGGAATGAGAGACAAAAGAATCGGTGACATCAGGCTGCTTCTTCAAGCAAGTGACATGGTACTTCAGTAAGCTTCAAAAGACAAACATGATTCAACCAGGCAACTAATTGGAAAGTCATTCAAAGAAGTGAAAAAAAAAAAAAGCAAGTGTGACACAGAAAGCAATATTTTTTGAACAGTTCTAGTTAGCCTTTACATGGCAGAAGTAATATTTCACAAGCTTCATTTGACAACTTCCTGATGGATAGATTCAGAAGAAGAAAAGCTGGAGACAGGAAGATCAGGCTATTGCAAAAGCTAACTACAATCCAATCCACAATGATAGCAAAACAAAAGAAAATGAATATAATATATGAAACTCAAAAGGAAACTGAAAGACAGGTTTTACAAATTATTGATAGATGCTCCATCACTTATACTGGGTTATATAATGACAAAACTACCATAAGTTGAAAATATCGTGAGGTTAAAAAGAGTATTGATCCTATACTCCGCTGTATTTCTTATGGTTACAGCTGGTTGATGACTTGGTTACTTTTTTATTGGTGTGATAACAGAGGAGATATGAGGGATAAGCTGAGGGTTGGAAACCATAGAACTTTGGTTCAAAACCTTTAAGTTTATGGAGTCACATGTTGCATCCAGGGGTAGAGCTCAGTTGGTGGAGTACTTACATGGCATTCACAAAGCCTTGCACTCAGTCCCCAACACGACGTACACTGGATGCAGGGATACACACATAATCAAAGCAGTCAACAGGTAGACGCAGAAGGCTCAGAAGCTCAAGGGCTGCTTCAGTTACACAGTGACTTTGAAGTCAGCTTGCAATGTATGAGACTTTGCCTCAAAAATATTACTGTCATGTGCCTGCACTGTGATTGCACATGCCATAAAATCATGACAATAATCATTAGTGGGAGCCTGAAATTGTCTATAGCTGCCTCACAGAAAGAAAACATTTGAGCACAAGATGTGTTCCATGTCAAGGATGAACAGAGGAAGAAGGAAGCACCTGCATAGCATTCTCAAGGCCCTGGGTTAGAGTGCTGACATTGTGGAGAAAAAGAGCGGGGAGGAGAAAAAAATAGCTCAATCTTTCACAGAAGACAAAATTACTAGAACAAAACAATTGGCTATTTGGGCATTTTAACATTGATTAAACAGCAGGTCTTTCACTCTTATTTGCAGAGAGCTCATGTCTCTGTGAGCATCTTTCTTTACCACAAGTCTCTACCACAAGTTACAGATGCATTTAGTTAGTTGGTTAGTTAGTTGTTAGTTAGTTGCTGAAGATGCATTTAGTTAGTTAGTTAGTTGTTAGTTAGTTGCTGAAGATTGAATCCAAATTCCTCCCATATACTAGGCAAGCACCCTACCACCAAGATATGTCTCCAACCCCATTTATGTTTTATTTTGAACCAGGGTTTCCCTATGTTACCCAGACGGCCTTCAACTCCCTGCATAGTGCAGGTAGTCCTTGAACTTCTGATCTTCCTGCCTCAGTCTCTGAGAAACTGGGATCACAGCCTGCACCACAGCACCCCTGAATCTTTAGACTGAGAATCTAAGCATCTCTCCTTCAGCTCAGTTTGGGAAAAACCCTCCAGAGTATACCAGACAACAAACGGCAGTTTTCAAAGTCTTCTCACTCACACCTCAAGCTCCTTGTACTAGGACACATACCCTATAAACGAATCAAAAGTGTTTTTAAAGATAAAAGTAGGCACTGGAAGGTGGTAGTGCATGCATTGCATCCTAGCACTTGGGAGATAGAGACAGGCAGATTTCTGTGAGTTCAAGGCCAGCCTGGTCTACAGGACAGCCAGGGCTGTTACACAGTGAAACCCTGTCTCAAAAAACCAAAACAACAACAACAAAGATAAAAGTAGGCACACCTCTCTCAGCTAGAAATGGTACTTCTATTTTAACCCCCACAAACAAGGCTTGGGGTACACTCAGAAAGCAGGGACAGGCACAGCAGGATCACTGTACTCATGAACTCACTGTAGCTGTTGTTATCTGCACAACACTGAGTGGGTCCACATTTCATCCTATAAACGGAAAGGTCTCATGAGGCCCTGTGTCTTTTTCAGGAACTACTGACAATTAACAGTGGATGGGGGGATTGAGTGCGACATGTTCCAGCAACTAACCCCACCCCATGCTTATGTGGGCAGCTCTAATTAAACTCAGTGGATCATACACAGAAACATCTAAGTAGGAGGATGGGTTGTTAGAAAGAAGTTCTCAGGGGCAGAAGAAAGGGATGAGCCAGGGACATAGGGAGTGAAAATAACTGAACTTTATTATATCCATGTGTGGAACTCTGAAGGAATAAAAAAATTAATTCAAACAGGTACTCTCATGGGCTGTGAAGTGACCTTTCAGATGACAAAAAGAAGAGAAAACAGAACGGAGAGGTCTGGGTGCTTCGTGTAGAAATGTTTCTCCACACTTACTCCCCCACATCTCCACAGCTCCTGGATGTGTTCTTGGCTGCTTGGAGACACTTCTACTTTATGACCCTGTTGACATTTCCTCCGAGGAAGGAAAACTGGTCTTCAAGTTGAGCCATAACCACAAAGGGAAGCATCTGCTTGGCACACAGGACGATTTGTCGGCTGAGTTCAGACACGGTGACTACAGCTGCAAATGCTGGAGGATTCTGCAGGCCTTTCCAAGCACAAAAACAAAAGCTATTCTCCAAGGGGACTCCTCTGGTACCCAACTGAATTAGAATATAGATGATGGTTAACACTTAGAGAAATGTCATCGCATAAGTCATATGGAAAATCCAGGAAGAAAACGGATCTCAATAGCAAGAAGGATATGGTTCAAAGGTAAATGTGTATCTTATCCCATGCCCCAAAATAAGAAAGATAAAAGAATGAAGACATCTGCTATCTCCCATAGCTGAGATTCTAAAATGGGAACCAGAGACCATAAATCTGAGTACCATCAAAGTTAATCCAATTTAAAACTGTATGTGTGCGCACATGTCTATGTGTGTGCACATGTCTATGTGGCAGGTGGTTCACATGCATGTGGAGGCCAGTATACAACCTTGGGTGTCATCCCTTAGCATGGGTCCATCTTTCTTTGAGACAGTTCTCTTACTGGCATGGAACTCACTGAGTGTACTGGGCTGGCAGGCCATCCAGCCCCAGGAATCCATCTGTCTCCACCTTCTCTGCTCAACTTGAAACTTTTGCTCTGAATTTTATCCCCCTAATCTCCACTAGCAAAGGGAAGAAGCCTTTTGTTTGTGCCTGGACTGATGAGAATTTTAGTTTTAAAGGCTTAGCATTTGACCTAATTGAGTCTGTGTTCATCAGTGGAAGGTGTATAAGATCCTGAGATTTGTGAAGACGAAAAATGAGTTACATGTCTATGAGACCAATGTAGGGAAGAAGAGACAATTATGAGTTGAAAATTATTAGACCAGGAACATTTTTAAATATACAGTATACCCATTTCAAAACACCAGACTGGCTCCTACAAACAGATCACTTTACCTTGATATGCTTCTTCGCATTCCACTTCATCCTTCCATTCGTTATCACCTCTGCTTGTAGTAGTTGACCTTTTATTCCTTCATGAAACAGGCTCCCACAACCCATCAGGCCTTGATTCCAATGCAGACAAAATCCCATTTCACCCTTACTACACAATCAAAGGCAGCCTGAAACCAGCAATCCTTGTCAGAACTGAGCTAAGAAATCCCGCTTATCAAATGTGTGTCTTTAAAACACACACACACACACACACACACACACACACACACGCACATGCACACACACACACGCACGCACACGCACACGCACACACACACACGTAAAGTGTTGATTCATCCTGGAGCTATGACTATCAACATTTCAAATAATTTATTATTGGTTAATGATAAGTTAATGTAATAAATAGCTACTCCACAACAAACACTTGCCAGGGATTCAGACCTCTGCTCATGCTGACTAGCATTTGTTCGACCTGCTAAGTTCACAAAGCAATTTTTTCACAGACAGAATTTCCTTAAATCTCCCTGGCAGATGTTGCCAGCACACTCCTTTGACACAGGGAACTCAAACCTGACAAAGCCACAAGGACTCAACAGGAAAAAGACTCCCAAGGAGCACTGACAGCTCCAGTCACCAAGACCTTCACCAGAGACCACGGGAAGTGTTACAGTTAAAAAGAGAGGTTCTAAACGGTTTAACTATTTGTGGCTAATGGACAGCCAAGTGATTTTCAGTTGAAAATAATCAAGGCGGTGGGAGGCCGAAAGGCAGACACAAGAATAATAAAAACACAATCGTCAGTCAGTAAATGCCACCCTTCCTGACAGCACTGTATTGTCACTTACTGAAGTTTTCTAGAGCTACCTACTGTAGCCGGAAGTTCCTCCAGTCCTGCCCAGCCCCGTAGTTGGGACGAATCTCTCCCACCCACATCCCACTGCCACTTGGTCCCAAGTAAACACACAGAGGCTTATATTACTTACAAACTGTATGGTCTATGGGTCAGGCTTCTTGCTAGCTAGCTCTTATAACTTAACTCAATCCATTTTTATAAATATGTATGTTGTCACGTAGCCGCGGCATTTCTGGTCTGCTAACATCTTGTTGTTCCTTGGGCAGCAGGCTGGCATCTCCCCTGACTCCACCCTTCTTTGGCTCTCTCCAGTTTGAATGTACCACCCAACCTGATCCTTCCCTGCCATAGGCCAATGCAGCTTTATTTATCAACCAACCAGAGCAACACATATTCACAGCATACAGAATGACATCCCACAGCAACCTACAGAGTGAAGGAATACAGGTTGGGTCATTTCAACAACATAAAATTGTCAGGGGTGGAGGTACACGTTGGTCATCCCAGTACTTGGGAGACCGAGGCAGAAAGATCACTACAGTTCACAGCCAGCCTGGCCAACACAGCAAGTTCTAAGTCAGCCAGGTCCACACAGCCAGACCCCATCTCGACAGAAAACAAATCTTTTCTCTGGACATTGGCAAGTTCTAAGTCAGCCAGGTCCACAAAGCCAGACCCCATCTCAACAGAAAACAAATCATTTCTCTGGACATTGGCAAGTTCTAAGTCAGCCAGGTCCACATAGCCAGACCCCATCTCAACCGAAAACAAATCTTTTCTCTGGACATTGGGCTCTCAATTTCTTCTTATAATGAGGATATTGGTCATTTTTGGAGCCCATTCCAATGGGCTGACTTATTTTTAGTTCATTACCTCCTTAAAGACTCTATTTCTAAATAAGATCACATTCTAAGATCCTGGGTTAAGACGCCAGGATATAGGGGCTAGAGAGATGGTTCAACGGTTAGGAGCACTGGCTATTCTTGCAGAAGACCTAGGTTTGATTCTATCCACACAGAGGTGGCTTACAATCATGTCCAAGTCCAGTGCCAGGGGATCTGATGCCCTCTTCTGGCCTTCAGGGCACTGTTTGCATGTGGTGCAGAGACATGCATGCAAGCAAAACACTGCTACATATATATATATAAAAAAAAACTTTCTTTAAATATAAAGTTTGAGGACTCACTTTATCCCCCATATATGACTAATATACAGGAGCTGCCCATTGACTGTGCACAGGGCTCTGCATCAGACAGAACTGATCTCTGTCCCTCCCTAATGGAATATCCACATATCCAAGCAGATAAACATGAAACTGAAAGATTAAATAAAACACCAAGTTAAATGACAACAAGCATTAACCATGGCATACTCATAACTCTGTTTGCTTTAATAAAAACTAAATAGTCACGGGGAGACCATTTAAAAAGGAACCATGGTAAGAAGGATGTCACTGTGATTAAAAAGTTCCCAACCCACTGCTTTCTCAATTGCCAGGAAAATTAATTTTTAGGAAACATTTCATTAATGAGTAATGAAGTGTCAACAGAAATTTTGTTAGAAAAAAATGTTTCAATGACAAAGTTATTAAAATGGGACAACATAAGGTCATGAATTTATGGCCGTACTATAGGAAAATGCAGATGACATTATGATCACCAAGGAAAGGAATAAACAGCTTTAAATTCAGTTCCTAGCTTCCTTTTGTTCTTACATTCTTTCTGAAAAGTCTAGAGAGACGATGGAATGCCCATCAACTGAGGGTCACTTTATAATGTGATGTTAAGAATTTACAGTAACATTCTCTCCTTAGCCAAAACTTCTCAATTTTATTTAATAATATATAATGAAACTAAAATTTCAATGTTGTATAACTCAAGTATCTCACTAGACTAACAATCAGAAAATACGCACTTGCATCATTGAAAATATTAGCATGTATAAGGTTGGGGAGACAACTCGGTTGGTACGAGGTTTGCTGTGCTCAGTGTGAGGACCTGAGTCCAGATCCCTAGCACTCACATCAAAAACTAGGAACAGTGTAACCGCAGCACTAGGAGGCAGAGACAGGCAGATCCCTTGAGTTTACTGGCCAGCCATTCAAGCCATCAGCAAGCTTTGGGTTCAGTGAGAGATTCTATTTCAAAGAGTCAGGTGGAGAGCAGTAGAAGACATAGGACATCAACCTCTGACCTCCACACCCATGCACATGCATGTATATACACACTCAAATGCACAGGTACACACATACACACAGGAACATGTACACACATGCCCCACATAAACAAAAGAAAATGTTTAGCCATGTCATATAATTCTTTAGAACTGACCATGGAAATTTTCTATATAATTCCCTGAATATGTGTGAGTACATGTGAGTGGAGAGAGGTTGAGTGTGTGTGTATGATGTGTGTATGTGTGTGAGAGTGAATGTGTATGTGTGAGTGTGTGAGTGTGTGTGGTACATGAGTGTATGTTGTTGTGAGTGAATATATGTGTGTGAGAGTGTGTATATGTGAGGTATGTGTATGTATGTGATATGTGTGTGGTATATGAGTGTATATGTGTATAAGTGAATATGTGTGTGTGTGTGATGTGATTGTGGGTAGTATGTGAGTGTATATGTATGTAAGTGAATTTATGTCTGTGTGTGTGTCAGAGGTAATGTGTGTTTTCAATCATGGTTCTGTTTGCCATTGTGTTAGGTTTTTTACAACATTCAAACAAATTAATGTCTTTGGGAATGGGTTAACAATGGCGTTTTCCTATTACTTGTCATGGCAGCTTGGAACACACCATCCTCCAAGGCCTGACTTTCCAGCTCTCTCCCTTTGCACTCCATGTGTGAGTAACCACAGAACCACAGGTGGCCGTCATGAAACACCTTCTATTCGAAATGCCTTCCAGTATAACCAGACGTCATCCAAAGAATATTGCTTCTTTTGATGTTTATTTATAATCCTCAGACATCATGTGACAAAGTGGTTGTTAACATTAATTAGTTTACTTAATCATAAATTTCTCCAACTACAGAGAACACCATCTCAATGAAAAAATGGAATTACATAAAATGGTTTAAACAACAGCAAAAAAAGCAGAAGCATGCTTTGGCCAACTACTTTTATTGACATGAATTAATGCTTTATCAAAGAAAACTATCATCAGGTTTATGGCATCTGTCAATTTTTAACCAGTAAGATAATTTTGTTTTCATTCTTTGTACTTGATTCTTCACTCGCTATCTGCTTTCTGAAGTTCTTGATGTTTTAAAAACCAGAATAAACAGGCTGGAGAGATGATTCAGTAGGCAGACTGCTTAGTTAGCAATCACGAGGCCCTGAATTCAGATCCCAGACATTCACTATATGTGCTATATAGGAGTAGAAAAGTGGGCCCTGGGGGGACTTTCTAGCCAGCCAGAATAATGAAAATAGTGCAATCCAGGTTAGTGAAAAACCCTGTCTCAAAAATAAGGTGGAGAAAAATAGGGTAGACACCCAAAAGTAATCTCTGGCTTCTACAGGCACAGACAAGTACACCTATGCCCAAATGTAGTAAACACCAATACAAATTATAATAATAAAATAAACATTTAAAAAATCAGAGTTTAATTTTATTGCACTTATCTATACTGGTAACTGTTGTAAATCTAAACCTTTAATTATAATTACTATATAATTAATATATTGCCCTCTATGGTAGCTGTCACATGTACTCTCATGGGGTGTAAGTATTCCTGTTGGTCTGGAAAACTGTGGAATAAAGTCACTTTATTTATAGCTCTAGCAGCAAATCTTACTGATGATCAGGGAAGGCCAGAGTAGCTGCAGTGAAAGTGAGGTCACCACAGGGTGACTCTGGCGGCAACTGATCAGAATAGAACTCTTGGGGACCAGGGCAGAGATCAAAGAGTAACTTCAATCCCCATCTATTCATCCAGTTGAACAACCTCCCTGACGGTTGTTTATTCTGCCTGTTGGCTTCAACTACTGAACTGTAGCCATGTCTCAATACCTTACTTCACTAACTAAAACTTCACACGGTATGGCTTTGTCAATGGCTTTGAGCTCTATGCTGCAACACCCCTGCACACTACGGTTTTGAATAAGACTGCCTGAGTCCAGAGTGTTGACTAAATGTCTCCAATGGCCCTGCCACAGAGTGTGGATTACTCCACACTTGGAAGGCATAACATTGCCTTTCACAAAATTTCTATGTAATCTAAATGTTTTATTCCCCAAACTAAACTAGCTAAATTAATAACAGTTTTCAATGTAAATGAACAAGAAAGATTGGATTATTGCAATGCTTTCTGGTAATCCAATGATGCTGTGTGGCTACAGATTTAAGAGCATTTGTTTTTGTCTTCTAATACCACATTACATCCCATTATTGTCTTAATGAAGTTTTCAGAATCCCTCCCTGCTTTACTGTTTTATGCTGGTTTCTCCTCCCAGTGTCTCACTGTAAAACATTGTTGAATTGTTTATCTTTCAAAGCATCCTACACGTGCCCCCGGCTTTCTCCAGATTTTCTTATGTTCTCTCTTACTTTTCATGAGAGCCAAGAAATTCAAGGTAAGAATATAATTCACAAATTTTGGTGTCCTGGTATTCGTACAAAGCAGCAAGGAAGGGACCAGAGACTCCACAGAATGACGCTGTTCTGAAGAGATAAAGGCCCAGCACAGCAGACCTCAGCCCCCAAGGACAGGCTCCATGGCTATGTCAGGTGAATAATCTGAGTCCACTTCCTGCCTCAGTAAGACTTGGGGGAGATTTTAGATAGCTGCTTGCTCTTACTCAGGGTTAGCTGCGTTTAGGGAAAGATGGGGATTCCCACTATGGTCAAGAGAAAGGAAGACCCAGAAAAAGTATGTGCTGTGTGATCCTAGAGTTACCAAATACAAAAATAAATTTTAGAATTCAGAAAACATTGACTATATCTTAAGGCAGTTTTGTGTCCCTTCTGAGCAACCCACAAGGCCTCTGCAATGTGTGCATTTTTCATGTAAAAGCAGTTATTGAATGATCTGTCTCCTGTTTCCAACACTCTTTAATGTACAAAGGGAACGTCCATGGCTCTCACAGGTTCTTGAGCTCTGGTTTCACATGATCAAGGAATTGGCCTAACTGTTGCAGCTTAGGTCACTTCATCTTGGCCTAGTCTTGGTGGGTCAGGGCTTAGAGGTCACTTAGTGCCACAGTCTTCAGATGACTAAAGAAATTATTGGTGGTGGTAGTTATGCCCAACCAAGTTATCTTTCAAAAACAGTAGATATTCATGATAAAACCTGTTTAATTCAGATAAAATTAACATCTGTAGGTCATATAAGTGTCCTGTATGCTGAAGACACTAAGCAAATGACAGTATATTAATTTTATTTGATGGCAATTGTTCTGGTTGGTTTTTGTTAACTTGACACAAACCTAGAATATCTGGTAAGAGGGAGTCTTAACTGAGAAAATTCTCCCCTAAGATTGGCCTGTAGGCAAGTCTGTGGGATATTATCTTGATTAGTGGTTGATATGGGAAGGCCCAGCCCACCGTGGCAGGTGGTCCTGGATTGCAGAGAAAAACAGGCTGAGAAAGTCATGGAGAGCAGGTCAGTAAGCAGTGTTCCTCCATGGCTTCTGCTTCAGTTCCTACTTCCCAGTTCCTGCCTGGAGTTCCTGCCGTGATTTCCTTCTGTGATGAGCAGCAATGTGGAATTCTAAGCCAAATGAACCCTTTCCTCCTCAAGTTGCTTTTGGTCATGGTGTTTCAGCACAGCAATAGAAACCTCAACTGAGACAGCATTCATTCTAGTGAGGTGGACAAGACATTTAACTGCTGTGACATCAGAAGATTTTAATTAGATAAATAAAGAGATATTTGAAATTCAGCAATGTATTTAATAACTACAGTTTTGAAATTCAATTTCTCATGATAGAAACAAGAATTCATATTTGGAAAACCTCTTCTTTTTTTACACATATATTTATACCTTTATTTTTATTTTAATGTTTATTCTTCTCTCTTATATTACATCCTGACCACAATTCTCCCCCCGCAGCTACACTCCTCCCAGCCTCTCCCCTCCACCTCTCCCCTCCCCCAGATCAACTCCTCCTGTTTCCCTTAAATAAAAAAAAAAAAAGAAATAAAGAAAAGAAAAGAAAGAGGAGAAAAGAGCAAGCCTTCCACAGATATCCACAGAGCATGGCCTAACAAGACACAATAAGATTGGCACAAACCCTCAAATCAAGGATGAACTAGGCTACCCAGTAGGAGGAAAAGGGTTCCAAGTGCAGGAAAAAGAGTCAGAGACAGCACCACTCCCTTTGCTGGGCCACAAGAATACCAAGCTGCACAGCCATAGGTATTTGCAGATGACCTAGCTCAGACCCAGATAGGGTCCATGTTCAGCACTTAAGTTTCTGTGAGCCATTAGGAGCCCTGTTTAGTTGATTCCGTAGCCACTGTTATCATGGTGTCCTCAACCCTTCTGGCTCCTACAATCCTTCCTTCCCCTCTTCTGCTGTGTTTGAAAACCTTTTCTACAAACTATCATTGGTTCTGAGTGTGATGGTGAATGTCTGAAAGCCCAGAAATAGAGAAGTAGAGGCAGAAGGATCAAGAGGAATTCTAGATCATCCTCAGGTACATAATGAAACCAGGCTAACCTGTTCTACACAAATCCATGTCTCAAAATACATACATGAGTAAACTACCATTAGTATTTTCATCAGATTTAATGTAGTAGCTGTATGCAAATTAAGATAGTTTTTAAATGTTCATTAAAAGGATACCCTGCCACTAGCTTATGTCATCAGAGTGTAACAATAATAATCTCACTTGTTGGCAGCTACCAGGAGGGATGTCTATACAGGCAAGCTCATAAACTAACAATTATTCTTACATTTAGATATATTCCTAAAAACTTTGCAGATGAGAAATCTGAGGTCTGGAATACTATATTCTGCACACAGGCCAGCGCATGGAAGTGGCAGGATGCTCTAATAATAATCAAACAACAGTTAACTCACTCCAAAGCATCTTGGCAACAATTAATGGAATCTGACACTTTCTCAAGACAATGCATCAACATCTGCTGGAAAATTGCCATTGTAAATATGGAAAGCAATAATGGCTATAAGTGCAGATAAAACTGCCTGCCAGAACCGTGCTGTGCACGCCCTGCACAGCTATACAACAAGCCTGTTAGTAAAACACTGTTAGTAAAACATCAGTCCTTCAGTCAAATGGAGTACCAGTCATCAACACCTTGTCCCTCCCCCAGCCCTCCTGTCAACCCCATCTTGTTTGCTATGTAGGTGATTAAGCTCTGAAAGTTTACTACCCATTTGTTCTATTGATACCTCATGATGAAATACACTAAAAGGAGAGTTAAACAAGGGTTCCACTGTCTCCTGTGTAAAGTTCAACCAATGAAACGGTCTGTAGCCCTCAACATCACATAATTTATCATCGCTACTCCTCTGTTAACTCCTTTATTTAAAAGGAAATTCTTATTCCTACTGCTAAGAGGCAGAGTCTGCTGCCATCAGCAAAGCTTCCTTTGTATTGCTGCCTAGACTGAAGCAGTGAAATGATACATCATTGAGAAGATGTGTGCAGAAGACTTAGCCCTGCGCATTACCCATCAACCTTGAGCCTTGGCCACGCTCACTATCAACCCTGTGCCTTCGCCATGCTCACTAACATTTGTTATTTTACTTCCATAACTGCATAACCTTTTTCAAGGAAAAAAAAAGTCTTTACTACCTAATCCTCTGTAACACCAGGAACAGACCAAAATATCTAGGGAGTCATGTTTATGCATAACATTTCCTAAAGAGGCATGAGCAAACCTCTATTCACTTCAGATCAGTGCCACAACATACCAAAGGAATGAACCCATCCAAGTCCACCTTGGTAAACCAATCAGATTATTGGGGTTCCTAATAGGAGCTTGGGTAAGAGCTTACTTAGTGACACATGGATGACACAAAGATGGACAGCCGTATCATGGAAAAGGCCCCTCCAATATGGTGATGACTTGCTAAATCTGTATCCCTGGAGCTCCCTGTATAACTTATAAGCAACTTGGCTGGTAACAGAGTCTTCTCTTTCCAGGAATTTTTACTGCTTATTTAACCTTGAGAGGGAGGCTGTGAACTTGTAAGTTTCCAGAGTTTTCTGAGACTTGTAAGTTTTGTTTACGCCTCCAGGCTTGCCAGTCTCTTTATCTTTCAAAGCCTTCTTCAGCACATGCATCTGTAGAAAGAGCATTATCCAAATTAATGGACAATAATATACTCTCAGGAAGGAAAAGAACTCGTCTTTACAGTACAAGCTATAGAAAGTAAAAAATATCTAAAAATATGAATGCTGAAGGCTGAGGCTGAGGGAGCTCTGATGGAGAGAAACATGCCCTGTCTACAGGAACCTGAGAGATACTGAGCCAACATTAACGCTGAATTCACAGACCCCATTCCACTGTGCAGCATCCTATATGATTACATCTTTTTACTCAAGATGGAAGGAGAGAACTGGAAAAGGTCACTATGTGACCTTTATTGTGAACTCAATAGAGTCTAAAGCTTGGGCTTTTGTGTAGCAGCAAATGCCTGCAGGAATAGCCAGAGACCCACAACACTGGCCTTGCAATATATCTTCCATTGATTTTTCCCTCATTATCTATATTCATATATCATATGAATTTTAAATACTGCCACTGTGTTAGCAAGGAACATAACAACTGATATTAAACTCTATTTCACACATGCTTAGCAAATACTTCTACTCCTTGAACAAGACAACTAACACTTCCCAGTGTAGTGATATTTCTAACCAACTTTATTTATATTTTTTGTTTATTTTGGTGTGTATGTGTGTGTGTGTGAGAGAGAGAGAGAGATGGAGGTCAAAGGACAGCTTTTTCTGAGAGCTGATTCTCTCCTTTCACCTTGTTTTGATACACCATGCTTTGTTGACTCCCATGGGAGGCCTTATCTTTCTGAGGAGTGGGTGAGGGGGGGTAGGAAGGAGGTTGGGGGAGGGAACAACGGGAGGAGAGAAAGGAGGGGAAACTGTGGTTGGTATGTAAAATAAAAAAAATAATTAAAAAATGAGTTTCTCTAGGACAACCACATTTTCATCATGTAATTTCAGGAAACTACATCTCTCTGATAATGCACTCAACAAAACCTTGTGTGGTTCTGTTTCTAGGAAAACAGCTTGGTGCTAAGCAAGCTTTTTAAAGGATTTTTATTCTAATATTTTCTTAGTCAGAGATGATCACACTCTGGAAAAAGTAAACTTTTATATCTCCAACTTTCAAAATTTACTAGATATTTCAAAAGTCATGAAAGTCCAACAGATTCTAATATTAGTGAAATGAATTCTTCTAGTCCTAATATCTTTTCTGGCAAGAAGACAAGATGAGAAGATAAAACTCACTAATCAAGAACATGTTTTTGGCCCATTTCACACAAAAGCAGTGTTCTAAAAAGCTCATTCCAGGATTTAAAAAAACAATTCCTTTGGGGTTGTTCTTCACATTTTTATTGGTTTGTTTTGCTTGTTTGTTTTTTGACATGTAAATAAGATTACATATTCATATGAAGTGTCCTTCAGTTTTTTTATTATAAGCTTTTGAATCTCCGGAGACTACTGATTGTCCTTGCAGGGAAGTCTTCCGTTAATTTAAGTAGAAATTCAGTGACATTCAAGAACATAAGCATTAACACCAACTCTGTGTGTGGTGCCACACCAGTGGCACAGGGGATAGAAAGGATTCTCCTTCAAGAGCTACAATCTGTAGGGTTGGAAAACATAGTCAACAATTGCTAGAAGCCACAGAAGGAAACAAGGAATCATCTAAGAGTATCCAAATGCTTTTGACGGGGCAGAATAACACTACTGGTTTTATGAAAGTCAATGTAAAAAAAAATTAAAAAGAGGAGATTGATAGGGGTGGTAGGGAGATAACACAGAATACGACTAACCAGAAAACAGACAGATGGTAGCTAGACAGACAAACAGATGATAGATAGATAGATAGATAGATAGATAGATAGATAGATAGATAGATAGATAGATAGATAGATAGCTGATGGGTGGTTGATAGACAACAGATAATGGGTGTTATAGATATAAACATGAATAGATATACATGCATGAAATGACAGACATGAGTCAGCAAGATGGCTCAGTAGTGAAAGTGCTTGCCACTCAATAATGTTTAATCCCCCAAAGTGACTGAAGGTGGAAGGAGAGAGGGGCCAGAGACACAGGTCTGCGGTCAAGAGTGCAATGTGCTCTTACAGAGGACGACACCCTAGTGAGCTCAGTTTCCAGCATCTGTGTTGGATGTTTCAGAACTGTTGTTACAGCTCCCGAGGATCTAACGCCCTCTTCTGGCCTCTGCTGTCACTGCACCGTATGTACAAACCCCACACACAGATGTGCATGCATACACATAATTAAAAACTAGAAATATAAAACCTGTGGGGTCCCTGGAAGAGAGTGGATCTGGGGTGGGAAGCATGTCCCAAACGAATAGGTATGGGCTAGGAGGAACTGCTGAGGAGGACTGTGAAGGCAGAAGTACAAGCATTATGAACATCATGGAAACACATGATTAAAGGCAAGATTTCTATTGCTGGTTCCTAAAGCTTTTGTTTGGTTTTCTAAAACAGGCCAAGCAAAAAGATATAGTTAGTTTGGGGATGGATTTTGGAGGAAAATGGTCAACATTTGCTAATAGGTTGGAGGCTGGATATGAGAAAATGAGGCCAGATAACCATCACTCTAAACTTTAAAGGCTTAAGGACTGAATGGGAAGGAAAAGGTACCATTTAGTGATAGGTTTGTTTGTTTGTTTTAACCTTTGCTGAGTAACAATTCACCCCCAACTCAGGAGTTTGATGGTGATTTGTTTTTTACAAGTGTTGATAGCCCATTTATTTTGAGCTAGAAGGCTCTTGAGTTCCTCTTTAGATCACCCAAGTCAGCTGCCAGACTAGAAGGGGTTGAATAGTACAGGGCAATCTTACCTGCATGAATAATGGTTGGCAGGCTGCAGGTTGGAACACCCTGGTCCTCCTCCAAGCTATGCCAAGCTACCTGATCTGTTTCTATGGGGTCTGTATCAAAACTCTATGGGAAAACTATCCATTCATTCCTATGTGTATGTAATTGAATGTTGCAGAATAGAATAGGATATTGCCTTAACCATGTAAAGGTATGTTACATTTATTTATACAGCATTTGTTTAATGATGTAAAGATATGCTGCTTTGCTTGCCTAAGGCACCTGATTGGTCTAACAAAAAGCTGAATAGCCAATAGCTAGGCAGTAGAGGAATAGACAGGGCTTGGGGGCAGAGAGAATAAGTAGAAGGAGAAATCTAGACTCAGGAGAGAGAAAGAGGGGAAAAGAGAGAGAGACACCCAGGGCCAGTCAGCCAGCCAGCCAGCTGCCAGTCAGTCAGACATGGAATAGGACATACAGAATGAAAGAAAGATAAAAAGCCCTGATGCAAAACATAGATATAGAGAAACAGGTTAAAATAAGTTATAAGAGCTAGTTAGGACAAGCATAAGATAAGGCCAAGAATTCATAACTAATTATAAGACTCTTTGTCATGATTTGGGAGTTGGTGGCCCAAAAGAATACCTGTTACAATTGAATTTATATGTATGAGTGTATATATATATATATATATATGCTGTGGGATGGTCTGTATGTCAAATCTGTTGCTCTGATTGGTCAATAAATAAAACACTGATTGGCCAGTGGCCAGGCAGGAAGTATAGGCAGGACTAACAGAGAGGAGAATTGAGAGAACAGGAAGGCAGAGGGAGACACTGCCAGCCGCCACCATGACAAGCAGCATGTGAAGATGCCGGTAAGCCACGAGCCACATGGCAAGGCATAGATTTATAGAAATGGATTAATTTAAGATGTAAGAACTATATAGCTAGAAGCCTGAGCCATTAGGCCAAACAGTTTAAATAATATAAGTGTCAGTGTGTTTATTTTATAAGTAGGCTATCAGACGGCTGGGGCTTGGCAGGACCCGGAGAGAAAACTCTCCAGCTACATATATATATGCCCAAAATAGATGAATCAAAATATAATTAGCCTTTTCTAGAGACAGGAACATAAATTCTGCCCCTCAGAAGACCCATTGGTTTCTTTTTCTGACTGGGGAAGTAGCCAATTTTAGTTTCTTTGAACATCTATTAAAATACTTCTAACAATAAAGATGCCTGTCTTTTTGATGACTTTTTTCTTAACATTACTAAATGGACTTAGATTGGCATAAATATAGATAACATGAAATTTGGCACTTCAGCATTTTTATGTGTATAGTTCTATAGTAGTAAGTCCACTCACAGTGCGTGGATAATAAACTCACAGAATGTTTATTATCTTGCAAAAACTGAAGGAGGATCTAATCCAGCAGGCATAGCAGTTCATTCCTACAATCCTGGAACTTGGCAGGCTGAGACCAGAGGATTGTGAGTTCAAGGCCAGCCTGGGCTTCAGAGTGAAAATCTATCTTAAAAAATAAATGACATAAGCTGGGAGGTGATGAGGCATGTCTTTAGTCCCAACACTCAGGAGGCAGAGACAGGGGGATCTCTGTGAGTTCGAGGCCAGCCTGGTCTGCAAAGTGAGTTCCAGGACAGCTGGGGCTGTTGCACAGAGAAACCTTATCTATAAAAATAAAACAAAATGAAACAAAACAGAAAGAAAGAAAGAAAGAAAGAAAGAAAGAAAGAAAGAAAGAAAGAAAGGAAGGAAGGAAGGAAGACCCAAAGTTGTGTACCCATTAAACAATACACACCCATTCCCTCCCCTGAGGCACCAGACAGACACAATCACACTAGGCTCAGCATCTTATACAGATAGAATCATAAAGCATCTGCCTTTCTGTGGCTTTTTCACTTAGCACAATGCTCTGAATGTCTAACAGTACTGCAGTATGTGTCAGAACTTTCTTTCTTAAGGCTAAATAATAAAAATAAAGTGATAAACTATATCATGCTTGCTTGCTAATTGATATAATATAATAAAGAAGGAATATTAAGGGTCAAAGTTCTTGAATAAAGAAAGTAAACAGGAGGCCTGAGAGATGGCTCAGAGAATAGGAGCACTTGCTGTTCTTCCAGAGGACCTTGGCTCAGTTCCCAGCCATGTGACAGCTTACACTGCCCATTACTCCAGTTTCAGAGGATATAATGCCCTCTTCTGGCCTCCATAGACACTGCACACATGTAGTGCATAGACATGCAAGCAAAACACTTATGCACATAAAACAACAATAAATTAATCTTTGTAAAAATAAAATGCAATGGGTTAAGATCATCTCCAATAGTATTACATACAGTCTCCCCATTGTACAGGAAAAGATTGGGAATATTTGCATAAAAATTGCAGGTGGATCTTTTGACTTGATTGTAAAATATGTAAAAGATATCTTTTAAATGGCCCTGTTCATTTTATAAATGCTACTACTTTGCATTGTATTTAATAAATGTTTCATATAGCAAAACCCATTCCAGTCAACCAAATTGAAGCACAGTAGTCTAGCCTAAATATGTGCCTGATATTTACTCAATTTAGGTGATAGTCTGTTAACAGATTCTTAAAATGCATGTAATTATCCCTGTAAAGAACTATTAAAATATATTGCTGAGTTTCCCTTTTTCTATCTCCCTTAGAAATCAAAGAGTAAGAAAAGAAAACAGCCTGGTATCAGTGTTGGTTTGTCTGCAACATGACACCTCTGACAGGCAACAACCAAACTAATAAGAGGAAATCAAATGTGGTTGTTGTTGACAGGGCTCTGGAAACATCATTGACAAGTCAGGAGATTCTATCTAGGAGATAGGAAATTTAAAATATATTTTCTTGGTATTATATTAGCAGAATATAGGTGGGAAAATATGATTTAAAACTAAAAGCAAATTTAAGTAACTCATGTATTGTATCAAGCTTGGGATACATCTTGAGAGTTTAGACAATGTACCTGGGACAGTGCTAATTGGTAGCTGAATGGCTGTCTAACTGTGGAGAAGATAGCTGTGTGTTGTCCTGTGTAAACAGTGCATTCCAGGGATCCAAACTGCATAGTTTCCCACATGCAAGTTCTGACTCTACTGACATGTATACCAAGTCAGTCCATGAACAACAGTTTCACAGATATCAAATGTCAAAGAGCAAGCTTGGAAGTCTTTCTTTCATTTAGTTCACTGAAACCAAGATTGAGTGGATACCCTACACTTAAAAATAATAATAAATGGTGCAACAGAAAATAGATACTGAGGACAATAAAAATGGCCATTCTACTGCCTTCTTCTTTTCACATGTAACTTATAACTTCTCCTAGATTAGAACGTGAAGAAAAAAAGACTTGTTTATTATGATTACCTCTGTAACATATGAATGTACTAAATGTTTGAATTCAGAATCAGAACTATTTCCAGGTGCCTTCCAACCACTGTGACCTAAGCTATAAGCTCAAACACCTGCTCAGGGATGCCACTGCCCAGCACACAACCATCACTCCATAGCCAAGAGTAGCTGATCTGAATCACCCTGTCCATTTTCCCCAGTTTCCCTTATTTTCTCCTCCCATGCCTATTGTGTGTGTTTGTTAGGGATTTCTGGATTTACTGACTCTGCTACTGTGCTGTATCATTCTATAATATTTAAATTACATTGTCAACAGAGTGTAGTGTCACACACCTGCAATTCCAGCACTTGAGAGGTGGAGGCAGAAAAATTGGGAGTCCAAGATCATCTCCAGTTACAAATTGAGTCCAAACCTAACCTATGGTACATGAGACACTGTCTCAAAAAGGGGTGGGGGGATTGCATGCCCAGCTTCTGTATCTCTCATCACTCTCCTGAGTTGATTTGTCCCGTTTCTGAGGTATCTCTACTCCTCCTCCCCTTCTTCCTCTTTCCCCTTCTCCCCCTCCTCCTCCCCCTCCTCCCCTTCCTCCTCCTTCCCCCTTCTCCTCCCCCCTCCTCCTTCTCCTCTTCTCCTCCTCTTCTTCCGCTCTCCTCTGGTTCCATGACCTGTTTTCCTATTCACTCTTCCTCAGAAATTTTGCATCACTAGTCTTCCCCAAAGCTCCTGGCTTCTCTTCTGGGATCCTCTCCTTCAAGATGTGCTGTGGTTCACTCTGGAAAAGAACGACTGACTCTATGAAATGTCTCTGCAAAAAGATAGTCTCCCCAGGACATGAGACACCCTCTCACCCTTTCCTCTTCCCAGCAAACTTTCCCATTTCTAGAACAAACTAGTAGCAGCATGTATGACAAAAAGCTTTGGGACTTTTACATTGTCTTTAAAAAGCCCTTCAATGACTCATAGCCTAAGTTTGATAAATGAGACTGTCAGAGAGATTTTAATTTTGACCCCATGCTTCTTTCCCACCCTGCCACTGTCACACTGATGACTCTTAAAAAGTTCCAAAAGGCAAGAGAATAGGAAAACAAAGACAAGAGCCAGGGAACTGCACATTTCCAAATGAGCAAATATTGCACATATTTCAGAAAAATTGTATTGGGTTAGTTTACAAATGTTTGAGTCCTGTGACGATCTCCAGAGGAGGGAAGGAGATAACCTCTGACCATAAGAATGCAATACTTCGTCCGTGACGTCACTGCACTTAGTACATCCTTTAAAGATTAACACCTTCCTCTCTGGGTTAATTTTACTGAGGAAATGCATGTATTTACCCATGAGTGAAAGAGAAGATGTAAGCATTCCATATCTGCACTCCAAATTTGAAATCTAAGCACAGCAAACTTATTTTTAAAGAAGTCAGGCATGTTTCATATTTTGCCACTTTAAAAGTTGTTCCTATGACAAAGAAATGTACTTGCTTGTTTGTATCCATTTGGCATGGAAAGTCTACTGTAGAAATTTTGTGGTAACTAATAGCACAGTCATCAACAATTACTAAGACCTTAATTATTGCCACTCAACCCATTTAGTGGTTCATCTTGGCTGTAGAACCTGGTGTCAACACGTGTCTGCCTCCTTCTGCTTCCCATTCTCCTCACCATTTTCATAAAATAGTTTGTTCAAGGATGCCTACAGGAGTACTGAGTGCTTTTAAGAAACAGTCTCACTTAATTGTCAAAACATGATCAAGGAGGCATTATTACCCCTTATCCAAAGAGAACTAAGGCTTAATCCAAAGTCTTATCTCACACAGGCAATTAAGCCAGGATTTGAGACTCATCATGACTATTTCAAAATTTGGACCCTGGAATGCTCAATGATGGAGTATGAGGGCAAAAATAATGAGTGTTTTTAAATCAATAGTCCAAGGAAGGAAATGATGCTGCTACTTTGCTGATTGAACTTGTTGGTCACATTGGAAATATTTGCCTTCTAAGTATTTGTTTATACCCACAGATTAGTGCTGCTCTCAACTTAGTCAGAGACACTTCCTTTGGCAGTGGGTAGCAATCCATGCTGAGGCTTATACTTGGCCAAAAAGCAAAGAGTAAGAGATTGTTCAGCTCTCAGCCTTAAACAAGTGACCGGTATCAAGCCCTCCACCCATCCAAGTTCAAGGAACATTCTGGAAGAGAGAACAGGAATAATGTAAGAACCTAAGGATGGGGAGGAGTGTTATGATATGCTTTCTTCTAGATATGGCATGGGCCATCCCACTCATGAACACACAGTAGTGTAGTTACCTGCGCAGGACCAGTCAGCCTTCCAGCATGGCTTATGAGGCTCCACTCCTTGCTGAAGAGCTATTGTTAATTGGTGGATTCTGGGGGAAGGGGAGCAGCCACTATAAACCACAACACGCTCTGACAGATGGCCTCACACCCATGCATATGCAGGTAATGCGAACTGAACTCCTTGTGTGACAGGCGGTAAGAAAAGGACATGGAAATGGGAGGGGCATGTATTGGGAGGGATGGGAGGAGTGGAGGAAGGAGCTGGAGGCTGATATGATCAAGAGATGTTGTCTGTGATCCAAGCCAATAAATATATGACTGGGTGATCTTATTTATACACTCAGCCATATATTTGATAATGAGATATTGATGAATACCATTGTTTGAAACAGAAATGGCAACACAAAGTTAATGGGAATATAAAAATATGAATAACTCTTCAAAAGGAAAAATGGATTAATTTGTTTGTGATACAAAGAAGCATCTAGAAGGCTTTTAGAGGTCTGGTTGTTGCAATAAAAGAGAAAAATAAAGAAATTCTGGGAGAAGCTTTTGCAGCCCATGTGAAGCCCAAATGAAATCCTATCTTCTAAGAGATAGAAACTCTTTTAGTGACCCAACAAGTATTCACTAATACTAAAACCGTCCCCACAGGCTTAAGGTCGTCAGATCATGTGCAGGTTCTGGTGGAAGCTAACCCAGAGCTGGAACAGACTCCAGCCAGGAAAGCAAAGAAAATGAAGATGTTATTAAAACATCCCAGTGTCAGGGTCAAATTCTGGAAGTTGTGACATCCCACTTGGCTCTGTAGAGCAGCATTGTGCAGAAAACACACACACACACACACACACACACACACACACACACACACACACACGAATAAAGAAAGGTTCAAGCTGTAGCAAGCAGTAGTCTCAAGTGAGCTGTGGTAAATTTGGCAACCCTTGCCTGTAAGTATCCTACAGAGGTGTCACCACACCCTTCACCTACACCAATATTTGTCTAGAATATTCTGGAAGTTGCATGGGCCCCTAATCAAAGGCAGTCTGCAAAGTCAGCTGGAAGCCAGTTAGTTGATGGTGACTGTTTTGCTGCATTTGGGGCTATGGGCCAACCAGAGGCCCTGGAAAGACCAAAGAGAACTGCTTCACACATTTATCCAAATGCTGATATGGTTACAAGTTGACTCAGTCTAGAGTGTCTGAAAGTTGGACTTATGTTTTGTCTTTCTTTCTTTCTTTCTTTCCTTCCTTCCTTCTTTCCTTCTTTCCTTCTTTTTCCTGCTCTTGTCTGACTCCACAGTAGGTGACATTTGAAAAGCACAGACTAGGAACACATGAGAGAGTGATCATAAGGATTAGATTCCTTTCATGTATCTTTCCACTTACCTACTTCCTGCTGCCATTTAACATCTGCTTATTTAGGGAAACAAAACATTTTTTTCCATACAGACGAAACATATACATAAAATTTAAAAAGGGAACTAAAATTTTAATAAGAACAATTCTTCAACTAGATTATAGCAGATACACAATATCCATGTATTTCACACACACACACACACACACACACACACACACACACACACACACACACAGGCTACTTCATAATCCACCTCCAGTGTTTTCACTTCTCAGTTCATCAGAATTTCTCTGCTTTTCTTTCCCAACTCCAGCATAATGATGTCTTTTTCCACGTGTCCAAATCTGGGTATTTGAGTTCAATATTGCCTTGTGTCAACCACAGTTAAATTTTTCATAAGATACTTAAATTTTTATGAGGAAAAGTAGGGAACTGCAACTCTTAGCCAAAGACCTGCCATTGGCTCTCTTTGATCACTGAATTCTAGGACAAAGAAGCTGGACGCAAGCAACTGTTCCAAGGTGAGGTACAAGCCACGCAGTCCCCACTGAGCACGCACAGCCCCTGTGCTCAGCAGCTGTGCCTAGAGTTCAGCTTTCCACATTGCTTAGGGATAGAAGATAAACAGAGATGACTTTTAAGCTATTAAGTAGTAAGGGGATTTTTTTCAATCTGCTTCATAAAATTACATGTTAATTAATTTTTGATCAAATGGTTTTTAAAGCATGACAACTGTTAACATTATTTTAGATGATGGAGATCAAGCCCAGAACTCTAGGTGTGGTCAGCCAAGCTTTCCATCAGAGATGCACTTCCCAATCCTAAAACCACCTTAGATTCTCTCCCTTTCTTATTCATAAGTATATCTGAAGTACTTTATCAACTTTACCTCATGAGTTACTGTATTATTGATTTTCTGTTGCTATGATAAAACACCATGACCAAGGCAACTTACAGAAGACAGGCTTTATTTGGGCTTACAGTTCCAGAGATATGAATCCTTTATGGCAGGGGGCATGGCAGCAGGTGAGGGGAATGGAAACAACAGCAGGAAGCAGAGCTAGCCCATCTTCAAGGAAAGCATAAGCAGGGAGTGAACCAGAAACGGAGTGAGCCTTTGACCCTCAAAGCCTGGTGTACTTCCTCCAGCAAAGCTGCACCTCCCAAACCTCTGCACCAGCAACTGGGGACCAAGTGTTCAAACACTGGGACCATGGAGGACATTTCCCAGCTAAACTACCACAGTTACACCCAGGAACTCCCTACAAGAACTCTATTTCTGTCACAGTTGAAACCTTTAAAATGGTAATCGGCCATGGAAGCACCCATGTGTAGTCCCAACTACTTCAGGAGGCTACCTTGGGAGGATCATTTGAGCCTGGGGGTTCAAATACATACATAGACCCCATCTGAAAATCAGTAGAGGCTGGGAAGAGGCATCTAGGAGGGCCTGCATTCAGAGCCCCAGTTTATAACAGCCAGATGTGGCAACACACCTGCAATCCCACAGGTGGAAAGGAGAGGAGAGGAAAGCACCTGGGGCTCACTGACCAGTAAGTCTAGGTAATTTGTGAGCTCTAGATTCAACGACAGACAGTGAATGAAAAACAAAGTACTGAGCAATGGAGGAAGAAGTGTAACCCAATGTCAGCCTCTGGCCTCCACACACATGTTGCATAGGTACACACATGTATGCATACAACACATATACACCAAAATGAACAAATAAAAATGCATTAAAACCTTTGCTTGATTTACCTATATCAAATTCCACTGTAAATTATTAAGATGTGGATTAAATGGTATAACAGGGCTCTACTGGATAGAGTTAAAGCCTTCCTTGATAGATGTGGCTGAAGTTGTGCTTCAGAATGCAGTGCCCTGAAACCCTAAACCAACTCATTCAGCATCTGCAGTCTCCCCAGATTTTGCCATGGGGGGCAGGATTCTCTTGAGTCACCTGTCTTACCACAATGACTAAATGTAGCATAGAAAGATACAATCATTGTTTAAACATTCTATACCAGAACATACAACTATAATTATTCATACCAGGTTTATGGAAGAATTGTTTGAATAATTAGGAGATCTAAAAATATCTTAGCAAAAATAGAAGGATAGTGTCACCTCAGAGTAAGGATTTAAGTGTTCCTTCCTTAGTCAAATTTTCAGATGAGGAAGTTAGTTTTCGACTGAGCTCCTGTCAGAGCCACCAGGAGGCTTTTTCATTAAACGATTCAAAAAATGCAAACATTTTTTTAAAAAAGCAGACTTTGTTCTTATAGGTGGTGAGGTCGGGATCCTAAGCAGCTGTGTGACCTGGATGTCATGTCTAAAGTAGAGGTGTCACCACACTTACTGCTTAGGATTAAATAAGATAATGTGTGGAGAGTGTTTCTTAAAGTACCTCAATCAAAATAAATGATATGTTGCCTAATACTATATGATTTTAATGAAGATATACTGACAAGTTTAAACTGCCAGGTTAATGAGATTGCTACATATTCTAAGTAAAATTATTAAGCTGATCATGTATTGCTTTTTAACATGTCCCTTAATAACCAAAACTGACTGACATTAAGCTTAAAACCCAGGCAGAAAAGACTGGACAGATGTGAAGGGTGCTATAAAAGAGCTCACATGCTTTTCTACCTGTTGCAGTTAACACCCTGAGGGGACAGCATGAGCTCATCAGGGCTGGCTCTAGACACAATGTAACAGCCTGAAGCAAAAGCCAAGGCCCTGGAGTCCCAGAGCAGCATCTGCTGTGGCTTGGATGAAAAATGTCCCCTATAGGCTCATGTACTTAAACACGCTTGGTTCCCAGTGGGTGGTGCTGTCTGGGAGATTATGGAACCTTTAGGATGACAGCCTAGCAAGAGGAAGTATGTCACGTTGGAGTGGTAACGGAGGACTTGAAGACTTCATAGCTGTTCATGCTCCTTCCTTCTTGTATGCTGTTCAGTGTAGTGGGTAGCCATTCCAGCTTTGATCTGGAAGTTCCAACCTCCATTGAGACTTCGGCAACTGTCACGCCTACAAGGCGGGGCCAAGGGAGGTGCCGAGATATGGATTGGCGAGCGCTCTCTCAGGTCCGGGACCCTGGATGGTGGAGGTGGGCCAAGCAGAGTTCCAGAGAACACCGCTGGACTGCGATACACCTGCCCCAGACCCCGCGACCTACCTATCCCCTAATTTGTCAGTTACGCCATTAAATAAATCTCCTTTTAACTATGTGGAGTGGCCTTAATAATTTCACCAATAGTTCAGGTGTGGTCTCTCAGCTTCCTGCCTTTGCAGTTGTTATGGGCAACTAGCCCTCTGGAACTTTAAGCCAAGATGACCTCTTCTTTAAGTTGCTTTTGGTCATGCATGGTATTTTATCAGTAAAACAGTAGATAAGAAAATGGGTGATGTTGCACCATTTGCAGGAGAGTAGATACAACTGGAGTCCATCATAATGAGTGAGTTAAACTGGTCTCAGAAAGACAAATGTCACGTGCTCGCTATCATGTGTGACTCCTAGACTCTACAAGTCACATACATGTAGATGATATAAATCTCAAAGCAAAATTGTCTTGGTAGCAAAGGGACTAACAAAGGAATGAGAAATGAGTGGGTGGCAGAGTATGAGAGGGGCATAATGTGAGCAGTACAAATTTCTATGAAAATGGTCTTGTGCAAAGCTATATAATAAAAAAAATCAGTTAAGCTTTCCGATTCCTTTTTCTATTGTGAGGCTGGCTTAAACCATGATGCTGTTATTTTGTCAGCAATTAAATGTTGGGGCTGGAGAGATGGATTACTGGTTAAGAGCAAGCACTGCTCTACCAGAGGACTCAAATCTGGCTCCCAACGCCCATGCCTAAAGGTTCACAATCAAGCACTTTTAAGTTCAGTTTCAAAGGACTCCACCAACTCTGGCCTCTAGAGATACCTGTACTCATGTGTACATGCCTACACACAAGTGTACAACATTAAAAATAATATAAAAATCAATCTTTCTAAAAATCAATGTTAAAGGCATAAAAATGGAACCATCCAACAAAATGCATGTTTTGACATACTTAAAATCACGTACGTTGTAGGATACATACTACCACATGTCTGACCTTAGCAGAAAGCCATAGTTATTGTTGGCTTTATGGTAATTAAAAATATAAACTGACAAAACCTTTATTTCCTATCAAGTACCTTCAAAGTCATTAAAGCTATAACCGGTGAGAATAGAAAGACCTTTTAAGTTGCCATTTGATAAAGTATTTAATCCTCACTAGTTACCTTTTAAGATTCAAGTGGCTTTTTTTTTTTTTAGTGCGACTTACAAAATAAGTGTTACAGGTACATCATAATTTTGTCTTGAATTTTTAAAATGACCTGTGCCAACTGGGCCTGGTGGCACACATGTAAATCCCCAGCACTAGACAGGAGTTAGGAAGAGCTAAAGGCCATCCTCAGCAACAAGTTCAAGGCCAGCCTGAGCTACGTGAAATACTGTCTCAAAAATGAAGAGCCAAAGCGACCAAAAGTGACCTTTGCTGGGAAGTGTCTCTTTAACGATATCTTGAAGTGTGACTAAACAGAATAAAGCAGATCCTGTGACTGTACTTTAACACGAGGGTAGGCCACACTGATGGCAAAGCTTATCACTACCCACCCCAAGAGATAACGTTTTTCCCAAGGCACTGGGGCAATAAAGATTTGCCTCAGCCACGCTGTCGGGCCTCTAAATCCTTTCTGAGAGAAGCAGTTTCCCCCTGTGCTGCATGTGTAGCTGGGATTAAGAGTAAGCAGGCCAGAGTCCCAGGCAAGAGACAACTTCAGGATTCAGTGTTCTCAGCCATTGCTGTGAGCTCTGAGCAGTGCTGAAGCAAGAGCCTCCAGCTTTGCTAGGAAGATGTTCAAGGAATTTGTTCAAGCGCAGATGACCTAATTGAGGTAGAGAGGGGAAGGTCAGAGGTTATGAGGTCAGGCAGGAGATTGGTGAGGCTCCAGTCCAAGGCTCCAGCGACACCTGGCCCACTAAAAACAGCGTGGGAATCTGCAAATTTCACAGATCGGGACAGGAATTTTTATTAGTCAGTGTGTTCACCACCGGCAGGCCTTTAAACAAGTTCC